>NC_041386.1:198293262-198440420 GCF_002162155.2 Triticum dicoccoides
CAAGGGAAAAAGAGGCTAGGTGGAAAATGGTAAAACCAAGGTTGGGCATTGCTGGAAGAGTTTTATTCAAGGCGATTTGTCAAGGGGTTCCCATTATCACCCAACCGCGTAAGGAACGCAAAATCCGGGAACATAACACCGATATGACAGAAACTAGGGCGGCAAGAGTGGAGCAAAACACTAGGCAAAAGGCCGAGCCTTCCACCCTTTACCAAGTATATAGATGCATTAAGATAACAAGTTAATATAGTGATATCCCAACAAGAAAATAATGTTCCAACAAGGAACGATCTCCAAACTTCACCTGCAACTAGCAACGCTATAAGAGGGGCTGAGCAAAGCAGTAACATAGCCAATCAATTGTTTGCTAGGACATGGTGGGTTAGAGGTTTGACATGGCAATTTGGGAGGCATGATAAGCAAGTGGTAGGCATCATAGCATAGGCATAGCAAAAGAGCGAGCATCTAGCAAGCAAAGATAGAAGTGATTTCGAGGGTATGATCATCTTGTCTGCAAAGTTGTCAGAGTTGACTGGATCCTCGAAAGCAAACTCAATGGGCTCCTTGTTAGCAAACTCGTCTCCCGGCTCTACCCAAACAAGACAAACAAGCAAAAGGAACGCAATCAACCACGTGCAAATGCTCGAACAAGATGATGCAAACATGGTATGCTATGCGGGATGCGATATGTGATGCATATGCAAGATTTGACAAAGAATGAATGAACCTGGCCTCAACTTGGAAATCCAAGAGTGCCACTGGAAAGGTGAGGTGATTTTGGTTGAAATCGATATAAAGATCGCCGGAATTGGATGCACGGTTTAGAAATGACAAGCAAAACAAATATGACACCGGTCTGCGATAAACAACAAGTAGCCATCTAAACGCATCAAGTTAAACATGGTACAGCACTCAAACATGAAAACAAAATAAATGGCAGGGATCCACTCATGATGGTTGACAAAAGTGCAATTGGTAAACAGGTTTCAGACTTAGTGAAATTAACACAAGCCTGGAATTTCAGATCAGGTAGCACACTTTGGAGCAAGAAAACTATATGCTACAGGAACTTAACATGGCAAATCAAGGCATGGCATAGAGCTACTCAAAGAGCTTAACAAAAGTCCCTTAGTGACCTTGAGTCAAAAGGGATCAGAAAACACAATTGCAAGGATGTGAACATGGCAAAAACATAATCAGATCTCAGACTTAGAGAAAAACTGGAGCATGCAAATCTGTTAACGAGTAGGCATGTTTATGAGCTCGATGCACTCACTACAGAGCAAGGCATGACAAACTAAGAATATAACCATCAAGAATACACATTATATAAGCTAGACATGGCAAGAATAACAACATAGGAAGCACGGATCAACAACAACATCCTTGGCAAAATCGCTAACAAGTAGACAACCTTCCAGGATTCACGAAATAGCAAAAGTATAGCTCGATTGACTCAAGCCAGGGTGCTCCATAATTGCAAACAAAGAGATGGATGGATAGAGCACCACAAGATTAACAAATCATCCTTACTGATCATCCTCAAAATAGGCACGGATCACTAGGAAACAACATGAACATATGGCATATTGATAAAAACAGATCAAGGACTTGGAGAAATTCTAAGTCCCTGAAATCAGCATTAACGAATGCACCGCTTTGCAAGCTTGTGCTAGTCACCACACACATCACAAAAATACATGGATATCACCTCTGTAAAGATGGCAAAGCATATAACAAAACTCATGTAGAGCTCAGGGGCATATCATGCACACATTAATCATGGAAAAAATGACAAATAGGTATTTGGTACAGCAGATCTGACAATTAACTCAAATAGCTCTGTTCCAACAGCATTTTGGGCATCAAGATGAGCTCAAATTAAAATGATGCAATGAGATGAAATGATGTACTCTCTGAGACGAACATTTCGATATGCTACATGCCCAAAACAGAGGTACGGCTGCGGAGATACGAAGCGATGAAGATGCCTAAAAAGATCTGGGAGTTAGACAAAAAAGTTAACCGGTTAGGGTTTACTGTAGCACCCGAACCGGATCTAGATCCGGCGTGCGCACAAAACGAGGATCACCGAGGCTTCTCGCTGGAGAGTCGCCGGACTTGGCGAGGCGCACCGGCCGGAGGAGAGGAGGACGTCGAGGCGGCGTGGAGGTAGGTGCAGAACGGCGGCGAGGCGCGGCTCCCGCGGCGCGGGCGCGTGGCGGCGAGATCTGGCCGGCGTCGGGGTGGCGCCGGAACAAGGAGGCGGTGGCCGGCGATGAGCTTGCCATGGCGGAGCAGCGCGGGACGCGGCGGCGTCGGGCGACCGACGCCGAAGGAGGCGGCGGCGCGAGCGGGCTTGTGGTGCGGCCCGGTTGGCGGCGGAGAGGGCCGCCCTTGGGCCCGGCAGGCTTCGGCGAGAGGCGGCTGGCGGTGACACGTGGCGGCGTGGGAGTGGCTGGCAGCGGTGTGTCCGGCGCCGGCGGACAATGTCCGGCGCGTGGAGGAGCGGATCTAGGGTTTCGAGAGAGGAGAACCGAGAATTTCGGAGGGGGTGATATTTATAGGCATAGAGGGAGCTAGGAGAGTCCAAATGAGGTGCGGTTTTCGGCCATGCGATCGTGATCAAACGCTCTAGATGATGGAGAGGGTTTTGGTGGGTTTTGGGCCAAATTGGAGGGGTGTTGGGCTGCAACACACACGAGGCCTTCTCGGTCCCTCGGTTAACCGTTGGAGCATCAAACGAAATCCAAATGGTACGAAACTTGACAGGCGGTCTACCGGTAGTAAACCAAGGCCGCTTGGCAAGTCTCGGTCCAATCCGCAAATGTTTAACCCCCACACATGAAAGGAAGGTAGAAAGGACCACCGGAGGAGATAGAAGCGCCGGAATGCAAAACGGACAACGGGGAAAATGCTCGGATGCATGAGACGAACACGTATGCAAATGCAATGCACATGATGACATGATATGAGATGCATGACAATGACAACAACACACGGAGACAAAAACCCGAACCCGAGGAAATAAAATAACTTAGCGCCGAAAACGGCAAGAGTTGGAGTACATATTAGGTAAATTACATCCCGGGTGTTACAAGACTCATGCAATATGAAGAAAACCCCATCTTGTTATCCTCGATGACAATAATATAATACATGCCTTGCTGCCCCTACTGTCACTGGGAAAGGACACCGCAAGATTGAACCCAAAGCTACGCACTTCTCCCATTGCAAGAAAGATCAATCTAGTAGGCCAAACCAAACTGATAATTCGAAGAGACTTGCAAAGATAACCAATCATACATAAAAGAATTCAGAGAGGATTCAAATATTATTCATAGATAGACTTGATCATAAACCCACAATGCATCGATCTCAACAAACACACCGCAAAAAGAAGATTACATCGAATAGTTCTCCACAAGAGAGGGGGAGAACATTGTATTGAGATCCGAAAAGAGAGAAGAAGCCATCTAGCTACTAACTATGGACCTGTAGATCTGAGGTAAACTACTCACACTTCATCAGAGAGGCTATGGTGTTGATGTAGAAGCCCTCCGTGATCGATGCCCCCTCCGGTGGAGCTCCGGAACAGGCCCCAAGATGGGATCTCGTGGATACAAAAAGTTACGGCAGTGCAATTAGGGTTTTGGCTCTGTATCTGATCGTTTGGGTGTACGTAGGTATATATAGGAGGAAGGAGTACGTGGATGGAGCAACAGGGGCCAGTGAGGGTGGAGGGCGCGCCTAGGGTAGGCAGGCGTGCCCCCCTACCTCGTGGCCTCCTCTTTTCTTTCTTGACATAGGGTCCAAGTCTCCGCGGTCTTGTTCGTTGAGAAAATCATGTTCCCGAAGGTTTCATTCCGTTTGGACTCCGTTTGATATTCCTTTTCTTCGAAACCCTAAAACAGGCAAAAAACATCAATTCTGGGTTGGGCCTCCGGTTAATAGGTTAGTCCCAAAAATAATATAAAAGTGGATAATAAAGCCCAATAATGTCCAAAATAGTAGATAATATAGCATGGAGCAATCAAAAATTATAGATACGTTGGAGACGTATCAAGCATCCCCAAGCTTAATTCCTGCTCGTCCTCGAGTAGGTAAATGATAAAAACAGAATTTTTGATGCGGAGTGCTACTTGGCATAATTTTAATGTAATTCTTCTTAATTGTGGTATGAATATTCAGATCCGAAAGATTCAAGACAAAAGTTCATATTGACATAAAAATAATAATACTTCAAGCATACTAACAAAGCAATTATGTCTTCTCAAAATAACATGGCTAAAGAAATTTATCCCTATAAAACCATATAGTCTGGCTATGATCTATCTTCACCACACAAAATATTTAAATCATGCACAACCCCGATGACAAGCCAAGCAATTGTTTCATACTTTTGACATTCTCAAAACTTTTTCAATCTTCACGCAATACATGAGCGTGAGCAATGGATATAACACTATAGGTTGAATAGAGTGGTGGTTGTGGAGAAGAAAAAAAGGGAGAAGATAGTCTCACATCAACTAGGCGTATCAACGGGCTATGAAGATGCCCATCAATAGATATCAATGTGAGTGAGTAGGGACTGCCATGCAACAGATGCACTAGAGCTATAAGTATATGAAAGCTCAAAAAGAAACTAAGTGGGTGTGCATCCAACTTGCTTGCTCGTGAAGACCTAGGGCATTTTGAGGAAGCCCATCATTGGAATATACAAGCCAAGTTCTATAATGAAAGATTCCCACTAGTATATGAAAGTGATAACATGAGAGACTCTCTACTATGAAGATCATGGTGCTACTTTGAAGCACAAGTGTGGTAAAAGGATAGTAACATTGTCCCTTCTCTCTTTTTCTCTCATTTTTTTATTTGGGCCTTTTCTCTTTTTTCTCCCTTTTTATGGCCTCTTTTCTTTCTGTTTTTTATTTTATTTTTCATCCGGAGTCTCATCCCGACTTGTGGGGGAATCATAGTCTCCATCATCCTTTCCTCACTAGGAGAATGCTTTAATAATGATGATCGTCACACTTTTATTTTTCTTACAACTCAACAATTACAACTCGACACTTAGAACAAAATATGACTCTATATGAATGCCTCCGGCGGTGTACCAGGATATGCAATGACTCATGAGTGACATGTATGAAAGAATTATGAATGGTGGCTTTGCCACAAATATGGTGTCAACTACATGATCATGCTAAGCAATATGACAATGATGGAGTGTGTCATAATAAACGGAATGGTTGAAAGCTGCATGGCAGTATATCTCGGAATGGCTATGGAAATGCCATAGTAGGTAGGTATGGTGGCTGTTTTTAGGAAGGTATATGGTGGGTGTATGATACCGGCGAAAGGTGCGCGGTATTAGAGAGGCTAGAAAAGGTGGAAGGGTGAGAGTGCGTATAATCCATGGACTCAACATTAGTCATAAAGAACTCATATACTTATTGCAAAAAACTACAAGTTATCAAATCAAAGTATTATGCGCATGCTCCTAGGGGGATAGATTGGTAGGAAAAGACCATCGATCATCCCCGACCGCCACTCATAAGGAAGGCAATCAAAAAATAAATCATGCTCTGACTTCATCACATAACGGTTCACCATACGTGCATGCTACGGGAATCACAAGCTTCAACACAAGTATTTCTCAAATTCACAACTACTCAAGTAGCAGGACTTTAATATCACCATCTTCATATCTCAAAACAATTATCAAGTATCAAACTTATCATAGTATTCAACACACGCATAAGAGAATTTTATTATTCTTGAATACCTAGCATTTTAGGATTTAAAGCAAATTACCATGCTATAAAGACTCTCAAAATAATCTAAGTGAAGCATGAGAGATCAATAGTTTCTATAAAACAAATCCACCACCGTGCTCTAAAAGATATAAGTGAAGTACTAGAGCAAAATTATATAACTCAAAAGATATAAGCGAAGCACATAGAGTATTCTAACAAATTCTAAATCATGTATGGCTCTCTCAAAAGGTGTTTACAACAAGGATGAGTGTGGTAAACTAACAAGAAAAGACTCAAATAATACAAGACGCTCCAAGCAAAACACATATCATGTGGCGAATAAAAATATAGCTCCAAGTAAAGTTACCGATAGAAGTAGACGAAAGAGGGGATGCCTTCTGGGGCATCCCCAAGCTTTGGCTTTTAGGTGTCCTTAGATTATCTTGGGGGTGCCATGGGCATCCCCAAGCTTAGGCTCTTTCCACTCCTTGTTCCATAATCCATCAAATCTTTACCCAAAACTTGAAAACTTCACAACACAAAACTTAAAGTAGAAAATCTCGTGAGCTCCGTTAGCGAAAGAAAATAAAAGACCACTTCAAGGTACTGTAATGAACTCATTCTTTATTTATATTGGTGTTATACCTACTGTATTCCAATTTCTCTATGGTTTATGAACTATTTTACTAGCCATAGATTCATCAAAATAAGCAAACAACACACGAGAAACAGAATCTGTCAAAAACAGAACAGTCTGTAGTAATCTGTAGCTAGCGCTAGATATGAACCCCAAAAATTCTAAAATAAATTGCTGGACGTGAGTAATTTATATATTAATCATCTGCAAAAAGAATTAACTAAATAGAAATTTACAAATAAAAATGGCTGTATTTCTCGTGAGCGCTAAAGTTTCTGTTTTTTACAGCAAGTTCAACAAGACTTTCCCCAAGTCTTCCCAACGGTTCTACTTGGCACAAACACTAATTAAACACAAAAAACACAACCACAACAGAGGATAGATAAACTATTTATTTCTAAACAGGAGCAAAAAGAAAGAAATAAAAATAAAATTGGGTTGCCTCCCAACAAACGCTATCGTTTAACGCCCCTAGCTAGGCATAACAAGCAAGAATAGATCTAGATATTGCCATCTTTGGTAGGCAATCCATAAGTGGCTCTCATAATAGATTCATAAGGTAATTCAATTTTCTTTCTAGGAAAGTGTTCCATGCCCTTCCTTAATGGAAATTGGAATCTAATATTTCCTTCCTTCATATCAATAATTGCACCAATCGTTCTAAGGAAAGGTCTACCAAGAATAATAGGACATGAAGGATTGCAATCTATGTCAAGAACAATAAAATCTACGGGCACATAATTCCTATTTGCAACAATGAGAACATCATTAATTCTTCCCATAGGTTTCTTAATAGTGGAATCCGCAAGGTGCAAGTTTAGAGAGCAATCATCAAAATCACGGAGACCTAACAAATCACACAAAGTCTTTGGAATAGTGGAAACACTAGCACCCAAATCACATAAAGCATAGCATTCATGATCTTTAATTTTAATTTTAATAGTTTGTTCCCACTCATCATAAAGTTTTCTAGGGAAAGAAACTTCCAATTCAAGTTTTTCTTCATAAGATTGCATCAAGGCATCAATGACATGTTTAGTAAACGCTTTATTTTGACTATAAGCATGAGGAGAATTTAGCACGGATTGCAACAAGGAAATACAATCAATCAAAGAGCATTTTTCATAGTTAAATTCCTTGAAATCCATAATAGTGGGTTTAGCAACATCTAGGGTTTTAATTTCTTCAATCCTACTTTTATCAAATTTAGCATTAAGATCAACAAATTCCGAATTCTTGGAACGCCTTCTAGGTAAAGGTGGGTCATATTCAGTCCCATCATTATCAAGATTCATATTGCAAAACAAAGATTTACTAGGGGACACATCAATAACTTTTAGATCTTCATCATTATTTTCATAGGAACTAGAAGAACACGCTCTCATAAAAGCATCTTTCTTAGCACGCATCCTAGCGGTTCTTTATTTGCACTCATCAATGGAAATTATCATGGATTTGAGAGACTCATTGACATCATGCTTAGGTGGAATAGATCTAAGATTCAAAGAATCAACATCAAGAACAATTCTATCAACGTTCCTAGCCAAATCATCAGTCTTAAGCAATTTTTCTTCATTTAAAGCATTAAAGTTCTTTTGCAAAGTAATAAATTCTTTAATATTAGATTCAAAATCAAAGGGCATATTATTATACTTTCCATAAGAATTGTTGTAGGAATTAACATAATTATTAGAGGGATTACTAGGATAAGGCCTAGAGTTGAAATATCCTCTATACGTGTTATTACCAAAATTGTTCCTTCCAACAAAATTCACATCCATAGATTCATTATTATTCTCAATCAAAGTAGACAAGGGCATATCATTAGGATCATAAGAAACACTCTTATTAGCAAATAATTTCATAAGTTCATCCATCTTTCCACTCAAAACATTAATTTCTTCTATCACATGCACCTTTTTATTAGTAGATCTCTCAGTATGCCATTGTGAATAATTAACCATAATATTATCTAAGACTTTAGTAGCTTCTACTAAAGTGATTTCCATAAAAGTGCCTCCCGCAGCCAAATCTAAAAGATTTCTAGAAGCAAAATTCAATCCGGCATAATTTTTTTGTATACTCATCCACAAATTTAAACCATGAGTAGGGAAATTACGTATCATTAGTTTCATTCTCTCCCAAGCTTGTGCAACATGCTCATGATCAAGTTGCTTAAAATTCATAATATCGTTTCTAAGAGAGATGATCTTAGCGGGAGGAAAATACTTAGAGATAAAAGCATCTTTGCACTTGTTCCATGAATCAATACTATTTTTAGGCAAAGACGAAAACCAAGCTTTAGCACGATCTCTAAGCGAAAAAGGAAATAGCTTCAATTTAACAATATCATTATCCACATCTTTCTTCTTTTGCATGTCACACAAATCAACGAAGCTATTTAGAAGGGTAGCGGCATCTTCACTAGGAAGGCCGGAAAACGGATCTTTCATGACAAGATTCAGCAAAGCAGTATTAATTTCACAAGATTCAGCATCGGTAAGAGGAGCAATCAGAGTGCTAATAAAATCATTATTGTTGGTATCTGTGAAGTCACATAATTTAGTATTATCTTGAGCCATCGTGACAAGCAAGCAAACTAACACACAAGAAGACAGAAAGCAAGCGGGTAAAAAGAGGCAAAAAGAGAGGGAGGTTAGAGAGAGAGGGCGGATAAAACGGCAAGGGTGAAGTGGGGGAGAGGAAAACGAGAGGCAAATGGCAAATAATGTAATGCGGGAGATAAGGGTATGTGATGGGTACTTGGTATGTTGACTTTTGCGTACACCTCCCCGGCAACGGCGCCAGAAATCCTTCTTGCTACCTCTTGAGCACTGTGTTGGTTTTCCCCGAAGAGGAAGGGATGATGCAGCAAAGTAGCATAAGTATTTCCCTTAGTTTTTGAGAACCAAGATATCAATCCAGTAGGAGGCTACGCGCGAGTCCCTCGTACCTGCACAAAACAAATAAATCCTCGCAACCAACGCAAATAGGGGTTGTCAATCCCTATAAGGCCACTTATGAGAGTGAGATCTGATAGATATGATAAGATAATATTTTTGGTATTTTTATGATAAAGGTGCAAAGTAAAAATAAAGGCAAAGTAAATAGCAAAGGAAATAACTAAGTAGTAGGAGATCAATATGATAAAGATAGACACGGGGGCCATAGGATTCACTAGTGGCTTCTCTCAAGAGCATAAGTATTCTACGGTGGGTGAACAAATTACTGTTGAGCAATTGACAGAATTGAGCATAGTTATGAGAATATCTAGGTATGCTCATGTATGTAGGCATCAGTCCGAGACAAGTAGACCGACTCCTGCCTGCATCTACTACAATTACTCTACTCATCGACCGCTATCCAGCATGCATCTAGAGTATTAAGTTAAAAACAGAGTAATGCCTTAAGCAAGATGACATGATGTAGAGGGATAGACTCATGCAATATGAAGAAAATCCCATCTTGTTATAATCGATGGCAACAATAAAATACGTGCCTTGCTGCCCCTACTGTCACTGGGAAAGGACACCGCAAGATTTAACCCAAAGCTAAGCACTTCTCCCATTGCAAGAAAGATCAATCTAGTAGGCTGAACCAAACTGATAGTTCGAAGAGACTTGCAAAGATAACCAATCATACATAAAAGAATTCAGAGAAGATTCAAATATTATTCATAGATAGCCTTGATCATAAGCCCACAATTCATCGGTCTCAGCAACACACCACAAAAAGAAGATTACATCGAATAGTTCTCCACAAGAGAGGGGGAGAACATTGTATTGAGATCCAAAAAGAGAGAAGAAGCCATCTAGCTACTACCTATGGACCCGTAGGTCTGAGGTAAACTACTCACACTTCATCGGAGAGGCTATGGTGTTGATGTAGAAGCCCTCCATGATCGATGCCCCCTCCGGCGGAGCTCCGGAACAGGCCCCAAGATGGGATCTCATGGATACAGAAAGTTATGGCGGTGGAATTAGGGTTTTGGCTCCGTATCTGATTGTTTGGGGGTACGTAGGTATATATGGGAGGGAGTACGTCGGTGGAGCAACAGGGGGCCCACGAGGGTGGAGGGCGCGCCTAGGGTAAGCAGGCGCGCCCCCTACCTCATGGCCTCCTCTTTTCTTTCTTGACGTAGGGTCCAAGTCTCCTGGGTCTTGTTCGTTGAGAAAATCACGTTCTCGAAGGTTTCATTCCGTTTGGACTCCGTTTGATATTCCTTTTCTTCGAAACCCTAAAATAGGCAAAAAAACAGCAATTCTGGGCTGGGCCTACGGTTAATAGGTTAGTCCCAAAAATAATATAGAAGTGGATAATAAAGCCCAATAATGTCCAAAACAGTAGATAATATTGCATGGAGCAATCAAAAATTATAGATACGTTGGAGACGTATCAAAGAGTAAGATGAGAAACTACGCAATGGTCGTAAAACTAGAAGTGATCAAGAAGTGATCCTGAACTACTTATGTTCATACATAACCCAACCATGTTCACTTCTCGGACTCCGCCGAAAAGAGACCATCACGGTTACACACGCGGTTGTTGCATTTTAATTAAGTCAAGTGTCAAGTTCTCTACAATCGGATATTAACAAATTCCCATCTGCCACATAACCACGGGCACGACTCTCGAAAGTTTATACCCTGCAGGGCTGTCCCAACTTAGCCCATCACAAGCTCTCACACTCAATGAAGGATATTCCTTCTCCTGGAATAACCCGATCAGTCTTGGAATCCCGGTTACAAGACATTTCAGCAATTGTAAAACAAGACCAGCAAGACCGCCTGATGTGCCAAAAAATCCCGATAGGAGTCGCACGTATCTCATTCTCAGGGCACAACGAATGGGCCAGACGTTGGGTTGGCTGAGACCTTGGTTGCCCAGGGGGCGCCGGACATCGCCCAGGTTGGACCAGCACTCAGAGGAACACTGGCCCGGGTTATTGATTAAGAATTACTTGGGTTAATTACTCTATAGGCAAATCTTATTTGTTATTAGGCAAATGGTAAAACCAAGGTTGGGCCTTCCTGGAGGAGTTTTATTCAAAGCGAACTGTCAAGGGGGTCCCATAACCCCAACCGCGTAAGGAATGCAAAATCAAGGAACATAACACTGCTATGACGGAAACTAGGGCGGCAAGAGTGGAACAGAACACTGAGCAAAAGGCCAAGCCTTCCACCCTTTGCCAAGTATATAGATGCATTAATTAAATAAGAGATATTGTGATGTCCCAACATATCCATGTTCCAACTTGGAACAACCTGCAAGGCACCTGCAACTAGCAACGCTATAAGAGGGGCTGCGCAAAAGTGGTAACATAGCCAAACAACAATTTGCTAGGAAGGTGGGTTAGAGGCTTGACATGGCATAGGAGGCATGATAAACAAGTGGTAGGTAGCATGACATAGTGATAGAACGGACTACTAGCAAGCAAAGATAGAAGTGATATCGGGGGTAATGTTCATCTTGCCTGCAAAAGTTCTTAGTGTCGTCGAAAGCTTGCTCCTTGTAAACATACTCAATAGGATCCTCGTTCACGAACTCGTCTTCCGGCTCTACCCAAAGCAAGAACACAAGCAACAGAAGAACAATCAATCACGGTGCAATGCACAAGCAACATGATGCAAGACATGGCATGGGATGCAAGGTATGATGTGCAATGCATGTGGGTACACCGGAAGGGAAAAGATGATTATGGCATCAACTTGGCAAACCAAACATTCCACTAGAAATATTAGGAGATTTCGGTCGAAATCGATATAAGGATCACCGGAAATGGATGCATGGTTTGCAAATGACGAACAAAACAAGAACGAGACAAAACTGCGCTTAACAACATCATAACACTTTAGATGCACCATGAAACTATGCTACATCACTCTAACATAGCAACAAAGCACATGGCAGTGAACTACAAGAGAAACTCTACAAATCATGAACACTGAGCTCCTGCTAGAACTCACTAGAACAAGTCTAAAATAGCATGGCAAAAATGCAAATGACAAACAGTTTACAGACATGGTGAAAATACTAAACATGGCATAACTAGCATCAGGTAGGAATGTTTAGAGCTAGCAAACAACAAGCTATAGGATCATAACATGGAAAAAAGGGCATGGCATGCTAGTACTAAAGGCAATGAACAAAACTCCCTTACTGAACTTGAGCCAAATATGCACAGAAAAGATGGTAGCATCAATGCAAACATGGCAAGTGATATGAACAGATTGAGACTTAGTGGAAAAACATGGCATGGCAGAAACAGATTCATGATAGCAACTTTGCAAGCTCATTCCACTCACCACAAAGCATTTCATGGCATCACAAGATAACCAACAGTAAGAAGACACATTTATGAAGCTAAACATGACAAGAGCAAGTTCATAGGGTGCATGGATCACAAGCAAAACACATGGCAAAAAAGAACTTCATGTTAACAAACTGATAGCAACAATATTTAGCAAAAGTAGAGCATGGTAATGACAAGCTACACTACTCCATATTTACAACCAGAGGCATGAATGGATAGAGCATAACCATATCTTCAAAACATCTTTACTGAACTTCATCAAAATATGCAAGGATTCACCTGTGGCAAGAAGTAAACATAGCAACATAATGTAACAGGAAAAGACAACAGAAAAACTAAGTAGCTGAAAAAAGCTACATCATGTGGCCTACTTTGCATGCTTGTGCTAGTCACCATAGGGCACATAAAAATACAAGGCTTGCACCACTGTAAAGATGGCATGAAGATGCTCCTAAAACATGTAGACATGATGCTCAAAAGATGCACACACAAAATGCAATGAAAAAGACAAATCAGCACGTTATGATGGATTCTAGTAGACAACATCATTTAGCACTTTTGTAACGAAGATTAAGACACCAATATGGACAGTAACATGCATGCAAATGACATTATCATGTAGAGCATCATGAGATGAACATTTCAATATATCATATACGGAAATCAGAGCTACGGGCAGGGAGATATGGCATGTCAAACATGTGCACATGAGATAGGAAATCGGGACTTAGAGAAAACCGTCACCTCTGGATCTAGGGTTTGACTCGGTGTGGAAAATGATGTTGGCCGCAGATCTTGCTGAAGATGGACGTGGTGGTGGACAGAGCTTGCGGGGGAGGTCGCCGGCGGGTCGGGGACGCCGGATCTAGGGCGGCGCCGGCGTGCTCCGGCGACAGGGGCAGCGAGGAGGTGGGTCGATGGCGGCGAGATGGGGTGGCGCCAGCATAGGGCGAGGATGGCGGCGACCGGCGGCGAGGGCGAGGCGGCGGAGCAGCAAAGGCACGTCGGAGGACGAGGCGGCGTCGGGCGGCGGGGACGCGCGAGCGCGGTCGGGAGGCGGCGCGGGCGAGCTGGGCCGGGAGGGCCCCTCAGGCTCGCGGGTCGGCGGTGGAGTGGCGGCGGAGCGGGACTCGTGGCGACTCCGAATTTGCCCGGGCGCGGCGGCGGACGCATCCGGCGCCATCCGGATGTGCCCAGCGTGGAGGAAGAGGATTGAGCTAGGGTTAGACCACTAATTTCGGGGGGAGAGACATATTTATAGGTAGAGGGAGCTAGGAGAGTCCAAATGAGGTGCGATTTTCACCCACACGATCGTGATCCTACGACGGAGAGCATGGAGTGGGGGTTAGATGTGCTAGTGGGCTGTTGTGGAGGGGTGTTGGGCTGTAAATAGAGAGGGGTTTTGTTGTTACACGGTTAACCGTTGGGGCATCAAACGACCTCCAAATGGAACGAAATTTGACAGGCGGCCAACGGTGATGTACCAAGGCCACTCAAGGCCACTCGACAAATCTTGGCCCATTCCGAGAATGTTTCTCTCCCGCTCATGAAATGAGATTTGAGGGGTGCAATGGGGTGCATGTGGGAGTGTCGGATTCCGGAATGGACAACGGGGAAAAAGACCGGATGCATGAGACAGACACGAATACAAAAGAGATGCACATGATGACATGAGATGAAATGCATGGCATGAACAAAATGCAAAACCCAACCATGGAGGATATAACATATAACTTAGCCAGAAATGGCAAGAGTTGGAGTTACAATTATGGAATGTTACATCCGGGGCGTTACAAGGGTGCACCGCAATAGGCAATGTCAACACACATCTTGTTCCAACAACTGTGCGTGCTCGTTATTACCATCATGCACGCATATTTTAAGTAGAATGTGTGTGCTTTTCTAGCGCACACACGTTGACCTGTCTAACTGTTTCAGTTTGTTGTGGCTAATCGCAAACAGTTCATCCGTGCGAAGTTTATGCCAGCAATAGTAAACACTTTGATATGGATGAACCGTTTCTGTTCTGTTGCCTAATCGCGAATAGTTAATCGTTCTGAAGCGTATGCCCTCAATCGCACACACTTTTATCTAGCTGCCTGTTTCTATTGTTCCTCCTCATCAAAAATATTTGATCCGAGTGAACCATATGTTGTATATCACACACGCCTTCATCTGGCTGCCCGTTTCTTTTGTTCCGCCTCATCGCAAATAGTTCATTGAACTGAACCGTATGCCCTGCATCGCACACACAACTAAAATCTGAACTGTGTTTGATGGCTCCGCCATCGCAAACATTTTGCACCTTTTTTGACAGTTCTTTTACACCACCGCTTGCGATTATTGCATCGCACACAGTTTCGTCGAAGGGTCTCTAATCGTAGTGTCGCATTAGCAGCATCCTACAGTAGTGATAGATCAAGACGCTTAATAGGACTTCCACAAAGCACATACATTGATCAAGTTTTGAAGAAGTTCAAAATGGACCAGTCAAAGAAAGGGTTCTTGCCTGTGTTACAAGGTGTGAAATTGAGTAAGACTCAAAACCCGACCATGGTAAAATATATAGAGAGAATGAAAGTCATTCCCTATGCCTCAGTCATAGGTTCTATGAAGTACTCCATGCTATGTACCAAACCTGTTGTGTGCCTTGCCATGAGTTTGGCAAGGGGGTACAATAGTGATCCAGGAATAGATCACTAGACAGCGGTCAAAATTATCCTTAGTTACCTTAAAGAGGACTAAGGAAATGTTTCTCGGTTATGGAGGTGATAAGGAGTTCGTCATAAAGAGTTACGTCGTTGCAAGCTCTGACACTAATCTGGATGACTCCGAGTCTCGATCTGGATACATTTTGAAAGTGGGAGCAATTATCTAGAGTAGCCCCATGCAGAGCATTGTAGACATAGAAATTTACAAAATAGATATGAATCTGAATGTAGCAAACCCATTGACTAAAGTTCTCTCAGAAGAAAAACATGATCACACCATCGTACCATTTGGGTGTTGGTCACATGGCGATGTGAACTATTGGTGTTAATCACATGGTGACGTGAACGAGATTATTGACTCCAGTAAACCCTTTGGTGTTAAATCACATGGCGATGTGAACTAGATTATTGACTCTAGTGCAAGTGGGAGACTGAAGGAAATATGCCCTAGAGGAAATAATAAAGTTGTTGTTTTTTATTTCCTTATATGATGATAAATGTTTATTATTCATGGTAGAATAGTATTAACCGGAAACTTGATACATGTGTGGAAACATAGACAAAACACCATGTCCCTAGTAAGCCTCTACTAGACTAGCTCGTTAATCTAAGATGGTTAAGTTTCCTAACCATAGACATGTGTTGTCATTTTATGAATGGGATCACATCATTAGGAGAATGATGTGATGGACAAGACCCATCCGTTAGCATAGCATATTGATCGTTCAGTTTTATTGCTATTGCTTTCTTCATGTCATATACATATTCCTTTGACTATGATATTATGCAACTCCCGGATACCGGAGGAATGCCTTGTGTGCTATCGAATGTCACAACGTAACTGGGTGATTATAAAGATTCTCTAATGGTATCTCCGAAGGTGTTGGTTGGGTTGGCATAGATCGAGATTAGGATTTGTCACTCCGAGTATCGGAGAGGTATCTTTGGGCCCTCTCGGTAGTACACATCATAAGCTTGCAAGCAAAGTTTGTCACTAAGTGATGTATTACAGAACGAGTAAAGAGACTTGCCGGTAACGAGATTGAACTAGGTATGAAGATACCGACGATCAAATATCGGGCAAGTAACATACCGAAGACAATGGGAATAACGTATGTTGTCATTATAGTACAAACGATAAAGATCTTCGTAGAATATGTGGAACCAATATGAGCATTTAGGTTCCGCTATTGGTTATTGACCGGAGAGGTGTCTTGGTCATGTCTACATAGTTCTCAAACCCGTAGGGTCCACACGCTTAATGTTCGATGATGATTTTGTATTTTATGAGTTATGTGATTCGGTGACCAATGTTGTTCGGAGCCCGGATGAGATCACGGACATGACAAGGAGTCTCGAAATGGTCGAGAGGTAAAGATTCATGTATAGGACGATAGTATTTGGAAATCGGAAGTGTTCCGGGGGTACAGGGTACACATCGGGTCACCGGAAGGGGTCCTGGGCAACCCCCGACAAGCTATATGGGCTTAATGGGCCTAGGGAGGGACAAACCAGCCCACAGGGGGCTGGTGTGTCCCTCCACCAGGATGGCAATCACTAGGGAAGGCAAGGGAGGAGGGCTAGCCCCCCTTTCCTTCCCCTTCTCAAGGGACAATGGACGGGGGCGCCACCTCCTCCTTCATTCTCCTAGCGCCAAAACAAGGAAGGGGGGGCGAATTTGGGTGGCACCCCAAGTAGGATTCGGCCTACTTGGGCGCCCCTGGCTGCCTCTTCCCCCTCCAACCTATATATATGTAGGAAGGGGGGAACCTAGAGGACACACAAACATCTGTTAGCCATGTGCGGCGCCCCCCTCCACAGTTTACGCCTCCGATCATATTGTTCTAGTGCTTAGGTGAAGCCCCGCGCAGATCACCTCACCATCACTGTCACCACGCCGTCGTGCTGACGAAACTCACTACAAAAAAAGACACATCGTGACATTTTTGGCCGAACGAATTTTTTTCTGTCATACATATGACACTTCTATGAGGATAATTGTGACAAAACCCAGTATCATCATAGATGTGGTGGGCTCCTACTTCTATGACAATAAATCATGACAGAAAATGGGCTTTTCGTCCTGGGCGGGCCGGAGACGCAGCTGCATGACATTCTTTGGGCCGTCCATGATGGAAAAAACCGTGGTAGAAGCGAGGGGGAGGAAAATTTCGGGGAGTTCGCGGTTACGGTGGGATGTCGGGGGCCGAGTGATGCACGTTTCTCTCGTACACCTACGCGCGTGTGCAAGGCGTTGGCTCTAACTGAACCCGAGCGAGGCGTTGGGCTCTAACTGAACCCAAGCGATTGCATTGCAGGCTACGCGTTACTGAACCCGAGCGATCCATCGATGGCTGTTAAGTGAACCCGATCAAGCGATTCCTTCGCTACTGCTGCTAACTGAAGCCGATCGATTGGATGAACAGTGAACGTTGCGGAGGGGGAGGGGGTGGATGAACAGTGAGCGGTGGCGTTGCCTCTGGATGAATAGGACCCCGTGGTGTGGTGGAGGGCTGGATGAACAGTAGATGGTGGATGAGTGCCCGTGGAGGGGTGGTTGAACAGGACCCCGTGGTGTGGAGGGCTGGATGAACAGTAGATGGTGGAGGGGTGCCCATGGAGGGGTGGTTGAACAGTAGCCGGTGGAGTAGCGCGCGGTGGAGGCTGGATGAACAGGAGCCCATGGAGGCTGGAGGAGGTCGACGGTAGCCTGTGGAGGCTGGAGGAGGTCGACGGTGGAGATGAACAATATCCCGTGGAGTCCCGTTTTGCGGTATGCCACACCCCTCCCGATGAACAGGACCCCCGTTTCGACCATTTTGCGGTACGCCACACCCCTCCCGATCAACAAGACCCCCGTTTCGACCGTAGGAGGTCCGTTTCATCCGTTTTGCGGTATGCCACACCCCTCCCGATCAACAGGACCCCCGTTTCGACCGTAGGAGGTCCGTTTCCTCCGTTCTGCGGTACGCCAGACCCCTCCCGATCAACAGGACCCCGTTCCGAACATAGGAGGTCCGTTTCCTCCGTTGTGCGGTACGCCAGGTCTCATTTCCATCGCCTGTTCCGTCCAAGCCCTCCCGATGAACACAACCACGCATTCCGTTCTGACCCAGCCGGTTGGCTCCCACGCGTTCTGTTGCCTCCCGATGAACACGATGCATTTCGTTGCCTCCCCATGAACACGATGCATTCCGTTGCCTCCCCATGAACACGACAACGACACTGTTTCTCCGTTCTGACCCAGCCATGTACACAAGCCCTGGCCGTACGTATGCGCGAGTAGGCATTCGAGACCCCGCCCGTATGTACACATGTGGCCATATTTTCTTTCTTGCACCCTGGCCGCTGTACGTACGTGTACAAGCTACGTGCACGCCTCTACTAAGACACGTATGCGCCTCTAGTACGACACGTGCGCGTCTCTACATCCACCAGTATATATGTATGTACACGTTCGTGACCAGAATGACAATGCTACGTACGCTTCGACCAGGTGGGTCCCGACTGTCAGGCACTTCCTTGCCTGCGAAGATGTAGCTAGTGGGTCCCAGCAGTCAGGGGGGCGAATCGTTTTTTGCCCGGACGCACTTCCTTGCGTGCGAAGATGTAGCTGGTGGGTCCCAGCAGTCAGGGGGAAATGTTTTTTTCACGAAATACACTGGCCCGTCCGGTGGGTCCCAGCTGTCAGGTGGAGGAATCATTATTTTCCGCGTAATAAGGAGGCACTTCCTTGCTGCGACCGTGGACCCAGTTGTCAGCCTCTCCACGTACAGTCCACGTCCGATGGAAGTCGTTCCTTGACCATGTTGACCACGCCATGCCGAGAGCACCAGGGCGGTGGACGACGGCGAGGCCTAGGAAGGGGACGACGGGGAGCCGGGGAAGACGCGACAGTGGAAGCACGCGCGGAGAGGAGTACGAGGGTTCACTGGTTCGGGTGCGGTGTGAGGCTGCCGTCGCCGCAGGGCCTGGCTAGCGGTGGGAATAGTAGGGGGCGGTGAGGCCTCCGCGGCAACACAGCCGGCCACGGGAGGCAGGAGCATGCGGCACGACTGGCGCTGCTTTGGGCGGCTGGAGCAAGAAGACTAGAGGTTGAAGAAGCACTACGGCCGTTGGATGGACATCGTACGGTCACTGGAGCTAGAATCATTCATATTGACTAAAGTTGACAGGGCCCCCGTCCCAGTCAACTTAGTAGGCCCACTAGTCAGCCTCCCACCATGGTGGGTCCCAGCTAGCAAGGGGAGTATTCATTTTTTGTGCGTAATAAGGAGCACTTTCCGGTGGGTCCGAGTTGACAGCGGGGGGAACGTTTTTTTCGTGAAATACGCTGGCCCGTCCGGTGGGTCCCAGCAGTCAGGGGGAAACGTTTTTTTCGCGAAATAAGGTGGCCTCTCCGGTGGGTCCCTGCTGTCAGGTGGAGGAATAATTATTTTGCGCGTAATAAGGAGGCACTTCCTTGCGGCCGCCTGGACCCAGCTGTCGGCCTCTCCACGTACAGTACTCTTCCGATGGAAGTCGGTCGTTGACCACGTTGACCACGCCGTGCCGAGAGCACCAAGGCGGTGGTCTGGACGACTGCGAGGCGTAGGAAGGGGATGACACGGAGCCGGGGAAGACACAGCAGTAGAAGCCCGCGCGGAGAGGAGTACGAGGGTTCACTAGTTTGGCTGCGGTGTGAGGCTGCCGTCGCCGCAGAATAACAGGGGGTGTGGGTGAGTAGAGGGATGGCCTGGCCAGCGGTGGGAGTAGTAAGGGGCGGTGAGGCCTCCGCAGCATCACAGCCATCCATGGGAGGCAGGAGCACGCGACATGACCGGCGCTGCTTTGGGCGGCTGGAGTAAGAAGACCAGAGGTTGAAGAAGCACTACGGCCGTTGGATGGACATCGTATGATCACTGCAGCTAGAATCGTTTATATTGACTAAGTTGACAAAGCCCTTGGTAGGCATCAACTTAGTAGGCCCACAACTCGAATTTGGCAGAGAACATATAGCCCATTTGTGATTTGTAAGAATGTACAACCCATTTTTTAATTCTAATGGAATTTACTACAGCCCATTTACAGTTTGTTAAAAGTACGGCCCAACTTCTAGCTAGGACAACGATTAATAATTTCAAACAACCGCTCAAAACAGAATTCAAAAAAAATTCCCACATTTTGATGGGATCCGAAATATTTTTATCCGAAATTTCTAGTCAGGTTAAATATAATTTCAAAATAAAGTTGTATTACGTTAAAATCACGAAATATTGCGCCCGCAACAAGTAATGAAATTAAAATTTTCAAATTCAAAAAATAATATATTTTTCAAACTAATTACGTGTTTGGTGCATAGTAACTGTCCAGTTATTATAATTACATCCCATTTATTATTTCTTAAAGTCCATTTTCTTGTTAAGCCTAATGCATACCTCTTAGGAAAGTTTGCAGCCCAGCAGGGCGGAGAATAACAAGTTGACCCGGATATTGTGTACAACTGTCAGACCAGTTGCATTGTTGATGTTGAAAAAAGGCCTGTGTAGTACAGTACAACCTAACATGGTTACTCAACCCACATTCAGCGACGCCGAAAAGGCCCAAACAAGGCTTCTGTACAACTTTTTGAAGTCACTGAGCTCAATTAATAACTTAAGAAAAAAGTTAGATTACAGTGGAACCTAATTAAAAGCTGTCACGAGCAAATAAATAATTCAATGGGTCCCACTTGTGCGTGTGCGCGTGTGTGTGCGTGTGTGTGTGTGTGTGAGAGAGAGAGACCCATCGGTCGATGCTCGTAAATACATCTTTCAGCCATATGCATTGCTAATGCTCAGTAAAAACTTATATAGTTGACACAATCATATAGAACATCATAGCACACAGAACTTGCATACAAAAATTTCACGCAGGCGGCATAATCAGGATGGAAGCAGTGGATCACTACGAGAAGGGCTATGTTGAAACCAACAAAGTCGTACATAACGGTTCATCGTCTTTATCAATTATGGGGAAATATCTTGAATGTTGTGCAAAGAAAACAGACAGACAACACAATAAGTTCTGCTAGCACATTAAGTTGACGTACAGCCCTTTCTAAAAAAGTTCAGGTACAAAATTAGAACAGGTCACAATCAAATGTACTGACATATCAGTGCTTCACACCCATAGCTCAGATTTAAGTAGTATCTGACAAGATTCAGTTGTTACCTCAAATTAGAGCACATCCAGGCAGGCAGCCCTGCCTCTTCTCCCAAAGAAGCAGTGGCCTCCGCTGCACAATGGAGTAGGCCCTGTGCCATCCATCGTTCCGAGCAACACGGGGAAAGTCTGACGTTGACTCCTATAATGGACATCGTCGACGGACCCTGGCACCAGCGGCGGTGACAGGACTTCGATTGATGGATTGACCACTTCTTCGACATGCACGAACACTCGATACAGGTACATCCCTAACGTGGTCCACGGCGGCCTTGGTGGCGATGAATAGTACAACCCCAGTTCCTGCATCGGTATCTCAACACCAATCACCTTCGGTATGGTGGACGGCTTCTTCATCCATGCCATAACTGTCAGAGCCCAGCTGTCTGGAGGAATAAACATACATACGAGCTCACCTCCAAAGTCGTTGATAAGCTCATTCATGGACTCGCTGTTCCAAGCACGTCGAGGCATGCCGTGGAAGGTAAGCTTTGTTAAAAACTCAAGCTCAGAGGCACCGAGCCCCATACTGGGTGCCGCCGATCAAAGCTCACCAGCGCACCATCGCAGAACAAACGCCGGGAAGATTCAAACACACGACTGTAGTCGAAAGTTGTCCGGAACCTGACGAAGAAATCAGCCAGTGGCGGACAGACTTCGACGAGCAAGTCACTTATTTGGATGCCGTGCGCAATGCCAAGAGCTTTGACAAGGTCATCCGGCGAGACGGGAGGCCGGTCGCCGTTGATGGTTACCATCAACACTTTGCCGGCAAACTGGTCATCAAGCGCCGCCATGCCACTATTGAGCGATAGCACGCAGCGACCGAAGGTAGGACGGACCTCAAGATCTCCGGCTCAGAGATCTGCGTTGACCGGCGACATGATAGTGCGCTTGAGTACAGGGAGTACAGGAGGGGGATTTGGGGGAACTGGAGTAGGAATCGAGATTCCAGAGGTGGGGGAGGGGCGGCAGACTGGGGATGAAAAGGTAGCATGAATTTTGAGCACGTGCCAATATGCTCTCGACGCGCAAGCACACGAAAACACCGGTGGCGCCCACATGTCGGCCTAAGAGTCCTTATTCTTTCTTTTTTGGAGAGCCCGACCTTTTTTTCCAAGATCTTTTGAGAGCCCGACCTGAGAGTCATAATTGACATATTTGGCATTGCGTTACTACTCGTCCCATATTCAACGACACCTCACTGGCCCAAACAAGTGTACATCATCGAAAAGACACTAAGGTCAAATTATATAACTTGAAAAAAGGATATATACTCTGAACACTGGAGAATGGTGATGCCCTCATTTAGCCCACCAGTAGTTCAAGACAATAAACAGTTCGAAACAACGATATATACAACATTGAAACACTGACTAGTGACTACTACCGACATAAACAACAAGACATGATAGTTCATAAGAAGTCTTGCTACACCACCAAAACGCATCCATCTGCAGCGCTCAGACTCTCATGATCCAGCCGAGAATGACATTCTAAACAGAAGCAACTATTACATAGTAAGAGTTACATAGACGAGGATGACCAAATGACAAGGAATATGCATAACAAAAGAAAGAACTACCCATCCAGAACCAGCAGCAAAGACAACAAAGTCATTCGAAGAGATGATCCAACACCATATCATAATTTGCAGCCCCGCTTCAGCAACTAGTGATCCGGAGACACCAATACTCCACCCTTTCGATGCAACAACCCAATTACCTATCAACCTGAAGGATTTAACCACATCACTGCATATCGTAATTGAGACATCCAAGGATCAAAGTTAATCCGGATGCCTTTGTCATTCTCACCTTATTTTGGCTGCAGGCTATATCGTTGACTATCAGGAGAGTTTGCTCCCGAACTCCTAGGGCTCGCCGTGTAGACACAGTTTTCCATAGCAAACAGAGCCTCTCGCCATCAAGGTCCTTGCCAACGGTGATCTCCTAGTTAATCGGATAATTGAGTCCGAGAAACAGAGAGTGTGAACAAGGCTGTTTACCTGCCTCCAACTAAATAATCCTAAAGGCCCCAACAAGCTGGTATCCTGCTCATAGACGTAACAGCCACTGTCCAGATACTCACGTATTACACGGTGCTTGTATACAGTGGGGTTTTTGCAATATAACTTTTCCGGCTCATGTGTCCGAATGATCATCAGTCTTTGCCGTCGTCTGATTGAGCGAGGAACGAGTTGTGCTTCCCTGTTTTTGGCAAAGGTGGTGTGATTACAAAGGGCGGTAACTGTAGGGACACTGCATCATATCAAAAAGGATAGGCATTGTTAATGTAAGATCAACATTGTTCAGAGTATGAGTAGGATAATGCAAGAAACAACATTGTATAGCGGAAATAGGTCTCCCGTGCTAGCATGCCTGTTCACTTCATCGTTCAGGTATCATCCATATTGCGCGCAGAACCAAATTCTCGTGCATGCCCAATCAACGCCCTGCCGCGATGCATGCAGTGGTTGTTCTGGTGCATCAAGGACGGCATGCAGATTGTTCCACACATGAGGAGAGGAAAAATGGAAAGGTAGAACGCGGCAGCAGAGGAAGAGAATGCTGGCTAACGAGGCTGGGAGGGGATCAAGAAGGAAGTTAATGCTCCACGCCTAAAGGTTTTGGGAAAACCGAATTTTCATAAAGTGACTTATACTCACATAAACGGAGGGAGTATTCCTTAACCAGAGAATGTTGTGTCTCCCACTCACGCGCTCAAAAAAAAACTGTGACACATTTTTTTATCTGTTTGCATAGGTCCCACCTATCAGGAAGGATGGGCACGTACACGAACAGGTACGACTCATCAGTCTACCCGCATAGCCTTTTCGTTTAGTCTACCTAGCCGTCTAATCAACTGTCTGCATGCCACTTCTCCCATTTACTTCTCCATCGGGAACCGATTCTCCTCGGCTTCTTCTCCTCCCCTTCGTTTTCATTTGCATCCAAACCCCACTACGTTCACATTGTTTTAACCTCTTTAAATAAACATCTACTACTTCAGTTAGACTAGCCATCTAATCCCAATTCTCCAAACCATAGCCCTCCGTTCCAGCGGTTCCAAATGGCGAAAGAGATCAAGATGCATGTTTTTAGCATCCAACGTGTCCTCGTCGAAGGCTCGATGCGCATAGTTGCCACCGTCACCATCCACCCAAGCGTTGTTCGGCAGTGGATCAACAATGTATCCAACTCCCTCGAAAAGGTAAAGACGAGGGTCATCGGTCTCGACGCAGAGTACACGGAGCATGCCCCTGGGAAGATCCAGCGTGCCGCCATCCTTCAGCTGTGCCTCGAAGTTGATGTTTTGGTGTACCACATCATACACTCGCCCTCCATACCAGGTGAGCTTCATGATTTCTTGTCTTGGGAGGACGTATACTTCTGTGGGGCAGCCATCGAAGGGGAGAAATAGAAGCTGGAGCCGTACAACCTTGATTTTAAAAGCATCACTAACCTACAAACCAGAATCAAAATTCCTGTAGAAGATTGTTTTAAACAGACAACATCCCTATTCGACGTAGCAAATTTTGTGCTCAGTACAAATCTTCAGAAGGGTGACGAGACGGTGGCATTAAGGTCGTCTAGATGGGAGAATTATCCCTTGACGTCCGAGCGGATAAAATATGCTGCCCACGATGCCCGTTTGAGTTTCGAGATAGCTGCAAGGTCCAAAGAGCTTGTTGCGAAGCCGTCTCCCATAGAGAATGAGAAGAAGAAGAAGAAGAAGAAGAAGAATAAAAGGCTGCACCAGCAGGAGAGCATTATGGATGGATGAACTATTTCCTCTCTTGTAAAAAAAATTATTCCCTCTCGGTGTATGTTGATATAGATGGATTATTTCGATGTTGTGCATGTCTTTGGAACAGAGTAGTAGCATGGGTCCTCTTGACTATAAGGAACTATTTATCCGCATATATAGCTTTCTCTGCTACTCCTACAAGTGATCGGTATGCAGTGCATGTGTCCATAGACATGACAACTTGTCCATGGAAGTTCAACTACCACGACCATCACATTTCATCTCGTGATTCCCACGACACCTCTCCAACCCACAGCACCACGCCCCCCAATGTGCGCCTCACCCCTCTCGGCCGCACTGCCCCTCTGCCTTTGTGTGCATGACATCTGGGCAGCCTAAAATGCGGCGAGCATCAAGTTTCTACCACAGCCACCCGCGATTCCCACGAGACCGCTCGAACCCATGAAACCACATGTCCCCCGACCTACGGCCCACCCCTCTTGGCCCCACTGCCCCTCTGCCTACGGGATCATTACATGTGGACCAGTCACCTATCAGGTCCACATGTTATTGACTCAAAGGTAGGTGTAGTAAGGCGCTGAAGCTCAGTCCCGACGGCCCTGAGAGGGAAATGTAACTCCTGCGCCAGGGCTTGTGGTGCTCCCGCAGCACGAACTCGTGCCAAACTCGAGATTTGTTTCTTTACTATACATGCACGCAACGATTTAATGGACATTGTAATCTAAACATGTGATGGGGAGCTCTAAATTTGAATTTGAAACTTATAAAATGAAAATATCCAAAACAAATAAACTAGGAGAGAGGGAGTATATCGTAGGATGTGTCCCATACAAAATAAGTCCACTGGTTTGTCACCGTGAAGATGTGGTTAGAAAGGTGCACAACGTCTTCCTACTCGTACGGCAACAAATCGGCCGCAGACAGCATGGTCCGCCTTTGACCGCCATGTGCAAGGTTCGTGCTATCTTATTCAATCTCACCGTGGTTCCATCGTACCAATTCATGCGGTGGCCCGTTGCATGGCTGATCCCAATGTTGGACAAAGGTTCTACGGGAACGGTGTCATCGTTGTAAATGTTGTGAAAATTGATGTTGGTACCCTCCCGTACATATGCAAGCCAATCTCCACTCGCACCGAGCCTAACCTATGAAACAGTGGGCAGGGGGAGAATTAGGAAATGGACACAGAAGTAGTCTTTAGAATGCATTTACTACATGATCAAACTCATCTTACCTGCTCATCGGAGGAAATCCGAGTGCCCCTCAACGTCGGCATCTCAAGGGGCGTCAACTTGCAACTACGGCCACGCCGCGCTGGAGAGACCCCCAAGGAAACATCCTCGTGCGTTCCATGGAACATCAAGATGCATTTGTACGAGTAGATTATCTTGTGAGAGAAAAGGATGAATGAGGGAAGGCCTCTAGAGATAGAGATGGACACTACTACTACCAATGTGCTGGACCGTGCGTTGCAATGGATCCAAAGTAGTAGAATAATACTTGTTCACGTGCTTGAAATATAAACACTCTAGTTTTGATATACATGTGTCAGCAGACATGACAGCTTGTCCATGGAAGTTGAACCACGGTGACCATCACGTTTCTTGTTTCTACCACTGCCACACCCACACGCGATTCCCATGATGCCTCTCCAACCCATGGCATGACGTCCCCCGACATGGACATGGATACTCTGACATGGCTATCACTGCCTTGCCCTGCCTTTCTTTCGCTGACAGGTGGGACCCACACTTATGGGTCCCACATGTCAGTGACAGAATGGTAGGATTGTTCGCGTCAGGGGATCCTCATCCCCCCGACATGCCCCTCATCCCTCTCGGCCCCACCACTCCTCTGCCTTTGTGTGCATGACATGTGGGCCAGCTGAACTATGGCAACCATCAACTTTCTACCATAGATGCACCCGATTGTACGTGGTTTGCCTGCTCCGCTGTTGTGCTCCGATCCGTACTCCCGCACCATCGAATTTTCATCCAGCGGCTGTGCGACATTTCGTCCCGGGCATCAATCCTCAGCTGGAGTACTTATGTACTACAGGTAGTACCCGCTAGTGTGGCCATCTACGCCTCGTAACGCCTCGACGCTCAGCTGTGGCACCCTCGCCACAACCACGCCACCACCGGCCAGTTCATCTCGAACGAGTGAGTCGCAACCACACCACCACCATGAGAATGACATGTGGGCCAGCCGGATTAAAGGTACGCATGTCATTGACTCATAGGTCGGGCACTAAGCCACTGAAGTTCGGTCCCGTGGGCCCCGAGAGGGAAATGTAACTCCTGCGGCAGGCCTTGTGGTGCTCCCACAGTACGAGCTCGTGCCAAAACTAGAATTTGTTTCTTACTACTACCAACTAGTACTAGTAAGGTACACATGCATTGCACGCATGAGATTCTGGTGGTTTGTGCATTATGCTTCTACATGTGGACCTTTCTGGATTCTAACATGTGGCAAAATCTGATGGAATGTAAGGTTAGGCAAGTTTGATTAACTTAGGTGAGTGTTTGGTTCAAGCCACACCTTAGGCAAGCCACACTAAGGCCCCACATGACATACACATAAAAAATGTGGCAAGATTCCCTTAGGCTTGCCAACTTGTGGCTCTCATTTTGAAGAAATAATAACTTTGCCTAAGCTTAGTTGTGGCAAAGTTAGTCATGAATTAAGTTCAACCATGGAGTCTTCTAGATTATACATGTGGCAGAATCTGGTGGATGATATCCAACGGCCAGTAGTGCTTGGATTTGCCATCTTTGTACCGTCGGATTGGCTTCATCCAACGACCAACTTTCAAAGTTTTTCACACACTATATAGGGGGTATAGATATAGATGTGCCGGTCCATTGCAATGGATCCAAAGTATATCTATTTAGTGGAGTGCACTCTAAACACATTATCTATTTATTTTTCTCTAACCTTCCGTAGCCATGCAACCAAGCCACGTAAGCTTCATGGGTGCCCCCCACATCATATTATTCATACTACGTTGATCGAAAAAAAGATAAATCACCCAAAACAAGATCTTCCCATTTATTGTTCCTACGATGTTGTGTCGTGCATGTACCTACTTGTTGTATAGTGGTAGTACTAGTAATATAGTATTAGGAGTACAAACTTGGTACTAGTAGGAGTAGTACTAGTACGGAATGCTCCTAATCTATCAACGAGCCCCGTCTGACACCAAATTTCTTGGCTTCCGTGCTACGGCTAGATCTTCCCCTCGTTTCTGTTTTCCAACCCGGCTGTGGGCGGGGTGTCGGTTTTCTCAACGGCGGTCCCACATGAAAGTGAAAATGCTAGGCAACACGCCTTCCCTAAGGTATGTGTCATGCCGGATGGGCCGTGTTGTACTCCCGATTCCCGGACGTGTGGGGGTGCGACGTGAATGCGGCATGCCTTTTCCTTTTACCAGCAATGTGCTCGTGCGTTGCGACGGATCCAAAGTAGTAGAATAGTAGTATTTGTTCACAAACTTGAAAGAAATCACTATTGTTTTGATATACTCCTAATATATTACTCCCTCCGTACCTAAGTATTTGTCTTTTTGAGATTTCAAATGGACTATCACATACGGATTATATAGACATATTCTATTGTTTCTAGCAAGATGCCCGCGCGTTGCACGAAGTTGATGGAAAAGGTAAGCACAACTTATAAATTGACGGACGGAGTACTAGTTACAGTGATGCATATAATTAAGCAAAGGGATCACACATGTCGGTATTGATTGGAACGAGAATGCAACAGCACAATTAGAATTAAGGCCACGATGATGCGATCGTAGTGGTGGTTACAGAAGGCAAGAGTAAGATGGATCCACAAACGTACGACCTCCTCCTCCTCAACTTAGTGCGCCGGGCCACCGACCGGCGGCTAAGGAGAGGCGGCTTTTGTGGCGAGGTCGAGGTGCTTCTCAGCAAAGGCATCCAAGGATTCCAGCCGGTTGAGGAAGGCCAACGTCATAGAGTCCTCACTGGCCTTGTAGATACCTATGTACATGATTTGCTCATACTCGTGGATGTGTAGGTCGACGAATTCTTGCAAGGCGAGGCGCCTCGCGGCGAGCGCGACCTCCAGGTGGTCATTCTTCGTGGCGTCGGCGGGCAGTCGCAGGGCCACCAGTGCTTGAAAGAGGTTCCGACCATGGAGGCCGATTAGGGTGGCAGGAAATGAGGATCTCGGGCGCACGGGCTGGAGGAGTACGGCGATGTCGTCCGCGAGCTTCTTGACGACGGTGAACTTGTTGCTGGTGGCAACGATCATCTGGTCCAACTGAGAGTCGTATTTGGCGTCGATGGCGGCCATCCACCAGCCGGTCTCCAACACCGTCTGGAGACGATCCTCGGCGCCATGCCGCAGGCCGGCGTCATGGACCATCTGGCGTAGCCGCTGGCCGCTCACGCGCATCGCCACCATGGGTCTGGAGTGAGCTCTTTTGTGCTTAGTGTAGGTGCTTAGGCAAATGCTTAGGTGCATACGATGTGGTAGATGCATTGGAATGGAGGGGCGCCTTTATATGAGGGCAATGAGGGCAAACTGCGTTGCATTCACATCGTGCAGCCTATTTTCCTGGACCTCCTCCCATTACTTCCCTCATGCATTAAATAAAGGAGGATGCATTGGCCGTTCAACATATCGGGAACCGCTACTCCCTCCCTCGTCTGCATTAAAGCCGTATCGGGAACTGAGCCGCCCGCTGTCAAATCAAATACTCCCTCCGTCTAGGTGAGTATTAAGTCATCTTACGAAAACCAAATAGTGAACACATAGGCATGGTGCATTAACTCTCACGTTGTTTCTTATTTTTTGACATAAACAGAGGAATCAACCAAGAAGAGATGTGGGGCTTGTATGCTTTTAATGACTTGAGACTATCAAACATGACATGCAGTGGTCAGTTCGTTGCACAAGAACAAATACAACCCACATTAGCACACACACATCTTATATAGCATCACATCCAATGGCTATAAAAGATGAATGAGACCAAATTATATCTCATCTAGATGAGTTCTAGCAAAACTGTATTAATAAAACTTAGTACTCCTGCGCCATGTATCATATATTAGTATCATGCAGTACTTTATTTATTGTCATGTATGACACATAGTACTCAACTCTCTCTCTTTCTTCATTTATTACCATGTATGAAGTACTAAACATTAAGTTCTCTCGTTTTCCTCTCCACCTTGGTCACCTAGACGGAGGGAGTATACTACGCGGGCTTTTCCTACAGGGTAGGCAGGGCAGTTCCGCCTAGTCGGTTCGACAGAGATGCGAGAAGACGAGGGAGTAGGCTGCTGCAAACGTAGGGCTGTGTGATTTGACAGCGAGTTACTGCTGGACAGGTGGGGCCCCGTGATTTGAGTTGCCATTATCATTTTAACTGCGGCGCTACGACCGGCGTGAGTCTCCCGATTCCTGACCACCTCCATACAGGTGCCTCTCCCAATGCTCCACCATGTAGTAGAGGCTAGCTCTTGCATGAGAGCCCACTTCTCCACTTTTTCCTTGCCTCTCTTTCCTCCACATATGCAAAAATGTCATGTAAAGCGCACTATTGTACTTACTTGCTCCTACAGGTGCTTAAGCTTGCCACATAGGCATAAAGTATGATGTGGCAAGTTAATCAAGAAGAGAGAGACAAGTTTGGTGACCCAAGGAAGAAACGGTGCTAAGTGCGTGTACCTAGATGAAAAGATAATTTTGTGTCTATAGCTAATTAAATGAAGCAAACTTAGCAACACCATTTCATTGGAAGAGGTCACTCCTTGGCAAATGCAATAAATACTAGTACTCCCTGTGTCCCATAATATAAGAACGTTTTTGGCACTACACTAGTGTGAAAAACGTTCTTATATTATGGGACGGAGGGAGTACGAAGAAAGAGATAGAGAGAAGTAAAAAAAATACACTTATAGCCAACCTTATAGCCAAAACCTTGTTGTAGTATGAGTGACTAAGTGATGACTATGTATGACATGCCAACATCAGATAGCCTAACGCACTGGCCGTGTTAAATCTCCAAGGGCGCGACCGCACGAGCGGCACGACGGTCATGGTATGCGCGACCACGATACGGGTTGCTGGTAGCCCTTGGATCTGAGATCAAACGGTCGCATGCTAAGTTGCTGAAAATTTGCAGAATAACCCTATAGGATAGGATATTCACCCATAGGTCTAGAATCACGCCATGCAACCGTTCGATCTCAGATCCAAGGTCTCTCGGAAGCCCGTATCATGGGAGAATGGAAAGCCATTGCCCTGCCGTTCGCACGCTGGCAGTTCGCTCCTACTCGTCCCCGCACGTCCTTCAATACTACGGCGGTTCGCTCCTAGTCGTCCCGTCCATTCACATTACGGCAGTTCTGCTAATCCTAACCCTCCTCCCAAATCCATGGGGTCCCAAATCTCCCTGGTCGGCGGTGAGTACAAGGTTAGAACCATCACCGGCGATGAATTCGACGTCATCTACACCTGTTCTTCCGCGACGGTGAAAGGATGCCTTTCTCGCTTTAGACGCATGTTCGAAGACTCAGATGATGAGTGGGTTGCTGGGCTAGATGTTGAGTACACCACAGTCTTGGGATGAGAGAAGGATCTAAAGGACGAAGAGAGGAAGAAGCCCGCCGTGATCTAGGTTTGCGTGCATGACTTATGCTTGGTCTACCACATATGCCATGCCGACGTTGAGTGCCATGATTTTAAGGACTTCCTCAAGAGAAACCTAGTCAAATTCGTTACTGTAGACTTTGGTAACGACAAAGAAGTCCTGCGTCGGATAGGCCTCGTTGTAGGAAACACCTTCGACCTCTAGAAGAATCGGCTGGTGTCCTCTCGTCAGCCTTCAATGCTGACCTTGGCAGGAGCCATGGTTCATCCTTCGTACGGTAAACTGGAGAAACCTCCATACACGTTTCATCGTCATGCATGGCAGCAGAATGTACTAGATTTACACCACATGCACTACACTTCAATGGATGGCTACCTTTGCTTCAATATCTACAAGGGTTGGATGAAGAGCAACAGCCAAGTGTGCGGTTCAAGCAAAGAAGTATTGGCCACGAGGAAGAGGGACAAGGACGAAGTAGAGGACGTGGACGAGGACTCCGAGTAAGGTGGCAGTGTCGTTGCTCATGGTGGTTCTAATGCAGTGTCTATCGGAATAGTTGCAAAGTTTAATTTCAGGTGTGCTTAATTTAATTTGAGCAGTGTGTTGTGCTGAGCCCCCAGCAGAACTATGTTATGTTTCTTCTTGTTACTTTAACTCTTCAGTACGTACATACTAGTATTTCTTACATTTCATCTTTTAGTTGGTATAGTACTACCACTCGTTTCTTCACATTATATACGTATAATATATATGGCCAACATCATATAGCCAGCAGTTTAGTTGTCAAAGAATTTCAGGGTGCTTAGTTTTGTCAAAGAATTCTAGGGTGCTTAGTTTTATTTGAGGGGTGGGTTGTGCACTTGTGCTAGACACCATTATTGTGACATGCCTTTTTAATAGTACTATATGCATAATTTGGCGATGAGCACTCTCTATATGAATCACCTTTTTTTAATTTCAAGTTTTGCTCCATGGCGCAATCCATCGATACTACAACTGTACAAAAGTGGAGTATATACATATTTTAAAAGGCTAGAGGGCGGGCCAGTCTAGCTCGGTTGGTTTCACGAGAGGCGAGGGCCTTTGTGATTTGACGGCTCATTACTGCTGTCAAATCAAATAGTACTGCGCCGCCCGCTGCACGCCCGACGCCTCCATTAAACCCCTCCGTTAAACCCGCATGCAAACCGAGAATCCTACTCCGGCCACGCGTCCATTCATGAGCGGGACGGAATTAAACGCAACACAGGCCGAGCTCCTCCCGTCCGCCCTCAGTTTAAACGAGGCCAGACACCGGCCAAGCTCCTACTGTCCGCCCTCTATTTACACGAGGCCAGACAGACAGCGGGCAAGAATCGCACCCCTCCGCCGCTCCCCCATCTCCTCCTTCACCATTTTCTCCACTCTTCCGATGAGCCGTTCTCCGGCATATTACCCGGCTGGGTGGCCCGCCGAGCCCTCCGGATACGAGCGAGGCCGCTCGGTGCTTCACCAACCTCGCTTGGCCCGACAGAGCCAGTTGCCGCCCCAAGCAGGTGCGTGGTTCAGCAACTCGCCGCTCCAGTTCAGCTCGATGAGGAGCGGGGAGTTGCTCCGCGCCGGCACGGCGGCGAGCACGCCGGTGCGGGCGCCGTCGCTGCCATGTCGTACCGCGCCACTAGTGTCTGCGGTGGCCGCGCCTCCCGTGTCTGTGGGCGCTCCTCCTGTGCCTGCGGCAGTGCCATGCAGGCAGAGACAGAAGCCGAGTGCGTGGAGAGCGACGAGTCGGTGGCCAGCTTCTCCGTGTCTGCCGCCATCATCGAGGAGAAGTAGAACATGGGAGGCCGCAGCCACTTGGGACCCATGAAGGCCACCGCTGAGGCGACGACCGCGGATTCAGGTGGTTTCTTTGCTGCTTCGTCTCTTCCGAGGACCTTCGTCGACCCCGCAAGTGTATGACGGACATGAGGAAGACAAAGGGATCCGCGGGCGGCCATTTAGAACTAAAATAAGTCTAGATACATCAATTTCTAGGACAAGTATTTCCGGATGGAGGGAGTATGAATTATAGAAGAGAGCCGGATTGGCACCTCTTAGTTCATGTAAATGTAATGAAATCCATCATGTTTATATGAAGATCCGGCTTTTTTATATGAAATCATTCCTGCTTATATGAAATCTGTCCGTGTTTGCACGAATTTCATCTGGTTGGTTAGAGTGGTAAAAATGTATGCTGCTGGCGTTTGATGTCATCCTCCGCTTAAGGAAGCGGGAGGAAATTTGCCGGCTGCCGTTGGAGATGCTCTTTATGCTGGAAATAGTAGAGTGACATCCAATCCATTTGAGTTAATTGCATGTATGATTGTCCCTCTATAAAAAGTTAATTGCATGTACAGTGTACACGTAACTTGCAGGGTGGCTACAACTTCGTACAGAAAGTTAAAAAGAAACAAGTGCATCCTTAATCTTGTATTCTAAGTACTCTGTGGGTTCCATTGTTAGTACAGTAGTTAAAGAAGTATATATTAAATAAGTAGAGTAATATATAATATCAAAATATAAAGTTAAAAGACAGAATTCTAACTCATGTCATCGCGTTGCAAACATCCGGCGCTAACCAGCCCAGCACATTTTTGTTGTAGACCATGCTGGAGATATATCTCCATGTCTACTCTTATATATACCCCATTCATTCCTAAATATTTGTCTTTTTCAGATTTCAAATGGACTACCACATACGGATGTGTATGTAGACATATTTTAGAGTGTAGATTCACTCATTTTGCTCCTTATGTCTTTTCAGGAAGGGGTCAGATTTGTCCTTGATTTATTTATGAGGTATCTAGATGGCACTGCACCGCCAAGAAAAGAGGGTAACATCAAAATTATGGACTACTTTTTTGAGTATGTTGGTAAGGTCCGGTCATAGTCACTTGTTGAAATCTCTAAAAAGACAAATACTCCCTCCGTCCGAAAATACTTGTCATCAAAATGGATAAAAGGAAATGTATCTAGACGTATTTTAGTTTTAGATACATCTCTTTTTATCCATTTTGATGACAAGTATTTTCATACGGAGGGAGTAGAAAACAGAGTTGGTGATGATGGTGTGCGTGCCATCCTGCAATATAGGCCGTTGGATTTATATCTAACGGATGGGAAAGAAACTATGGAAATTTTGCAAAAATATACCCACATGTCTCTCCACGTTCGCAAATCAGGCCTTCCCTCGTTCAACCTTTTCTCTCACAAGGTAAACTACTCAGACAAATGCATCTTGATGTTCCGTGCAACGCACGGGCAGCTAGCTAATTTCTTTTAAAATAGTTGCTGCGATAATTGGGTTGAAGTGATATATTTTATGTCTGCCCCGAATGATTTCAGATTCACTCTTAGTAGCAAAGAAAAGGTTGCGTTGTTAATTAACAAAAACAGGGTGAAAACTATCACATGAGGCCGGTAAAAACAAGGCACACTGGGTTCAGCGCCATCGTCACTACAGCTGTGCGCGCGCGAGAAGTATACATATCGAGGGGGCTACCGAGCGAGGCACCGAGACACAATGTTTGAGAGAGAAACCAATTGACAAATTATGATCAAATCGAGTTGTCACCCTTCTGCTGTCATTGTTGGGGGGGAGGGGGAGGGAGAGAAAGACGTATCGAGAGTGTGCGCGATAGGCACGGAGGCACAACTAGCGTGTGTGTGTGCGTGTGTGTGTGTGTGTGTTTGAAAGAGGAGTAGATAGATTATTATCAAGATCGATGTGCCACCCTACTCCTTTGGTGCCGGGTAGTGTGTGTGTGTATGTTTGAGAGAGAAGCCAGTCGATAGATTAGTATCAAGATTGAGGTGTCACCCTACTCCTTCGGTGTTGGGAAGTGTGGGTGTGTGTGGGGGGCAGTGACACTCACATATCTCTATTCTTATAAAAAACAGAGTTGGTGATGATGGTGTTCCTGCCATCCTGCAATATAGGCCATCAAAATTATATCCGACGAACAGGAAGGAAACTATGGTAATTTTGCAAAAAGATACCCACACCCCTCTCCGCATTTGCAAATAAGGCATTCCCTCGTTCATCCTTTTCTCCCACAAGATAAACTTCTCATACAAATGCATCTTGATGTTCCGTGCAACGCATGGGCATCCTGCTAGTAGGGAGAAGGAGTTTGTGTGACACATATCTAGATGTATTAAGGGATAGGTAGATAGCATATGTCTGAGAGACATTATTATACTTTGAGACATTACTGGCTGTGGGTGGGTGGAATTAAAGGGGTGGGCGTGTTAGACATAGAGAGCGTGTGTGTTTCTGTGTGTGAGACTTGTAGGACGGGGTAGAAAGACGAATTTAACCCTGACAGAGGGAGACAGATACACGAAGTGCGCGTGTGTGATTCTGATGCCCACAGGGAAATGAGATATGTATGCGTGTGAGAGAGATTGCACAATTCATTCATGTATCACTATCTAGCAATCAAGGACGTGCATCGCTTGAGCATAAGTCAATATCTACTTCATAGCGTGGCCAAAGGTACAATATCGATTCAACGCTATAAAGATTGGACACTCACATATCACATTTTTTTTTCTATTTAAATAAACCTTTTTAGTTGTGCATGCCAAAGTTACACTGATGTTTCTTCAAACAACCAATGTAGCTATCATGCACATGCACCATTGTTACTCTTGCATTCAAATTCATTAGTCTTGGATGATTTAAGTTTCTATTTTGAAGTAATATATGTAATATTCATATATGAATTCAACGGGTACGCAATTTATGAAATGGAGGCTATGTAATCATATGAGGTAACACTTTTAAGTAGCTGACTACAATATCCATTTCTTTTTGTGCGCCTCTACACTAACACGTCAATGCATTATGTTTAAAGTAAATAACCAATGGCACTAAATTATCTATTTACACGAGAAATACATAGGCTGAGCGCTTGATCCCTTTTTTGTGAACGCGCCACTACACCCGTACAATTGGCCGCGCCCGTGTGAACGTCCAAGTTATCGGCGCATCATCCCGAGTTATTGTCTGTTTTTCTGGGGTGGACTTCACACCAGTTATTAACTGCTGGCACGTGCTCCGTGTACATAGTCTAGCATGACCTTCCCGCTAGCATGGTCCAGAATTAGTTGAAACCGGATACGAACGATCCCGCGGGCGGCAAAATCTCCCGCCTCGTTCTAAAATTTCCGCCACCTTAGTCTTTAGCATGCGAAATCCCCCTTTTGTCCTTGGTGCACGGAGACCAACAGTTACAATACCGCCCTCATCTACATGATAGGTCGGGGCTGCTTTGGTAACTTCCGGTTCCCCCACTACACGGCACCCCCATTTCCTCTCCCCCTCCCACAAAAACGACTAACTCCACGGCACCAGAGCATCTTACATCACGTCGTTCGTACTTCATCGCCCTTTCTCCCCTCCCCTCTCGAAACCCTAGAATGCTCATCCACCGGATCTGCTTCTGCGGCCGCATCTACCCCTCCCACCTCCCCTAGAAACAAGTAGACTGCTCATCCACCACTGTACCACAACCCATTCAGTGACGGCCTTGTCCACGACGCCGAATCTGCTTCGCCGGTACTCTCTTCAACCGCCGCGCATCTGCAGTGGCTCATTCGTACTCCCCACCGGAGACGCTTCGTCCACACCCCCCGGAGCCGCCCCACCGATGCCCCCGTTAACGGCCTCTGATCCTCTTTGTCGACACCTTCCTCAACCCTAACGGAGCCTCTTCTCCGACACCTTCCTCAACCCTACCGGAGCCGCTTTGCTGACACCATCGTCAACCCTACCGGAGTAGCTTCGCCTATAGCATTCTCAACCCTACCGGGACCGCTTTGCCAACTCACAAGTCCACGGCCTCAGATCCGCTTCCTCGCACCCCCATCAAACCTACCGGAGCAGCTTCTGATGCCCCGTCCACGGCCGCAGATCCGCATCGTTGACACCACCCTTAACCCAACCACCGGAGCAGCTTCTGACGCCCCGTCCATGACCGCAGATCCGCATTGTCGACAACATCCTTAACCCAACCACCGGAGCAGCTTCTGACGCCCCGTCCATGGCCGTAGATCCGCGTCGTCGACACCATCCTTAACCCAACCACCGGAGCAGCTTCACCTACGCCCTCGTCCACGGCCATAGATCCGCTTCGCCCACATCGTAGTCAACCCTACCGGAGCCGCTCCACAAACACCCTACTCGATGGTTCTAGATCTCCTTACCGGACCCCGACAGCCAGCACAGCATCATCACCCTCGACGTTTCTAACCTGATTCACACCGTCTGGAGAGATGCCAAGCACCCACCACAGCCTAGGTACTTGTCACATTTAAACCCGTCCAACATCACCCGCCCAATGTACTTCAAATATACTAACCGGTCGCTGTTACCTGTTATGTAGGTGGAAAAAACTACAAGGACGATGTTTCTTCTAGATCTAACAGCTTGGCCAACCCAGATCCTGGACTGAGGCATTGCTATGATCTTGTAAGCGCGTCTCTCTCTCTCTTGTATTGTTTTGTGCCTGCCAGCGTGCTTTGCTATGATTTTCGACCAGTAATCCCTTTGTGCAAACAATGATTTGTACTACTGACTGCTAAATTAGATATGTAGATGTCATACATGATACTACCTTGTACATCCGTTCCTAAATATAAGTCTTTCTAGAGATTCCACTATAGGCTACATACGGAGCAAAATGAGTGAATCTACACTCGAAAATGCTTCTATATACATCTGTATGTGGTCCATACTGGAATCTCTACAAAGACATATATTTAGGAACAGGGGTAGTACATTACACAAAATCGTAGGTGGCATGTAGGAATTCCAGTGCACTACATTAGGCTCCCTTAGAGTGCCTGCTAGTCCAGCATACAGAGTCATGGCTAGTTTATGGTACGCACACAATCGTTAATTGGTGGTTTAAATATGCGCAAGGGATATGCAATGTAGTATCATGTAGAGATGTCTGAAATTAGTCGTGTCAACTTGCAGATAGGGTTACACAATGAAAAAGTACAAGATGTATGTGGCAATTTCATGGAACATCGCAAAAAAAGGAGAGGCAGCGGTGAGCCTATACAATGTGCTATGGTACGTCACTCCTCCATTGCAATCATCGTGACATGTTATTTGTATGCCAGTTCTATTAGCCAAGTTTCTTAGGGACAGTTATTACGAGTTACCGTAAGAAAATAAGGACCTGTGAATATAAGCTCCATGTAATAAGCCAACCAGTTCTTTTCATTGCGTTTTCAGCTTATCTTTGGTATGATCAGTGGAAAGTCTAGATTGCATTATATTTTTTCATTTTGCTACCATTATGGAAATTAATTTGACTTGCAAACATCACAAATTGAACCCAGTGCAGTAATTATTATGATAGGAAAACAGACCATCACTATTTGCTCAAAATGCAAATACAAAGATACCGTCTACTTGGAACAATCTACTTTGGTGAATGTTTTCCATAGAGATCCCATTGCCTAATTTAAAAGAAGAATGCATGACCCACATTTAAATGAAGAACAATTATTTATTGAAATTTGATGGTCCAAGTGGATGGTTATTATCGTATAGCAGCACCACCTAAAAGCATCATATAGCAGCAGCAGCAGCTCATCGCAACTCATCATACAGCAGCAGCAGTCTGCAATTCATCATATAGCAGCAGTAGCTCATAGAAATTCATCATATAGCAGCAGCAGGAGCAGCTCATAGCAATTCATCATATAGCAGCAGCAGGAGCAGCTCATAGCAATTCATCATATAGCAGCAGAAAGAGCATCTTGTAGCAACTCATCATATAGCAGCAGCAGCAGCTTGTAGCAACTCATCATATAGCAGCAGCAGCTCATAGCATTTCATCATATAGCAGCAGTAGATCATAGCAACTCATCATACAGCAGCAACAGCTCATAGAAATTCAACATATAGCAGCAGTAGGAGCAGCTCATAGCAATGCATCATATAGCAGCAGCAGAAGCAGCTCATAGCAATTCATCGTATAGTGGATCAGAATGACAATTTGGCAAAAAAATAGAGGAGATCCTCACCTTGTTGGATGAGTTCATCCTTCAATAGCACCTCAAGGCCATGGCCTGGGAGGAGGGGAGGGGGAATAAGGTGCCTTCTGCCGTAGTGTGCCATCAGCCGTAGTTGTGTAGCGCCCGCCGGAGTAGTGCGTTGGACGAACCACAGTGGAGCAGCTGCTGGAGACCATGAGAATGAGGGGCGGCGCCAGAGGGACGAGCAGCCAGGGAGATTTGCTCCTGCCCGCCAGCCATGTAGCCTAGCTGGACATAGCATCTTCGAGGACCAGGCCAGATGGGACCAGTAGCGATGGCTCGCTGGAGGAACCCTAGTGCTGTAGGCAGGGGATCGAGGTCAAGGGAAAGGGGAGAGGATATGCAAGCGGGCAGGGCAATGAATGCTTGCGTGTTTGTTTTTACTTGAGGGTCAGGTGTGACACGGGCGTCAGCAGTTGCATTTTGAGTGTAATATAGGCAGACAATAGAGTCATTTCACTATTCCCCTTCCCTTCAATTTTTAGTGAGGTTCTACCTGAAACACCCCCCTCCAAAGCAAAATTAGTTAAGCCCAAGCCCATAACTCAAAATGACTTCTTTACATCTTTTATGGCTTATTTTGACAATATGCCCTGAAAAGGCGGAATCAAACTGGCCCTTAACCTGAAATTCAATGCCCCTTAAATCTGGTCAGTCAGGTGATGGTCTTTAAGCCTCCTTCTTTGCTTCTTTTCTTGATATGTAAGATTTGCTCACACATTTGTTCAATTGCTTGTTTGCATCAGCCAGCCATACTAGGACTGTTTGCTTTGATTACTTGCTATTCTTGACCTAACACTCTAACAGAGCTTGTCAACAATTTAAACACTAAGGGCTGCTGTAGTGGGGCCTTGTCTAACTCATAGGTGACATAAAGGTTAGGCTGTACACTATAGTAGGCTATCCAAGAGTACCTGGAGATCCAGTTTGAAGGTATGCCTAGTTTTCACATAGTGCAGACATAGTAAATGCTCATTTTATTGTGTGCAAGTGCAAGAGATGTGGCATGTTTCATCATGTGGTGTTGTTTTATTATAATCTCATCCTTTTGTGTTCACAGACTGGAAAGTATGCATATTTATCTTCCAAGGAGACGAGTAACTAGTTTGTGTCACCTTGCAGAGGGGGTGCAATGAAGATAATATTGAGGATTTCCAAGTACAAGATGTTAGGAAGGATCCTTGCAAGAGAAGTAGGAGCTGCGCTGAGCCTCTTCAACCTGCTAACGTAAGTCACTGTATGCAACTCAACAATTCAATTCCTTGTTTGTTTCAGGCATAGTTAATTTTCTCTTTTCAATTGCTTTATTTGTCCTCAGTTAATGAGATGCCCAAATAATCATGCCTGATGTTCATTACTTGTATCACTATTAGTTGACATAATTAAAGGCCTTACCATTTAATTACTCTGCCGAAGTGTGCCTGAAGCTTTGAAGTCTATTAACCAACTATTATTGCATGAGGCTCACAATCTAGTTTATACTATGCTAATGATTGCATAGTTTTCCCTGCTGTAGTATGTTTGTATAAAACCCTCTGCTGTTAATTATGCTCCCTAAGACTTTAATTGAGGCACATAATGGCCAACTGCTTGCTTACTTATACGCAACATGCTGTCTAAATTTGTAACTTGTTTGTGTTTTCGATTGGGCCCCAACATCATGGTCCTCTGGTGAGCTAAGAGGGATTTCTGTATGCAGGCTGCATAGACTATCTTTTTTTATAATTTTTAAAATATCACCTGCTTATGCTTCATAACGTGTAACTTGAAAGTGCGTTATATCGACTAGAGGGGGGTAATAGGCGATTTTTATGAAAGTCTTCAAAACGTGGAAGTTATGAAGACAAACAGTAGAGATATGCCTATTACTATGCAGCGGAAGTTAGACTACACTAGGCAAGCCATGGTCAAGTATCAACAGAGTGAAAGCACAGTGACAAATAGCTGTAGTGTAATAAGGATCAGGTAGGAAGATACTATGAAGCCAAACAGATCATACACTCATGTTGTGAAGACAAAAGATAGAACAGACACACAATGACTTCACAATGAGTGATCAGTAAGTAAAGGAAGTGAAGATGAAACCAGTGACTCGTTGAAGACAATGATGTGTTGGACCAGTTCCAGTTGCTGTGACAACTGTACGTCTGGTTGGAGCGGCTAGGTATTTAAACCTTAGGACACATAGTCCCGGACACCTAGTCCTGAACACGCAACTCAGGACACCAAGTCCTCACCGTATTCTCCTTGAGCTAAGGTCACTTAGTCCTCGCCCAATCACTCTGGTAAGTCTTCAAGGTAGACTCCCAAACCTTCACAGACTTCGTTCACTTGCAATCCACAATGTCTCTTGGATGCTCTGAACGCGACACCTAACCGTCTGGGGATGCATAGTCCTCAAGTGTAATAAGTCTTCAGATCACACAGACAAGAAGACTTAAGTGATGCCCAATGTTCTTTGGCTCTGGGTGGTTAGGGCTTTATCCTCGCAAGGAATTCTCTCTCTCAAAGGCTTCGAGGTGGGTTGCTCTCAAACGACAAAAGTCGTGCACTGAAATCTGAGCAGCCAACCGTTTATGGTTGTAGGGGGTGGGCTATTTATAGCCACTTGGCAACCTGACCTGATTTGTCCGAAATGACCCTGGGTCACTAAGGAACTGAAGTGTGTCTCAACGGTCGGATTTCAAACTCTCATGGCAACTTTACTTGGCCTACAAGCAAAGCTGTCTTGTCCGGCTCTGGACAATATTCGCTCTCATTGTCTTCACTTGAAGACATAGGTTTTTGGTTTAGGCATCACTTCAGTCATTCTCACTGGTTCTCCTGGACCCCACTTAACAGTACGGTGGTTCCTATGACTCAACACAAAAGAAAAAGAACTACGAAAGATCTACGTCTTCGAGCTCCATAGGCTTCATAACGTGTCTTCTTTTGTCATAGTCTTCAATATGAATATCTTCATATACCACCTTTGACTTCAATGTCTTCATACATTTTTAGGGGTCATCTCCGGTAGTAAAACCGAATCAATGAGGGACTTCTACCTGTGTTATCCTGCAATTCTCACAAACACATTAGTTCCTCAGCTAAGTTTGTCGTCAATACTCCAAAACCAACTAGGGGTGGCACTAGATGCACTTACAATCTCCCCCTTTTTGGTGATTGATGACAAACTAGTTGAAGTTTTCAACGGGGAATATAATCTGTGAAATTTGTAAGGGAATTGTCTTCATAAGTTGCAAGGGCTCCCCCTGAAGATGTGCATATAAGTAATTTTCCTTTGGAATGCAAATGCACATGGCAGGTTGTACTTGTGGAGATCCACTTCAACTTATGATGACAATCCACTATGCATGTGAAGGTATGTGAAGATAATGACATGCATAATGGAAAATGGACGTCTGCAGAATGAGATAAGTGCGGAATTTATCGTCGCACATGCGGAATTTATCTTCGCAAAACAGGGTGGCAAACAAGTAGCAGACGACCATCTGGTTTAAGTGTTACAACTCATAAGAACCAAATGTAAAACGAGAGTTGTAAGCACGAAGCAAAATATAACAAAACATAAAGCACCCGCCCATATGGACCCGCTTGAAGACTATCAACCCATATGCTTCTCCCCCTTTTGTCAGCAAGGACCAGAAAGGTTTGAAGACATAGAGCTTCTACTCGTTCCCAGGAGCAGCAGGGTCGTTGGAGGTGTTTGGCGGTGCAGAAGAGCTTGGAGGTGCTGAAGCAGGTGGCGGTGAGGTAGCATCGTCTTCTTCATCAATGATTCTGGCAGTGACTGTGGCAGCAGATGAAGAGAACTCAGAGTCTTCAAGTGATGTTGTGCTTGCATCACAGCCCTTCTAGGAGGTGTGGTGTCAAACTTGAATCGCTCAGTGAAGCCATCCTCTTCAAGTTCAGCTTCAGTACACATCATTGATAGCCCTTTCCATGTACGACGACAGGTTTCATGGGTAACGAAAGCATTCTTGGTGGCAAGATTTCGAAGACGATTAACATCCACCAAGAGGCTTTTCATCTAACGCTTTATCCAGTCATGATGCCTATCTTGTTTTTGATGAAGGGCCACAAGAAGCTCTGGGTCATTGAGAACACGAGCGCGCTTCTTGGGTCTTGAAGTAGTTGCACTGTCAGTGGCTTCAGTTGAAGCAGGGTGTGGTGCACGTGTAGTGCCAGCCAAAGGATACACCCTGGAGATGGCTTCAACACCTTCAACATTCTGAGTGAAGCTCTGGTGTTCTGCATTCTAAAGACTCAAAGGTTGCTTGGCAGGCTCAGGATATATAGCTTCAGCAGAGGTATCCACATCTGGCAAGAAGATCCGATGGTTGCGGGCTGAGGGCTGATATGAGATCGCAGAGTGAAGCTTGATCAGTCTCATTACCCAAATAGCATAGAACTTCAAACCAAGTAAATCTGAGCCTGATGCAGCTAGTTGGCGTATGAAGAAGTCCTGTGCGTTGAAGCATTTGCCATGAAGGATACAAAACAGAAGATTCTTCATTGCACCCTCGATCTTGGCATTTGGAGAGTGCCCTTTGATAGGCCAGAGAGTCCACCGGATAATGTGATAGATGGTTCTGGGCAGGTACTCAAAGTCTTCAACGAAGAACTCTGTTGGATAAGGAGCATCTTGGGGCAATGGCTTCATCATTGAGAGCATCTGACTCATATTCGGTTGAGGCCTCTGGAATATGCTCTCAAGAGCTTCAGTGTGTAGTGGACAACCTTCCTCGAAGAATTCGCCAGGAGTGGGCAGGCCGGTGAGCTCAATGATATCAAATGCATTGGCTTCGTGATGGACATTGCCGGTCATCCACTCCAGGGCCCAAGTCTTCGGATCTCTGTTGTATCCTTTGATGTGGAGGGTGGCATAGAATTGCAGCAGAAGCTCTTCATTCCAGTGCTCTTCATCAGTTACAAACTGTAGTAGACCCACTTGCTTGAAGCAATCCAATGCTATCTCTAGATAGGGCAGACCAGCAATAGCTTCAACATCAAGGCGCTTGTGCGGGAAGATGCGACCTTGGTTGTATAGGATGCATGAATAGTAGCTGCACTGAGGATAGCTCCAGAACCTATCTGATGAAATCCTTTCCCTTGAATAGGGGTTCTTGGAGCTGTTGAAGAACGTATTATCTGCCTTGAAGCTGTTGATGTTAAAGGATCCAGGTGTTGATGCAGGACCTGGGAACCTCGGCAGCCGTGGGACTGGCTTCTGGACATGAGGCCTGTGCTCAACATGGTAATCAAATTGAGGACCTGCAGCAGACTCAGGAATAGAAGTGTCTGGATCAGTAGCTTCGCTGTCTTCTGAAGCTTTTGGTGGGGAGGGTTCCACATTAGCTTCAGTGTTGGTTGTGGCAGCCTCAATATTTTCAGCCTCCGCTTGACTAGCTGGAGGATCGGTCACAAGCACGTTCTCCTGGAGAACTGCTTCTTGGTGGAGCATAGGAGTGGGCTCTTGTGGTGCTTCTTCTGCGGCTGATGCAGCCGGAATGTCTTCAGCATAGACTTGAGGCCTTGGACCTTTGCGAAGCCTGCGGAATGCAGACGACGCCTGTGGGGTTGGAGTGGGCTGGGCCTCATTGTCTTCTTCCTCTTGAGGGCGATCCGCCCATGACGCATCTTGTGCAATTGGCGTTAGAGGACGACCAATGCTGATGAGTTCGCTGTGTTCATACTGAGGAAGGGCTGCATCATCTTGTACATTGTCCTGATGACCAATGTCTTCAGCAGCGATGGGGTCGGCTGCTGGTATGTCTTCAGCTTCAGGAGCCTTTGTGGAAGCAGGATCATGAACTGTCAGTTGTCGTTCTGCGTCAGGATAGACGACAGAAAGGGGTTCAACCATCAAGGGCTCTGTGGGAGCAGCCCGAGCTTTCTTGATCTTTCGCTTCTTCTGAGTGGGGGCAGAAGGAGAGGCTTCAGAGTGTTTCCGCTTCCTGGCTTCAGCCTCTGCAGTTCGCGTCTTCTTGAGCTCTAAAGCGGTTGACCGGCTCTTTGGCTTCGAGCCAGTCGTTGCAGTTGGGAAGACAATTGGAACTGCTTCTTGCCTTAGTGCCTCTGGTTCAGCCATAGCAGGCTTCTTCTTCTTCTTCGCGGCCATCTTGGGGTCGATGCCAGGACGCCCACGTGCCTTGCGCTTCTCGGCCTCATTGTAGGCCTTCACACATCTGTCTGCAAGAGTCTTCATTCGCTCCCCCGAACCTTGAGCTTCTGCATGCTTCTTTAGAAAGTTTTCCTTTAGTTCGTGCAACATGATCTTGAAGCTCTTCATTTCTTGTACGCTGAGCTTGGCCATATGCTTCTTGAACTGAGCCTTTTCATGATCAATTTTCTGCTTCAGTTCAACAATGCGCTGGGCAATTGCAAGTTTTGAAGCAATAGCGCCTTGGAAGGCGACGCTGAGGCCAACGGGCAGCTGCAGATCATCGAAGTTGATGTTTGGTGTGGCAAACCATTCGTCGATGAAGTTGTGGATGATGGCGACATCAAAGAGAGGCAAATTGTTAAAGATTTCAGCTTCTTCTTTGCTCTTGATGAGCTGCTCGAGAGCGTCATCTCCAAGATCTTCATCACTTGACAGATCAATGGCTTTGCTGCGCAGAATGTCAGCAGCTGTGAGCTCTTTGCCGGTGTGTGGCTGAGGCATCTTGGCCTTCTGGGGCTTGGAGACACGGGATACGTCTTCAGACTGCACACTGTCTTCAGGAGCTGCAGTTGCCAATGGCTTCGGCCTTGAGACTTGTGGTGAAGGGGCCGGCTTTGAAGCTTTTGGCTTCTTCGACTGCTTCGGCTTCGGCACAGCAGGAGCTTCATCAGACTCAAAGTCAGCTGGAGGGTCATTCACAGCAGTCCCTTGGACTAAGATGCGGGTGATGAGGCCCTCAAGGTTGGCATACGGACCGATGATATTGGGTTCTGCGTCGCGTGTGCCATCTGCCCTTGGTGCGGAGGGACCAGGGTTGAAGTCTAACCCAAATTTCTTCTTGTTCTGCTTCGCTGATTATTGGGAAAACTGGAAGTTGCGCTTGAACAGATTATCGTCACGACACCAGAGTAGTGACGACGGATGTGCATCATCAGGCTGTGGCCCACGAACCATGCATGGATAGAAGCTTTGGGCAATAGCTTCATCTCTAGACCTGGGTACAAGGTTCTTGTATAAGATGTCTCCCCACGGTCTTTTGATGGCACTTTTCTCAGCATACTCTTGGATTGTGAAGCGGTATTTGAACCATTGTTCTGCCCAGTAGCGTCGAATCCATTGGATTCGGGTCTTGCGCTGCCCATAATTCTCTTCAGGATCTGTTTTATACATTTCTGCCAGGTCTTCAGGCAGATCTTTGGAAGTTCCTCCACGTCGCTGTCTGCCCCCCTTCCTTGCTGCTGCTTCTGAAGCCATAAACTTTAACTTGAAAGGCTTCAAAACTTTCAAAGGCTTCAAAGGCTTTCTTTTGCTGGACCAACAGGAACTGGCTTCAGGAGAATTTATGTGATGCTGTAGGAATTCTGCAAATGGATGCAGACTATGAGAACCGAAGGATTCTCCCACGGACATGTACCTATGACAGCATTAAGGTGCGAGGGAAGGGGAAGAGGTCATATGCATTCTCAGAAGGTGTTGAAGATTAATCAGTTTAGAAGACATTGACCTCATCGTGCGAAGACATTCACTCATAGATAAGAAGTTGGTTCCAGATTTGTACGAACCCACAGATCAGTACAAGTGAGGAATCTAACTACTTCATGAAGCACAAGTGAATATACTAGGCATGTTATGAGATGCAGATTTAGAGATCTAACTTGTGTGAAGAGAAACTTCTTATGGTAGAAAGTGACAGAACCATGAGATCAACAGGGGCTGTAAAAAGAAGTCTTATTTACCACACTTGGAACTGCTAGACGGAGTGGGAGATAATGCCGAGCAGTTCAATCCTACATGCCCTAACTTGGGGACGGAAGACACCTACGGCGACGGCGGAGAGGACGATGTCCGCGATCGGCGTGAAGACGGCGTCGGAGAAGTTGCGGCAGTGAAGCGCTTCGTCGCCCGCGTCGTCGAGAGCTAGCGGTGGCGCTAGGGTTCGTGCGAGGGTGGAAGAAGGAGATAATGACCACGATAAGTGTGAATTTATAGGCACATGGGCGGCACTGTGCTATTACACAGGTGCCCCTGGCGATTCGCATCTAAGGAACGCGTGGCCAGTTTGCGGAAGTTTGGGGTTTGTTCCACGTCCCACGCACGCCTGGATTGTCGGGCGGTCGTTCTTGCTTCTCCGGATTTTATGTGGAGGAATGAGCATTGAAAATGGACTTTATGGTTGTCTCTATATCTTCTGCTGACAAGGACGCAATGAAGACATTCGACAGTTTCAATGAATGCATATGACTTAGAGAGATAGAGTTTGAGATAGAAAGCATAGAGAAGTTTGGGGTCCGATCACATTCACTTAGTTCAAAAGATTCAACATGAAGACATAGCTATAAGTGAATGCTGTAGAGGACAGAACACTAGTATATATATATCTCTATAATCAACGTAGTGAAGATAATCATTAAAATATGTTCGAAGCGAAACCAAATGTGAAGACATTGCAAGGTAACGCCATGAGAGAAACACTTCAAAATGGAACGTTTGGTGGTGGCGTTACCCACCGTACAGGAAGTATTAGACCCAGACACGGCGCACAATTATCGTGGCGCTCCGAAGTCAAATTCCACATTAATGTATTCACACTTAGAATGTATGTCTTCATTGATTGAAGATATACTTCACTTCGTGTGTTGCACATCTAAGTGATCAATATGCATAAGGGTTAGGATGTGTGCTTGATCACAGGACATTTGAGGATTCCAGGATATTTACCTCACACCGTAACTTGCAAAACCTCTTCTCATCCAAGGGCTTAGTGAAGATATCTGCCAATTGCTCTTCAGTGTTGACGTGTATGATATCAATGTCTTCCTTCACAACATGATCTCTGAGAAAGTGATGACGAATTTCAATGTGCTTTGTCTTCGAGTGCTGAACTGGGTTGTTGGCAATCTTGATGGCGCTTTCATTGTCGCAGTACAGTGGCACTTGCTTCAGATGAATGCCATAGTCCTTGAGTGTTTGCTTCATCCACAGAAGCTGAGCGCAGCAAGATCCAGCAGCAATGTATTCAGATTCAGCAGTGGAGAGAGATACACAGTTCTGCTTCTTTGAAGACCACCATACAAGTGATCGTCCCAGAAAGTGACATGTGCCTGATGTAGACTTGCGATCAACTTTGTCACTAGCATAATCAGCATCCGAGAATCCAACCAAATCAAACTCTGAGCCCTTTGGATACCATAATCCTAGAGTTGGGGTGTGAGCCAAATATCAAAGAATTCGCTTCACAGCTAAGTGATGTGACTCCTTTGGTGCCGCTTGAAATCGAGCACACATGCAAACACTAAGCATAATATCTGGCCTAGATGCACATAGATAAAGTAAAGAACCAATCATGGAGCGGTATACCTTTTGATCGAACTCTTTACCATTGTCGTCAGGACCCAGATGATGTTTGGCTGGCATTGGTGTTGTGAAGCCCTTGCAGTCTTGCATACAGAACTTCTTCAGGAAATCTTTGAGATACTTCTATTGAGATATGAAGATGCCATTGCGTTGTTGTCGTATTTGAAGACCAAGGAAGAACTTCAGCTCCCCCATCATGGACATCTGATATTGCTCTTGCATCATATATCCAAACTCTTCACTATACTTCTGATTTGTGCAACTGAAGATAATGTCATCCACATATATTTGGCACACAAACAGTTCACCATCATCTGTCTTCGTGAAAAGAGTGGGATCTAGGGAACCAGGTATGAAGCCTTTGCTCTTCAGGAAATATTTGAGTGTGTCATACCAGGCCCTAGGGGCTTGTTTGAGGCCATACAGTGCCTTGTTGAGCTTGTATACCATGTCAGGATGTTTTGGATTTTCAAAGCCAGGCGTTTGTGCAACATACACTTCTTCTTCGCAAGGGTGTGGAGGTTCCTCATGCCAGCATGCCCAAGCCTCCGATGCCAAAGCCAACATTCTGAAGGTTTTGCAAGAAGACATACTGCAAGTTGTGGCCCTGCTGAGAAATCTACCACATACAGATCATCTTTTCGATACCCTTCAAACACTAGAGACTTGTCAGATCCCATTAGTACAAGACAACGATATTTTCCAAACATTACGATCATGTTCAAATCGCAGAGCATTGAGACAGACATTAAGTTGAAGCCAAGGGATTCAACAAGCATGACTTTATCCATGTGTTGATCCTTTGAGATTGCAACTCTACCTAGACCCAATACCTTACTTTTACCAGTGTCAGCAAATGTGATGTGGCTCTTGTCGGATGGACGTAAGGTTGAGTCCATAAGAAGGCTTCTTTTGCCAGTCATGTGATTTGTACATCCACTTTCAATAATCCATTCTGAAGACTTTGAAGATGCTGGTGTCGTACCCTACAGTGCAGTTAGGGGGATAGGCTTCACGAAGAGAATTGTGAAGCAAAAACATTTGACGAACCAGTGGGTTATGAAAACTTAGATCTAGATTAGGACTAATAGGGAGAGTAGCATGCGATTCAGGAATGAAGTACATAATGATGCCATTCGGGCATTTTATCTTGCGCCCTACAAGATTTTTAAGGTCCCCAGCAATAGCGTCAGAAGATTTTGGTTTTCTGCTGGAGACCTTTCCCTGCAAAAGAGAGTTAAGCCTTCTTAACCACCCACATCTTCAAGGGTGGCTTAGAAGCAATAAGTCTAAGTGCAGCATATGAGAATTTTGGCTTTGAAGCCTTAGCAAACAGTCTTGCAGGTGGACAATAGTACTCATAAGAATAAGCAGAATAATTTTTGGTCATATGAACATGATAGTTTGATGAACCGCTCTCATATACATATGCCTGAGTATGGTTTCCCTGCAAAACATTTGCGTTAGTGTGACTCAGGTGAGTCCTCTATTTGTGTGAAGCCTTTGGACCGTATGAAGCCTTTGGTCTGAGGTTTGTCTTCTTCAAGTGAGGTGTCATGAAGACATTCACAGGAAGATTTTCCAGACACTTTTTCAGAACCCAGATCTTCTTCATAGGCGGTCCATTCCTGCAGTTAGTACCAATGTACCTGGCAAACACTTCACCGTTCTGATTCTTAAACAGTATGTAGTTTGCATCAAAGGATTCATCAATGATAATGGGGTTAGCACAAGTGAAGCCAGATAAATTGGATGGATCTGCTGAAGGTTCCTTTGCAGCAACCCACTTGGTTTTGGGGTACTGCTCAGGTTTCCAGTAAGATCCATCTGCATTTATTTTCCTTACGAACCCAACACCCTCTTTCCTAGGGTTTCGGTTCAGAATCTGCTTCTTGAGGACATCACATAATGTTTGATGTCCTTTAAGACTTTTGTACATCCCTGTTTCAAGCAATGTCTTCAACCTAGCATTCTCATCAGCAATAGCAGTGGTATCCTCAGCAGAGGGGTTAGTTACCACATCAACAGTTGAAGATATTGCAACAGCAGTAGCAGTGGAACATTCAACAACAGAAGTAGCATTATCACGCTCAATGCATTTAAGACATGGTGATTCAAATCCTTCCTGAGCGGAACTGATCTATTCGGCGTGAAGTGACTCTTTTTCCTTTTGAAGATCTTCATGAGCCGCTCTCAATTTCTCAAGTTCTTGCTTCCTTTGAAGATAATCATAGGAAAGCTTTTCATGAGTTGTTGAGAGAGTATCAAGACGATCTTCAAGTTCCTGATACTTAACGTGAAGATTTTTTATGTCTTCAATTAAGGATTCCGATCGAGTCATTTCAGCCCCCAACAGATCATCGCTTCTGTCTAACAGTTTTTGAATATGTTCCATGGCCTTTTGTTGTTCAGTTGCAATTTTAGCAAGTGTTTTGTAACTGGGTTTTGAATCACAATCAGAGTCATCGTCACTGGATGTTTGATAGCTAGTAGTGCGTGTGTTTACCTTGGCACCGCGTGCCATGAAGCAGTAGGTAGGAGTGGAGTCATCCTTGTCATTTGCATCGGTGTCAGTGATGAAGTCATTGTCTTCAGTGTTGAAGATGGACTTGGCGACGTATGCTGTAGCCAGACTTGCAATGCCAGAATCAGACTCCTCCTCAGACTCCACCTCTGCCTCCTCAGACGCGGATTCCTCCTCAGAATCCATTTCCTTGCCAACAAATGCACGTGCCTTGCCAGATGAGCTCTTCTTGTGTGATGAAGACTTTGAGGAAGACTTGGAAGAAGACTTTGAGTATTTCTTCTTCTTCTTGTCGTTAGAGTCATATTCCTTGCTCTTCTTCTTCCTTCTGTTCTCATTGTCCCACTGTGGACACTCAGAGATGAAGTGTCTAGTTTTCTTGCACTTGTGGCATGTTTGCTTCTTGTAGTCATGAGCAGAAGCTTCATCATTCCTTGAGCTTGATCGTGAAGACTTTCTGAAGCCTTTCTTCTTGGTGAACTTTTGGAACTTCTTCACAAGCATTGCAAGTTCCCTTCCAATGTCTTCAGGATCATCAGAACTGCTGTCAGATTCTTCTTTAGATGAGGAAACAGCTTTTGCCTTCAAGGCACGAGTTCGCCCATAGTTTGGACCGTAGATATCTCTTTTCTCAGAAAGCTGAAACTCATGTGTGTTGAGCCTCTCAAGTATGTCAGATGGATCGAGTGTCTTGAAATCAGGACGTCTTGAATCATCAGGGCTAGGATGTCAAACAAACTATCAAGTGATCTCAGCAGCATCTTGACGACTTCATGTTTGGTGATCTCAGTAGCGCCGAGGGCTTGAAGCTCATTTGTGATGTCAGTGAGTCTGTCAAATGTGTGCTGGACATTCTCATTGTCATTTCGCTTGAAGCGAAGGACACTGATTCTTTGATCTCTCTGGGTTGAGATGCCTTCATTGACCTTGGAGAGCCAGTCCCAGACCAGCTTGGATGTCTTCAAGGCACTCACACGACCATACTGTCCTTTGGTCAGATGACCGCAGATGATATTCTTGGCAGTAGAGTCCAGTTGAGTGAACTTCTTGACATCAGCAGCAGTGACACCTTCTCCAGCCTTGGGAACGCCGTTCTCGACGACATACCATAGGTCGACGTCAATGGCTTCAAGATGCATGCGCATCTTATTCTTCCAGTAGGGATATTCAGTTCCATCGAAGACGGTGCACGCAGCGGAGACTTTGATTATCCCTGCAGTCGACATAGCTAAAACTCTAGGTGGTTAAACCGAATCACACAGAACAAGGGAGCACCTTGCTCTGATACCAATTGAAAGTGCGTTATATCGACTAGAGGGGGGGTGAATAGGCAATTTTTATGAAAGTCTTCAAAACGTGGAAGTTATGAAGACAAACAGTAGAGATATGCCTATTACTATGCAGCGGAAGTTAGACTACACTAGGCAAGCCATGGTCAAGTATCAACAGAGTGAAAGCACAATGACAAATAGCTGTAGTGTAATAAGGATCAGGTAGGAAGATACTATGAAGCCAAACAGATCATACACTCATGTTGTGAAGACAAAAGATAGAACATACACGCAATGACTTCACAATGAGTGATCAGTAAGTAAAGGAAGTGAAGATGAAACCAGTGACTCGTTGAAGACAATGATGTGTTGGACCAGTTCCAGTTGCTGTGACAACTGTACATCTGGTTGGAACGGCTAGGTATTTAAACCTTAGGACACACAGTCCCGGACACCCAGTCCTGAACACGCAGCTCAGGACACCAAGTCCTCACCGTATTCTCCTTGAGCTAAGGTCACTTAGTCCTCGCCCAATCACTCTGGTAAGTCTTCAAGGTAGACTCACAAACCTTCACAGACTTCGTTCACTGGCAATCCACAATGTCTCTTGGATGCTCTGAATGCGACGACTAACCGTCTGGGGATGCACAGTCCTCAAGTGTAATAAGTCTTCAGATCACACAGACAAGAAGACTTAAGTGATGCCCAATGTTCTCTGGCTCTGGGTGGTTAGGGCTTTATCCTCGCAAGGAATTCTCTCTCTCAAAGGCTTCGAGGTGGGTTGCTCTCAGACAACAAAAGCCGTGCACTGAAATCTGAGCAGCCAACCATTTATTGTTGTAGAGGGTGGGCTATTTATAGCCACTTGGCAACCCGACCTGATTTGTCCGAAATGACCCTGGGTCACTAAGGAACTGACACGTGTCTCAACGGTCAGATTTCAGACTCTCATGGCAACTTTACTTGGGCTACAAGCAAAGCTAACTTGTCCGGCTCTGGACAAGATTCGCTCTCATTGTCTTCACTCGAAGACATAGGTTTTCGGTTTAGGCATCACTTCAGTCATTCTGATTGGTTCTCCTGGACCCCACTTAACAATACGGTGGTTCCTATGACTCAACACAAAATAAAAAGAACTACAAAAGATCTACGTCTTCGAGCTCCATAGGCTTCATAACGTGTCTTCTTTTGTCATAGTCTTCAATATGAATATCTTCATATACCACCTTTGACTTCAATGTCTTCATACATTTTTAGGGGTCATGTCTGGTAGTAAAACTGAATCAATGAGGGACTTCTACCTGTGTTATCCTGCAATTCTCACAAACACATTAGTCCCTCAGCTAGGTTTGTTGTCAATACTCCAAAACCAACTAGGGGTGGCACAAGATGCACTTACATAACTTTTTTTAAAGTGACGTGTAACATTATTATTAGTCCTGTTTTGCCATGTAGTACAAAATAGTGTCTTGTTCGCTTCACTGTTGTAACTATATTTTTGCCCTAGTCATGTGTACTTAGAGAAACATTTCAGGATGAAGTGACATCAACACAAAGATCGGCGAGCAGTGCGGCATGGCTGTTACCGAATGATTATGGATTGGAATTGGAATGTGCTGATGTTCTCGAGCATCAACCAGAGGTGGAAAGACAACATGTACATGATTGTCAACGTATACTCAAAAAGTTGAGACTGGACATGCAGGTATTAGATGCAGGAGTCAAAAAAATGAAACAAGACACTGAGGTAACCATGAAGGAATTGGAGATTTTGCAGACTGAAATTTGTGCTATCTGAATCCGGCCAATCCTATTTTCTGAAGTGATTATAGTTCAAATGGAGTTAAGTTGATGCGCGTCCATGATCTATGAGCTGTATTTGCCCAGTGTATGTAATTTGTTGTTCGTGTATGCTTTATTATCACCTGTGCCGAACCATAATGCCCAATGGGTATAATCGGCTGTAATTTCTTTATTGTATAGTGTAGGATTATTCTACCTTTCTATGCCTTGTTCTCTTTGTTGTATAGTGTATGCTTTTTAGAGGTGATATTATTGAGTAGGATAGTTCTTTGAATATGCTATATCGTTCAAACGGGGGCCAACTCGCCTGACCATGGCCCTTCACGGGCCGTCAGATCCATGGGCCTTCTACATCTCGTAGGATCCATGGGCCTTCTACGTCTCGTAGGATCCATGGGCCTTGTACGTCTCGTAGGATCCATGGGCCTTGTACGTCTCGTAGGATCCATGGGCCTTGTACGTCTCGTAGGATCCACGTGTCGGTCACCCTTGACGAAAGCACTTCTGTGACGCGCGATTTATCGTCATGGAAGTGGACACTTCCGTGATGATAATCTTAGTAATGTCATGGAAAACTTCTACGACAGCACAGGTATGACTATCTTGATTCTGTCATATATTTGTCATGGATGTACATGCATGACAAAAAATGCGACCTACTGTGACAAACACGTATCATCACAGAAGTGTATTTTTTTGTAGTGACTTCACCTCGACACTTTGTTGGATCAAGAGTTCGAGGGACATCATCGAGCTGAACATGTGCAGAACTCGGAGGTGTCGTACGTTCGGTGCTTGATCGGTCGGAACAAGAAGTTCGACTACATCAACCACGTTGTCAAACGCTTCCGCTTTCGGTCTACCAGGGTATGTGGACACACTCTCCCCTTCTCGTTGCTATGCATCTCCTAGATAGATCTTGCGTGAGTGTAGGAATTTTTTTTGAAATTGCATGCTACGTTCCCAATAATTATTACGTCTTAGATCATATAGATCACAAGAAAGGTTAAACAGGACAACAAAAAGAAATAATGTGATTAATAGATTAATCATACCAATGGGAAGGAAAATGTTATTATCCACAAGTATAAGGTGTATATCATTCTCAAGAGCAAGTAGAGCGGGATAAGCATGACAGGTCTTCAAGCACATAACCCTTTAAATAAAAGGGGCAATGAGAATTTGTAGCAATCTGACCTCAAACAGTCAAATCTCTATGCATAAGTGTCATCCTTGGACCGGTAATGCTGACACACACAATACTTAGAAGGATTTATAACAGAGTAGCAATCACACACTTATTACATCAATAGTATCAAAAGAGAACTTAATACAATGATATGGCTTAAGGCCATCTAAATAAGATTACAGTGGAAGGCTTGGAAGATAAAGTGAGTCCATCAACTCCAACGGCATAGCTGAGTGCATGACAAACGACCTAGCGCACCTTACTCTTCGTCTGAAAAGTCTGCAACATGATATGTTGCAGCCTAAAACGGGTCAACACATGGAATACGCTGGCAAGATAACACAATAGAGCAATGAACAAGTAAATACTATCACTACATGCATACATGGCTCGTGGAGGATCTTTGGTTATAATGTTTTTGCGAAAAACCAATTTTTCCCTACAACAAAGGAATATATTTTATTTAACTATCATGGTAGTTGATAAACATTGAGAATGGTAACCCCATCTCAATCCCAATTAAAACAGTAATTAACAACCCAATAAATTAATTTAGAGTGATGGGATCAAAATGATAATCCAAGAACCAGATAATCAATGGAAACCCAGATCGATCTATTTTATTTTATTTTTATAAAAGAAATATTTCAGAGAAAAATAATTAAAATCAAACGATCCTCTTTTCATAATTTGAGAAAAACCCAAATATGAAAATAACGAAATCCCCAACTCTCTTCGTAGGTCCTTGAGTTGCGTGGAATTTCTAGGATCAACCAAAATGCAATAAAACATGATATGCAAGGATAATCTAATGTATAACATTCCAAATTGAAAATTTGGGATGTTACAAACCTACCCCCTTAAGATGAATCTCGCCCTCAAGATTCGGGTTGGCTAGAAAATAGGTGAGGGTGATCCTTTCGTAAGTCTTCTTCTCGTTCCCAAGTGTCTTCATCCTCAGTATGGTGACTCCACTAAACCTTGCAAAATTTGATAACTTTGTTGCGCATAACTCGGCTGGCAAACTCGAGTATCTTGACTGGTTTCTCGTCATATGTCAAATCACTATCCAGCCGTATCGGTTCTAGCAACACTATATCTCTCAGAGGAATTTCAGCCATCTCCGCGTGGCTCTTCTTTAACTGAGAAACATGGAACACATCGTGAACTCTGGACAATCCTTCGGGTAATTCCAAATTGTAAGCAACTTCTCCCATATGTTCCAAAACTCTATATTATCCCACAAAATGTGGTGCTAACTTTCCCTTAACTCCAAAACACTTCACTCCTCGGAGTGGTGATACTCAAAGATACGCTTTGTCTCCGACTTCGTAGATTGTCTCCTTGCGTTTCAAATCCGCATAACTCTTCTGCCTGGATTGGGCTACCTTGAGTCTATCGCGAATCAGCTTAACCTTCTCTTCAGACTCTTTAATCAAATCTTGTCCAAACAACTGTCGGTCTCCAACTTGGTCCCACAACAACGGTGTTCTGCACCTCCATCCGTACAGTGCTTCGAAAGGGGCCATCTTCAAACTGGCTTGATAACTGTTGTTATAAGAGAACTCTGCATAAGGCAAATTATCGTCCCAACTAGATCCATAGTCTAGCGCACAAGCTCTCAACATGTCCTGCAGAATCTGATTTACTCTTTCAGTCTGTCCATCTATTTTCGGGTGAAAAGCTATACTGAACTCTAGTCTGGTTCCCAAAGTTTTATGCAACTGTTTCCAAAACTTTGAAGTAAACTGGGTTCCTCTATCTGATACAATGGTCCTCGGAACTCCATGCAGACATACGATCCTGGTCATATAGATCTTTGCCAACTTAGCACTGGTGTAAGTGGTCTTTACTAGGATGAAATGAGCTACTTTTGTCAATCGATCGACTACAACCCATATCGAGTCATAGCCTGAACGAGTCCTGGTCAATCCCGTGATAAAATCCATGCCTAGTTTATCTCACTTCCATTCGGGTATAGGCAATGGTTGTAGCAATCCTGCTGGCTTCTGATGTTCTTCCTTCACTCTCTGACATACATCACAAATTGCTACATAATTCGCAATATCCTTCTTCATACCGGTCCACCAGAAACTGTCCTTCAAATCCAGATACATCTTGGTATTTCCTGGGTGAATTGAATATGGTGAATCATGGGCCTCTTGCACAATCAGCTTCCTGATCTCCTGATCATTTGGCACATATACGCGGTCCTCAAACCATAAAGTATCGTGCTCATCCTCACGAAATCCCTTGGCTTTTCCTTTGCTCATCCTTTTCTTTATTTCGGCGATCTCCTTGTCCGTCTTTTGCGCTTCTCTGATCTTATCCATCAAACTGGACTGAATCTCCAAAGCTGCTACATAACCTCTCGAAACTATCTCCAAACATAGCTCACGAAGGTCTTCAGCTAACTCCCTGGGTAATCCTCCGGTCATGAGGGTATTGACATGACTCTTGCGGCTCAATGCATTGGCTACTACGTTAGCCTTTCCTGGATAATAATGCAATTTCATATCATAATCTTTGATGAGTTCTAACCATCTCCTTTGCCTGAGATTCAACTCCTTCTGTGTGAAGATATACTTCAAACTCTTGTGATCCATGTATACTTCACAATGGTTTCTGATGAGAAAATGTCTCCATGTCTTCAACGCATGCACTACGGCTGCTAACTCCAAATCATGTGTAGCATAGTTTAACTCATGGGGTTTAAGCTGTCATGAGGCATATGAAACAACTCTTCCTTCCTGCATAAGCACGGCTCCAAGTCCTCGACGAGAAGCATCGCAATACACTTCATAATCCTTGCGTTGATCTGGTAAAATCAACACCGGTGATGTAACCAAGCATCTCTTCAACTCCTGAAAACTGACCTCACATTCCTCAGTCCAATTGAACTTGGTGTCCTTCTTTGACAACTCCGTCATGGGCTTTGCAATCTTTGATAAATTCTCGATGAACGTCTGGTAGTATCCTGCGAGTCCAAGAAAACTCCTGATCTCTCCAACTGTCGTGGGTGCTTCCCAATTTGTCACGGTGACAACTTTGTTGGGGTCCACTGCTATTCCTTCTCCGGATATAACATGTCCAAGAAATCCAACTTCCTTTAGGGAAAACTCACACTTGCTGAACTTCGCGTATAGCTGATGTTCCCTGAGCTTCCCAAGTACCAAACACAAATGTTCCTTATGTTCCTCTTCATTCCTCGAGTAGACCAGAATATCATCAATGAACACTATGATGAACTTATCCAAAAACTCCATAAACACCTTGTTCATCATGTTCATAAAATAGGCAGGTGCGTTAGTCAGGCCAAATGACATAACGGCATACTCATATAGCCCATACCTTGTGGTAAAAGCTGTCTTAGGTATGTCCTGCTCTCGAATCTTCAACTGGTGATAACTTGATCACAGATCGATCTTGGAAAACACCTTAGCTCCTTGCAGCTGATCAAGCAAACCATTGATCATCGGTAGTGGGTACTTGTTCTTGATCGTTACTTAATTTAATCCACGATAATCAACAACCATCCTTAATGATCCATCCTTCTTCTCCACTAGAAGTACTAGTGATCCCCAAGGTGACGAGCTTGGGCGGATATATCTCTTATCCACTAACTCCTTAATCTGCTTCTTAATTTTCTCTAAATCCTGTGCAGGCATCCTGTACGGTCTCTTAGATATTGGCCCAGTGCCTGGCAAAAGCTCTATCAAAAACTCTATGTCTCTATCCTGTGGCATGCCTGGCAACTCTTCTGGGAATACATCCGGAAATTCCTTCACCACTGGTACTTCCTCCTGTACTACTCCCGATAAGCAATTACTTGAGTCCTTTTCGGCACATGCCGGGATACATACTTGATCCTTCTTCCTTCTGCGGTGGTGAGTAAAATCGTCTTACTAGCGCAATCGATGTTTCCTCCATACAACGGTAGCCAATCCATACCCAGAATCACATCCAAACCTTGTGACTCCAAAATCATGAAGTCAGAAGGGAAAACATGCCTACCTATGGCCAATGGCATCTGAAAACATCCATGGCTTGCCATACACTCTACTCCGGGTGAGGTTACTAGCATGGGTCTCTTAAGTACTCTAGTGGGCAGGTTATACTTATCCACAAATACCCTCGATATGTATGAATGAGATGCACCAGTATCAAAAAGAACTACTCAAGTAAAAGACTTAACCAAAAACTTACCTATTACTGCATCTGGCTAGGCTTCAATCTCCTCCACGTTAACGTGGTTCACTTGTCCCCTGTTGAATGGGTTGGGCTTCTTCCCAGAGCTTCCATTGCCATTTCCATTCTTAGCTTCGGGACATTCATTGGCGTAATGTCTGGTCTTCTGACACATGTAGCAAGTAACGTGGCTTAGATCCTTCTTGGTGGGTGTTGCCGGGTTGGAACGGTTATGTCCGCTACTTCCTCCATTACCATTGCCGTTCTTGGGGCCACTATGGTTGTGCGAACTTCCTCCATTATGAGTGTGGCCTCCATGGTTATGAACAAGTCCTCCCGAGTTCGGGGTGAAAGAGGGTCTCTGCTGGGTTCCAGGATTATACTTCCCTTGTGCATACTTCCTCTTGCGGCTGTCAATCGGCTGCTGCTTCCCTTCGAGCATGAGAGCTCTATCCACCAACTCCTGGTAGTTATTGAAATTTGCTACCATAAACTGCATGCTCGTCTTATCATTCAGTCCCTCCAGAAACTTCTCCTTCTTAGCTGCATCTGTAGCAACGTCATCTGGGGCATAACGTGCTAACTTACTAAACTCATCCACATACTGGACAATGGTGCGCCCTCCTTGGCGTAAGTTGCGAAACTCACGCTTCTTCATGGCCATAGCTCTTGCTGATACATGGGAAGTATGAAAAGCTTGCTGGAACTGATCCCATGTGATAGTGGCTATAGGATAGGTGACAGTGTAATTCTCCCACCATGAGGTTGCTGGTCCATCCAATTGGTGTGTGGCAAAATGCACCTTCTCAGCATCTGTGCATCCTGCAGTGGTTAACTCCCTTCCAATCCTGCGGAGCCAATCATCTTTTACTATTGGCTCAGTGCTACTGGAAAACACCGGCGGCTGCAACCTCAGAAAACGGGCTAAATTGTCAACTGGTGGTGGTGGTGGGTTGTTGTTGTTGTTGCCTTGGTTCTGAACTAACAACTGCATCAGGGTATTCTGCTGCTGGATCAACCGAGTGAGCTCCGGTGGAAAGGTAAATCCGCGGTCACGTCTCGGAGGCATCTGAGGGTTTAGAGAGAAGATAATAGAATAGAATGAGGTCTAGTGAGAAAACACTACCCATATGCACATGAGACAAACACAATCATATCACTCAATCGATCAAGCAAAAGCATACAATCGGTCTAGAACTATCGTTACAAGGTGCTTGGACTATACTATTTACATGGTAGACTACTACTACTATTTTGGTGGTCAACTAGAAATATTGATCGGTCGAAGACTCCATGACATCTGCTCCAGCTTCATCAACATAGTCATCATCGCTATCGTCGGGGTCCGAGTCAGTGTCGTCGATGATGATGTAGTCCTCCGGACGAATCTCCTTGGGTTCTTCATCTTTTCCTCCTGGCGCGGGGTCTCCCATGAATACTCCTAGCTTCCTTTCCAGGTCGTCATTCCTCTCCACTAGTATGACAATTTCCTCCTCATAATCTTCATGAGTAGCCTTGCGTTCTTCTTCAAGCTCCGTGATCCTGGTCATGGCCTTCTTCAGATCTATCATGTCTGCGCACATCTGGTTCTCCTGGTGACGAATGTGCTGGTTTAACACCAGGATGAAAGCTGCAATAGATCTATCCTTCCTGGTGTTGATCATCTCCCATTGCTCATCTCGGTGCCCACAAATCTGGTAGATAGTATCCTTGAGATCCTTGTGGTAAACTTCTCCAATGCGTCCCATGGTGTTGTGAGCTGCCATACTCTTTCCTAGACTCCAGGTTGGTGCATCGAAAGAAAACTCTATGGGCTCACTGACTGGTGTGAATGTCCTTCTCGGAAATTGAACTTGAATCATCCAGCGCTCCTCTTCTGGTAAAGTGGCATTGTAAGTCCTGGTGAAGCTTGGTATTCCAATGTTCAGGTACCTAGTGAGTTCCTTCAAGTGTCTTCCAAAGGGGCATCTTCATCCGGTTGCGCAAACTTGTTCCTTGTGTCCGCCATCCTAAAGAGTAGAAAAAGGAGAGGAGTTAGAAATGAGAAAAGAGTAGTGATCTAGGGCTTTAGCTTAGTGGTCGTGTCCTATAGTCAGCGTGTGCTCTGATACCATCTTTGTAGCGACCAGACCTCAAATAGTCTGGATCGGTAATGCTGACACACACAGTACTTGAAGGATTTATAGCAGAGTGGCAATCACACACTTATTACATCGAATGTCTCAAAAGAGAAATTATTGCAATAAATATGGCTTAAGGCCATCTAATACGGTAACAACGGAAGGCTTGAAAGATAAAGTGAGTCCATCAACTCCAGCGGCATCACTGAGTGAAAGACCGCGACCTAAGGCTCCTTACTCGTCGTCTGAAAAGTCTGCAACATGATACGTTGCAGCCCGAAAACGGGTCAGCACATAGAATATGCTGGCAAGGTAACACAAGAGAGTAATGAACCATGTAAAGCTATCACTATATGCATATATGGCTAGTGGAGGCTGTAAGGTTGATATGCTTTTGCGTAAAGCCAATTTTTCCTTACTGCAAAGGAATAAATTTTATTTAACTATCATAGTAGTTGTTAAACATTGAGAAGGTTCACCCAACTCAATCCCAATTAAAAAGTAATCATCATTAAACCCAATCAAATTATATTAAGAGTGATGAGATCCACATGATAATCCAAGAACTAGATACTCAAGATGTCCATAACCGGGGACACAGCTAACCATGATTAGTTTATACACTCTGCAGAGGTTTGTGCACTTTTCCCCACAAGACTCGATCTCCTCCGTTGGAGTCCTCGCACTACATGGTGTTTGAGAAACGGATGACCGAGACACAGTCTTTCCGAAGAGGTCCCCTTAACCGATAGATAGGCCGGTACAGCTACAATCCCCTACATCTGCTAGCCCATCATGGAAAGGTTTCCCACAACTTACTCAACTATGCCAGAGCCCATTGTCGGGGAAACTGAATCCACAAACACCTATGGGGCCGGCAGACCGGGCCCCTTTCGGTTCGGCGGGGGGCGGAGATCACACGAAGAGCAGATCGAGGCGAAGCACACGAGCAGTTTACCCAGCTTCGGAGCTCTCCAGAGAGATAACACTCCTACTACTGCTTGTTTGATTATCTTGTGTTTTTGCTCCAGAGAGAGAGCGTAGTGTTTTTCTGGGTTACGAATGAGTCGAACCTCGCGAAGCCCCTCTACGTTGCGCATGGGCCTCCTTTTATACGCTAAAGGGGTCACCGACAGGTGGCAACGCAGAGAAGGGTACAAATGTAAAAAGTGAGGTGGTTGGTACAGTTACTTGTACAGTGCACCCTACCTAACCCTGACGGTAGGGGACAAGGGCATTAACTACCCGTCTGAGTTGCCCAAACAGTGCAGAAAAGGACCGTTAGGCGCGCCACCGTTCGCCACGATGGCGATCTTGTCAGCTTCGCATGCCACTGCGCACCGCTGGCTGCACAGCCTCCCGCCACGCGCGCCTGGAGAGGCCCCCCAGAGCGACACGTTGGTGGATGCGCTGGAGCATGGGCACAGAGTGGCCGCCTGCCGCGGAAAGCGCCTTGCCGCTGCTGTTATCTTGTCGGGTCCGGAAGCTTGCCGCTCACCGGGCCTCGAGGTACCTTGGTTGGTCTTCCCGGCAAGCTCCTCTTGCCGGGGCCTTGTTGCCTTGCCGGAGCGTGTGGCGCGTCGCGGCAAGTTCCTTGGAGTGCCTTGGTTGGCCTTCCCGGCAAGCTCCTCTTGCCGGGGCCTTGTCTCCTGAGCTTAAATACATTGTTCTTGAATGGCTCCAAGGGAACCACGGAGGATCTTGGTGTTAGCCCAGCAAGCCTTGCCGCAGGGTGCTGCAACTGCCCGTGCACAAGTTCGGGGTACTAGGGTACCCCTATTCTAATACACCAACAGGAGCCCGCGGGCCTGGGCCAGACACGGTGCCGAGCGCTGTTGTGCCAGGCCCAAGACAGGGCACGGGCACATGTGGACTGGGCCATGCTGAATCTCGCTCCGTATCCACCGCTCTCTCCCCTAACGGCACGCGTTGAATGCGGCATCGTGGGAGAGATCGTGGGTGGTTCTTTATTCGGAAGGGCGAAACGTCCGCCCCGTCCCTCTTTATAAGCAGAGGAAACAGGGGCAGTTCGTTCCCCCTCGCTGGTTGCTACTACTCCATCTTCACGAACCTCCACCGCTCCCCCCTTCTTCTCGAAGCCGAGAGAGCAGCGCTCCGCCCCCCATTGCCACCAGCATCACCAACACCGTCGACCTCCCCCACCACCTCCGCCATGGCTCCGAAAGCTGACAAGGGAAAGGGCGTGAAGTCGGCCGAGGCGCAGCGGCTCGCGGTGCTGCGGAAGGAGCGGGCGATCTTCTCCCCCCAGCTCGGCGTGAAGGAGCTGAGGGAGTACTTCTACCTCTTTTGGGCGACGGAGACTCGGGCGCATCCGCGCACGAGGGTACTCCCGGCCGCTGCTTCGGAACTGGCTCCAAACGGGTACCCATTCTTCGCGCTGTTCTTCTATTGCGGGCTCTGCCCGCCCTTCTCGGAGTTCTTCTGCGATATCATGAACACCTACGGCTTCCGCCTCCTTGATTTCACCCCCAACGCCGTTATGACCTTGGCAGTTTTCGCACATTTGTGCGAAAACTTTGTCGGAGTCCACCCCAATGTTGCCCTTTTCCGCCACTTCTTCATACCTCGGGTAGAGAGAGGAGAGCCGCTTGCCGGAGGGATCGCCTGGACCTCGAGAGTCGGCAAGAAGGAGGCGTACTTGGAGGGTGAGCTCTACAGCAAGTGGGAGGAGTGGAGGGCGGAGTGGTGCTGGATCGTCGAGGAGAATCCGCAGCCCTTCACCGTCGTGCGCCAAGCTCCAATAGTGCACGGCAATGACTGGAGCAACGTGGCCCCGGAAGACAAGAGGCTGAAGATCGCCATTACTAGGATCCTTCGCCTCAGGCTTGCCGGGCTCACTGTAGGCGCTGTAGGCGCAGATTTCCTCCGCCGCCGCATCGCCCCCCTGCAGGAGAGGGGGAGGCCCGCCTGGGAATTCAAGAACTCGGCGGACATCATGAGGCTGCGGCCGGGCCTCAACTACAACTTCACCGTCATGGAGCTGGATGCAATGCTCCTGGAGTTGTTCAAACGCGATCCCCAGCACCCATTCACGCTGGCGAGGGGCGTCGTTCCATTGTGCAATAACTCTTCGCTTGAACGGATCCGCGCCATGATGCCGTTGTGCGATTCACACGGAATCATTCCAACTTGGCAAGAGCCTGCGGATGACGTCGTGAAAGCGTTCTTCGACAACTTGGAAGAAGTGCCGGTCCGCGCCGACGAGCAGAAGAGCCTCACCCGTGACACCACCGACGAGGAGCTGCAGCGCATCGCCACTAGGGCGGAAGAGGTTGCGGCCGCAGCTGCCGCGGGCGTGTTCGGGTTCACTGTGGAGGAGGCGGAGGCGGCAGAGGCAGCAAACCTCGCCGAGCGCGCGGAGTTCATTGGAGAGGAGGAGCCTGCCGGCTCTGAAGCTGAGCCGAGCGAGGCCGGCGAGGAAGAACCCGAGCCTTCAGAAAGCTTGCCGCAGGTGGAGCCCCCGGCCCTGCCAAGAAGGCGTCTTCGCAGGGCCGCGGATGTAGCGGGGCGGCAGCCGGGTCAACAGCCGCCGAGCCGTGCGACACGCTCTACCGCGGCAAGCAATGTTGCCGCGGGAGCGCCTCATGCAGCAGCGGCAACTGGAGCGGGATCTTCCCGGGCCACCGCCACCGCCCCCACCAAGTGGGCAAGGGATCCTACTCCTCCGCCTCGCCGCACCGGAGGGGAGCCGGGCTTCGATCTTTCTGCGCTCAGCTCCGACGAGGAGGAAGAAGAGTAAGTTTCTTTGGTGCTCTTGTAGTTCTTCAATCTTGCTGTTTTTATCTTGTATCTGACTTGCTTCAATCTGGACTCCTTTCTTTTCAGGATGCTGGCCCAGAGAGCGGCGAAGAGGGCCAAGGCCGCGGTGATTGCCATCGAAGATGACCCCACCGTGTCAGCAGGGGGTGGGTCCGAGACCACCTTGACGGACCCGGCAACCACTCCTCAAAGCAGCCCCCAGCGCAGCCCCCAGCGTAAGTTCATAGTTAGCTTTCCGCTGTCAGGCGCACATGAGTGCTTTTTCCTTTGTTGATATCCTGCTTGTTGATTTGTGTAGGAGCAGAGCAGCCATATCAGGAGCGCCCGGAAGCTGGTCCCGAAGTGCCATCTGCTTCGACTACGCCGCCAAGGGAGGAGTTCCCGGTAAGGGAGCGCTCTCCAGCAAGGGAGAACTCTCCGGCAAGGGGCAGCACCGTAGATCCTGCAGCGGCCGAGACCGCAACTGCAGATCTTGGCACCGGTAATTCACTTGTCCAAAAAACTTTCCCTTGGGTTCTTCTTCTTCTGATTTTCTTCTCTTGGATTTTTGATTGATTTTCTCCCTTCTTCGTTCTTCAGACCCATCTGCTGCTGAGCCAATGGAGACAGAGGGCGCCGGCGAGGAAGGCGCGCATGGCAGCACTGACGACGCCACCGCCAACGAAGAAGGGGCCGGTGCTGATGAGACCGCCGGCGAGGAGGCTGCCAAGGCTGCCACCGCAGAAGCCGGCGAGGGGTCGGGCGATCGCACTGACGACCCTGAGGCTGCAGGAGCGCCAGGCGCTGCGCCGATCGCCGATCCCTCTACCGCTGCTGTGGAGCCGGGCTCCAAGGAGCCCCAGCCCGGCGCCTACTTGAAGGCCGGCGACGATATCTTCATCAAGCTACCCTGGGCGTCGAGCTCCAGGGCGCCGGTCGAGGGGGAAACTTTCGATGAGGAGGTGCTCGCCTCCGCTGGACTATCATTGGTCGACGCGCCCAACAGCAGCAGTGGCGAGCCTGAGGAGGAGCAGCTGCTGCGGAGGCTGCTGTCACTCTACCGCACGCGGCAAGCCAAGCTGGCTTCCCGGGAAGCGCTTGTCGCGAAGGCGGGAGTTGATATGGAGAAACGCGTGGAGGAGCTCCGGGGCCATAATCAAGAAGCTCTCCGGTCCCTTGCACAGGAGCGGGAGCAACTCGCCGAGGAGCGCATGGCCTTCCTTCTCGAGAAGGCCGAAGCTGAGGAGGAACAAAGGCTGGCCGCCAAGAAGCAGTCCATGCGAGAAGGCGAATTGGTGCAGCGGAAGGCCAACCTCGACAGCTACGAGGAGGAGCTCGCCGAGCGCGAGCAAGCACTTGGCGGGGCGCTCAAGGAAGCAAAGGACGCTGCCGCAACCGCAGAGGCCGCCAAGAAAGAGTTGGAGGATAAGGTGGCGCAGCTGGAGGCCAACATCGGGAAGAGCGGCGAGGAGCTTGCCGCGCTCAAGCGTGAGCGTGAGCCGGATGCTGCCGCCCACGGTGAGCTGCAAGGTCTTCTCGCTGAGAGGGGCAAGGAGCTCAGCGCCGCCAACGATTCCAATGCGGACCTGGAGTTGAAGCTGGCCACGCTGATGCAGACGCTGGAGGCCGCCAAGGAGCGGGAGAAGACCTTGTCGGAGAAGGTCAAAGCTGACAAGGCGCTGCTGGAGAGCATCGCAGTTACCCAGAACTCGTTCAGAGATACTGTGGAGCACTGGACCAAGGGCCTGGTGAATATTGCCGCAGTCGTCGACGAGGAGCTGGCGTAGTTGGGGATGGAGGACTTTGGGTATACCTCCGACGAGAATCTCCAACCCAGCGCCAAGCTCAGCCTGTTCTTCAAGGGCGTGGCGACGGCACTCCAGCGGCTCCGGGAAAGGATCCCAAAGCAGCTGGCCGACGAGTCGCGCAAAATATGCGCCGGGGTTCTCCAGAAGGTGCTGATGAAGGTGGCCTTCCGCAATCCAGGCCTCAGCTTCACCAACGTCCTCAAGTCCTTGCCGCCAGACGCCGATCGGGACGCACTCAAGGCCCTTGTCGCACCCATTGTGGACAAGGTGAGCGAGATCAAGAGGGTTGAGGGCGATCGCGTAGACTAGGCCGCTCATTTCTTCTTTTCCCTTGTCGCTGCTAATCATGTTATGAAAACAGTCTGTTAGAGCTGCGACAAGTTATCTTGTAATATAACTTTATTTCTGTTATCAATTGCTATGTTATTTCCTCTACTAGATTCTTTCCTTTGTATGTTTTTACCCTACGTTTCTAGGGAACTTGTCGGCGCAGGCACCCGAGCCGCGAGCGCTGAGTGCGGAACGTCAGCAGCCTGCTGGCGGTGCTGCTTCCGACAAGAAACCTTGTCGCAACTAGATGCAGCACACTTAAGTTGTTGAGCGGACTCGAAACAAAGTAAGGGTGCAACTAGCCACGAGTTGGTTCCTCCGTGCACAGGTTTTCCATACAAAGCAGGGTCGTTCGAGGAAGATAACTCAAAAATTTAAAAATTGATTGCTCAAACTTTGGCAACTTAGCTTTTCTGTCATTTGCATCCCGGCAAGGCAAAACTTTGCTTGAACGACGCCTGGTCCATACCACAATCTTCTCCTTCCCCCCCGGCAAACTTGTGTGCGATGGAACCTTCTTTTCCTTTGTTGAAAAGAAGAAAGAAGAGAAAATAATGATATGGAGCCCTTCGGCTCGTTATTGCTTACCGGATGTAGGTGCTGCACAAAGTGTCAGATAATGCATGCAAGAAAGAAACTAATGCATGAAATGGATAAGTTGTGTGGAGCACATGGGGTTCTATTTATGCACTGGATCTGCGCCCGGCTTTGTACAAAGGATTACATGCAACAGCGGCAAGACTTGTACAAAAGGTGGTTGCCGGAACGGGTTCCGGCAACTGCGCCCTACGGGAAAAACTTACGAAGATGTTCTATGTTCTAGGAGTTGCTCACCGGAATGCCATCTTCGGTCTCAAGGCGGACAGCGCCGGGCCTTGTGACTCGTTTCACCCGATAAGGGCCCTCCCACTTTGGCGTCAACTTGTTGGAATTCTTGGCGGACTGAACGTGCCGAAGAACAAGGTCGCCTTCCTCGAAGCTTCTGGCCTTAACTTTGCGGCTATGGTAGCGGCGCAAAGCTTGCTGGTATCGAGCAGCTCATACAGCAGCCTGAAGACGATCTTCCTCAAGGAGCAGTGTGTCGTCTTGTCGCAGCTGTTCTTGCTCAAGCTCATCATAAGTGAGCACTTGAGGCGATCCGTATACGAGTTCCATGGGGAGAACTGCCTCTGCTCCATAGAGTAGAGCGAAAGGCATCTGGCCAGTGGCTCGATTTGGCGTCGTTCTGATCGACTAAAGAACCACCGGCAGCTCCTCGATCCAGTTTCTTCCGCACTTGCGCAGCCTGTCGAAAGTTCTGGTCTTGAGCCCGCGCAGCACTTCAGCATTTGCCCTCTCTGCTTGACCGTTGCTTCTCGGATGAGCAACAGAAGCGAAGCAGACCTTGGCGCCAAGGTCTTGGACGTACTGCATGAAGGTGCGGCTCATGAATTGCGTGCCGTTGTCGGTGATGATCCTGTTAGGGATCCCGAAACGGCAAACAATTGACCTGAAGAACTTGACTGCTGACAGTGCTGTCACCTTCCTCACTTGCTGCACTTCCGGCCACTTTGTGAACTTGTCGATTGCGACGTACAAGTACTCAAAGCCCCCGACAGCTCGGGGGAAAGGGCCGAGGATATCGAGCCCCCAGACCGAAAATGGCCAGGATAAAGGGATCGTCTGGAGAGCTTGAGCTGGCTGGTGTATCTGTTTGGAGTGGAACTGGCACGCTTCACACTTGGTTACTTGTGCAGTTGCATCCTGGAGGACTGTCGGCCAAAAGAAACCTTGCCGGAAAGCTTTGCCGGCAAGTGCTCTTGCGCCAATGTGGTGGCCACATATGCCTCCATGTATCTCTACCAACAGCTTTTGTCCATCTTCCCGGCAAATACACTTCAATTTCACACTGTTGAGTCTTCTTCTGTACAGTATGCTATCGACAAACTGGTACATACTTGACTGCCGGGCTACTTTTTCCGCTTCTTCTTGCTCTTCGGGAAGTTCTCCTGTCTGAAGGAAATGGACAATCTGCTGTGCCCATGCTGGAGCTTGTGGCTCGACAACAAGGACTAAAGGCACATCTGCTGCTGCGGGAACATCCGCTTCTACGGCAAGGACTTGCGGCCCTGCCGGAGCTTGATGTTCCCCGGCAAGCTTGCCGGAGCAAAACTTGTCGGGAGCGTCTGCTTCAACGGAACAAACCATAAGGCTTGCCGGAGTAGACTGCCCCTCAGCATCCTTGGTGTTGATCTTGGGGACTTTCTTGGCGGCGGCTTCGGGGAGCTCTGCCGGAAAGTAGTCACCAGAAACCAACTTCCTCTTCTTGCTTTGTCCAGTTGATGGTGTTACGGATGGTTGAGTCAACTTGAGCACAAAGATCCCTGGTTCCACAGGTAACTTTAGTGCGGCGCACTTTGACAGGCCATCAGCAATGTCATTCTGAGCTCTTGGGATATGCTCCATCTGTAGGCCGTCAAAGTGCTCTTCTAGCTTCCTCACTTCATCAACATATGCTTCCATCAATGGACTCTGGTAGTTCTTGTTCACTTGGCGGACGACAAGCTGTGAGTCACCCCTGACAATGAGCTTCTTGATCCCAAGGTCTGCTGCGATTCTGAGACCGGCAAGCAATCCTTCATACTCTGCAGTATTGTTGGTTGCTTGCTCCTTGGGAAAGTGCATCTGGACTACGTACTTGAGGTGCTCTCCGGTGGGCGCGACAAGCAGCACGCCCGCACCGGCGCCTTGCAGCAAGAAGGCACCATCAAAGTACATCAGCCATTCTTTGCTTGCCTCCTTGACGGGGATGCTCGTCTCTGGAATTTCTTCATCTGGTGTTGGCGTCCATTCTGCTATGAACTCTGCCAATGCTCTGCTTTGGATAGTTGAAGTGCTCTCAAACTTGAGGCCAAAGCTTGACAGTTCTAGCGCCCACTCGACAATCCTGCCTGTTGCTTCTGGATTTTGCAGTATCCTCTTCAGCGGAAAGCGAGTGACGACTGTGATCTCATGTGCTTGGAAGTAATGGCGCAGCTTTCTCAAGGCCATGAGGAGGCCGAAAAGCAACTTCTGCACACCAGAGTACCTTGATCTAGCCCCCTGTAGAAGGGAACTGACAAAGTAAACTGGACGCTGCACCATTCTCTTCTGCATCTTATCATGCTCCTGCGCCGATCCATCTTTGTCGGGACCAGAGCTTGTCGGCGAAGCCCCCTGCTTGTCGCTGGATGCATTTGCCGTGGTTGCTGGCTCATCATCTGCCTTCCTCTCCGCCACTAACGCAGCACTAACCACTTGATTGGTTGCCGCTATATACAGCAGCAACTTCTCTTGCGGCTTAGGTGCGACAAGTGTTGGAGTGGAGGACAGGTATCTCTTCAAGTCCTGCAGCGCAGCCTCCGCCTCCGGAGTCCATTTTATTGGACCTGCCTTTTTCAAAATTTTGAAAAATGGCAGGGCGCGCTCAGCAGATCTACAGATAAACCTGCTGAGAGCAACCACGCAACCGGCAAGCCTTCGTACATCCTTGACGCGCTTTGGTGCTTTGATCTGCTCAATGGCCTTGATCTTGTCGGGATTGGCTTCAATTCCCCGCTGAGACACGAAGAACCCGAGAAGCTTGCCGGAAGGGACTCCAAACACGCACTTCTCGGGGTTAAGCTTGAGGTTGATCTTGCGCAGATTTGCAAATGTCTTGTCTAAATCTTGAATCAGGGTCGCCCTGTTCTTGCTTTTGACCACTATGTCATCCATGTAGGCTTCCATATTTCTATGCATCTGCGGCTCAAAAGCGTGGTGGACTACCCTTGCAAATGTTGAACCAGCATTCTTCAAACCAAAAGGCATCCGTACGAAGCAGTACGTGCCACACGGGGTGATAAATGCGGTTTTCTCTTCATCTTCTTCTGCCATGAAGATCTGATGGTATCCTGAGTATGCATCAAGAAATGAAAGCAATTCACATTCGGCTGTGGAGTCAACAATCTGGTCAATGCGCGGCAAGGGAAATGGGTCTTTGGGACAAGCTTTATTAACATCAGTGAAATCAATACAAAGCCTCCATTTCCCGTTAGCCTTGCGCACGACAACAGGATTGGCCAACCATGTGGGATGGAGCACTCCTCTAACAAGGCCTGCTGCTTCCAACTTCTTGATTTCTTCTGCGATGAATTCTTGGCGCTCCACTGCCTGTTTCCTGACTTTCTGCTTGACGGGCCGCGCATGAGGACAGACGGCAAGGTGGTGCTCAATTACTTTCCTGGGAACACCGGCGATATCAGACGGTTGCCACGCAAACACGTCGACATTCACCCGCAGGAAAGCAACGAGCGCGCTTTCCTATTTGGGGTCAAGAGTGGCGCTGATGGTGAAGGTACCACCAGTGCCGTCCTCCTTGGCGGACACCTTCTTGGTCTCAGGTGGAGCTGTCATTGCCTTCTTACACTTGCCGGTGGAGCTCGATGGTGCGTCCTCGACGGTAGCGCAGCACTCCAAAGAGGTGCGCTTGCCGGAGTGGGCATCAGAGCTCTTGCCGTACTTGGTCTTCTTCTTCCCCCCGGGAGCTTCAGCGGCGAGTGTCTTGCGTTCTGCTGCGGCTGCTGCTTCCCGGTAGATCTTGTCGGCACAGATAAGAGCATCCTTCTTGTCGCCAGGGACAGAGATGACACTTATCGGGCCTGGCATTTTCAGTACGTTGTACGCATAGTGAGAGGCTGCCATGAACTTGGCGAGTGCCGGACGGCCGAGGATTCCATTGTAAGGTAATGGAAAGTCAGCAACATCAAACGTGACCCTCTCAGTCCTGAAGTTCAGCTCGCTGCCAAATGTTACCGGCAATGTGATCTTTCCCTTCGGCTTGCTCCTTCCCGGGTTGATTCCTTGAAATGTACCGGTCTCTTCGAGCTCGCTGTCAGGGATCTGGAGTTTCTGGAGCACCGCGGAGGAGATCAGGTTCAAGCCGGCTCCGCCGTCAACTAGCATCTTAGTGACCTTGAGGTTGCGGATTGTTGGTGAAACCAACATCGGCAAGCACCCGACCGCAGTTATGCAATCAGGGTGGTCCTCAATATCAAAGATGATAGGCGTGCTGGACCATTTCAGAGGCTTGCGTGACTCGACGGTTGGTTCTGCTGCATTAACTTCCCGCACCCACTGCTTGAGCTGACGATGCGAGGTATGTAGAGAAGCACCACCGTCAACGCACAGGACCTCTGTGGCTTTCTGGAACTCCTGCTCATCAGTCTCCTCATCATCCATGTCTTCATCGTCATCGTCATCTTCATCCTTGTCGCGGCCGTGAGGAGGTCTGTCTCCTTGCCGCTGCTTGGCCTTGCCGCGGCGTCCTCCTCGGTCAGGACGTTTCTTGCCGGATCCCCCAGCACCTTCCTGGGCCTTCTCCTTGTCGCGCCGCTCGTATTCAGCTTTTTGTTGCTCAACAAGCTGCTCGACTTTCCTGCAGCTCTGGAGATCATGGCCCTTGGTGCGGTGGATCTTGCAATACTGCTTGTTGGTGTCATCCTGCTTGTCGGCGACTGCCACCTCCGCGGCAACCTCCTTGCCGGAGTCACTAGCTTTGGCTTTCTTGGCGCCACCACCGTTGCCGGACTGCTCTACAACTAGCACCTCTTTGCCTTTTCTCTTCCTGTTGTTCCGCCGCTGGTTTTTCCTTGCCGGGGCAGCATCTTCATTGTCAGATCCTCCCGCTCCTACATTCTCTCTGGGGAGTCTCCTCCCTTCCTCAGCACGTCCACACTTGTCGGCCAGTGCATATAACTCACTGACGTCCCTGATCTTGCACATCGCCATTTCCTCCCGCATCCTGCGGTTTCGCACGTTCTGATGGAATGCGCTGATCACTGCGGCAGGGTGGACGTCTGGGATGTTGTGCTGCACACTGCTGAATCTCTAAATGTACTTGCGCAGGGGCTCTCCTTCCTTCTGGGAGAGCAGATGAAGATCACTCTCCTGGCCATGAGGCTTGTGTCCGCCTGTGAAGGCGCCGACAAACTGATGGCACAGATCAGCCCAAGAGGATATGGAGTTGTCCGGCAAGTGCATGAGCCAGGATCTGACGTTGGGTTTGAGTACCAGCGGGAAGTGGTTAGCAAGGATCTTGTCATCCCGTCCCCCGGCAGCCTGCACCGCAATGGTGTAGATGCTGAGGAACTCCGACGGATGCGTCTTGCCGTCGTACTTCTCCGGTACGTCTGGCTTGAAGTTCTTTGTGCTGGGCCACTGGACTTGCCGCAGCTCACGAGTGAACGCATGGCAACCTACCGCGTACCGCAGATCGCCTGGTTCCCCTGGCGCATGCATGTCAATAGAGGGCCCAGCGCGCTTGTCGGATTGACGTCGCGCTTCTCTTCGGCGCTCGATGCGAGTTCGAGCGTCTTCTTGTTCTCGATCATGAAGAACTTTGCGCTGATCGCGACGAGCTTGTGGATCCGACGCTGCGGTGGAGTCGCTGTCGAGGTGGATCCGGCAAGTCGGCGATCTTGGCCTTCGAGGTGGTGATTGCATGGTAGTTGCACCTCCACCCGTTTCGTCGCCACCGGCTTGTGCCCGGCAACCCTGCCGCGGCGGCGACGCGCTCGGCCGCCGTGGAGTGTCGCCGTTGGCGTAGCCGATGAGACTCTGAATGGTGGCCCTCCATTCGTCGATCTTGTCTGACGTTGGAGGGTAATCTAGGAGCATTTGAGCTCGCGCCAAAGCTTCTGCTGGAGTGGTGGGTGGCAGTGGCGGACGGCGCGAGGAGCGGGACGTGCTCGGACTTCTAACTATGTTAGAAGGAGCAGTATCCCGTCCAGGCGACCGTGCCCCACTCGTGCCAGCACGCTGGCATGCATGCTGGCCTTGAGCGCCCCGAGATCCACCAGCTTGGTCTTGGCCTATCATGTGTATGGCACTGCAAGTGCCATGACGCTGTTGGTCTTGCGCCTCCTGAGAGCGGCGCGGAACATGTACAGTCGCCGAGGTTTGTGCAGCCTTGTCCTTGGACCTGGCAGCATCATAAGCTTCCTCGTCGACGTCCATTCTTCTGCCGGCGTCCATTCCACCACCCGTTTGCTCCAACGGTGGCGGAAGTGACGTGGACGGAGTGGCTGCCGCCGAAGTCTTCTTCTTCGGTGGCATGTTGATGAAGGGAATGAAGATCTAGCTCGTGTGAACGCCGGATCAGGTTCACACAATCTCGACGCCCCCTACCTGGTGCACCAAAGATGTCGGGGAAACTGAATCAACGAACACCTATGGGGCCGGCGGACCGGGCCCGTTTCGGTTCGGCGGGGGGCGGAGATCACACGAAGAGCAGATCGAGGCGAAGCACACGAGCAGTTTACCCAGCTTCGGAGCTCTCCGGAGAGATAACACTCCTACTGCTGCTTGTTTGATTATCTTGTGTTCTTGCTCCAGAGAGAGAGCGTAGTGTTTTTCTGGGTTACGAATGAGTCGAACCTCGCGAACCCCCTCTACGTTGTGCATGGGCCTCCTTTTATACGCTAAAGGGGTCACCAACAGGTGGCAACACAGAGAAGGGTACAAATGTAAAAAGTGAGGTGGTTGGTACAGTTACTTGTACAGTGCACCCTACCTAACCCTGATGGCAGGGGACAAGGGCATTAACTACCCGTCTGAGTCGCCCAAACAGTGCAGAAAAGGACCGTTAGGGGCGCCACCGTTCGCCGCGATGGCGATCTTGTCAGCTTCGCATGCCATTGCGCACCGCTGGCTGCACAGCCTCCCGCCGCGCGCGCCTGGAGAGGCCCCCAGAGCGACATGTTGGTGGATGCGCTGGAGCGTGGGCACAGAGTGGCCGCCTGCCACGGCAAGCGCCTTGCCGCTGCTGTTATCTTGTCGGGTCCGGAAGCTTGCCGCTCACCGGGCCTCGAGGTACCTTGGTTGGTCTTCCCGGCAAGCTCCTCTTGCCGGGGCCTTTTTGCCTTGCCGGAGCGCGTGGCACATCGCGGCAAGTTCCTTGGAGTGCCTTGGTTGGCCTTCCCGGCAAGCTCCTCTTGCCGGGGCCTTGTCTCCTGAGCTTAAATACTTTGTTCTTGAATGGCTCCAAGGGAACCACGGAGGATCTTGGTGTTAGCCCGGCAAGCCTTGCCGCGGGGTGCTGCAACTGCCCGTGCACAAGTTCGGGGTACTAGGGTACCCCTATTCTAGTACACGACACCCATAATGGCATGTGGCTGCACACGGAAGTTTCCAGTATGAAAATCTTACGATCCCTTTGAGCCTGGGTGGCAGTCCATAGGAGAATCACACGGTACCCTAAGATTTCCAAAAATACAGGCAATCACTTGGTTCCCAGGTGCCTCAATCCACCCAGATGTGTATTAAAGTTGCCACCTTAAGTAACCATTAATTTAAAAATCTCACATCTGTCATGAAATACACTCAAACCCAATCCACATCTACTAGCATAGCATAGCAATATAAGCAACGTAGAAGTAACTCCCAGGATTTGATAATAAACAGGTGAATAGGTACTACCTCATCTACTTCCCAATACCCACAATTTAATTTAGATCCTAACCATGCAATGTTTGAGGGTTGATCTAATGCATTGAAAACTGGGTAGTAAGAGGTATGATCAAAGTGTTACTTGCCTTGCTGATGATCCGCGAAACCTAGAGACTCGATGTAGCACGCTTCGCACTCCGGGTACTCTATCGCAATCAAACAAGCATACAATAAGAAATCAAGCAAAAGCACGGGTAAAACTCAATTAATAGATCTAACCAGAAAGCTCAACTTAAAAACTCCGGTTTGCAAAAAGAATCAAATCAAACAAAGCAACAAAACTCAAACTGCGAAAGAAACAGGCTTCATTTACTAATATGGACCTAGGTCAAATTTTACAGTAGCAAAAACTTGTTTAATTTGGTTAAACGGAAAGAGAGTTTCAAGACGAAACTCTAGGCGCTTGAATCGCCTGATTCCGATAAACGAGCGAAAAGTTATACTAGAACAAAAATCGGATCAGGAATCGCGATCGAAAATAATCGCGGAAAATCCGAGAAAAAGAAAAACTAACGAACAGGGTAACAAACGAACGTTCACTGTCTGTGGCTAAACGATGAAAAACCGTTCGTAAAACCGAACGTAAAAATGGGCGTTCGCTAAATAACTAAACCAAAAGTAAATAAACCACTGAATCTAATTAAAAAACCGGATCTAGGGTCTCAAAAAAAAACCAAACCCGAGGCGGCTACCTCGGGTCCGGCGGCGGCGGGCTCTGGCGAGAGGCGGCGCGGGCGGCGGTGGCGCAAAGGGCGGCTTTGGGGGTGGGGCTGGCGGCGGATCGGGGCTCGGGGTCTCGGGCTTTAAAGGGGCCGGCCCGGGAGAGTCCTGGCCAAATACGGCCCTAAGTCGGTTGACTTTTTTTAAAATAATTTTGACGTGCAGAAAAAGATAGAAAAGAAATACTAAACAGACTCCAAAAATCCCGAAATAAAATTTCCCCATCCTCTTAAAATAAGCCAGACAAGGTGAACATTTATTTGGGCCCGAAATGCAATTTTGAAAAACACACTTTTTGCCTAATTCAAATAAAATAGCGACAAAACTCCGAATAAAAATCTTATTTGATTTTAATATTAATCTCTGATATTTGTTTATTTTGAGGAAGTCATTTTGTCCTCTCTCTTTTATTTTTATAAAAGAAATATTCCAGAGAAAAATAATTAAATCGAACGATCCTCTTTTCATAATTTGAGAAAAAACCCAAATATGAAAATAACGAAATCCCCAACTCTCTCTGTAGGTCCTTGAGTTGCTTGGAATTTCTAGGATCAACCAAAATGCAATAAAACATGATATGCAATGATGATCTAATGTATAACATTCCAAATTGAAAATTTGGGATGTTACAGATCATGATATCTCAATAACATGAGAGAGAGAGAGATTAAAGACATAGCTACTGGTACAAACCCTCAACCCCGAGGGTGGACTACTCCCTCCTCATCGTGGTGGCCGCTGGGATGATGAAGGTGACCACCGTTGATGATTTCCCCCTCCGGCAGGGTGCCAGAACAATGTCTAGATTGGTTTCTCGTGGCTACAGAGCCTCGCGGTAGCGAAACTTCTGATCTAGGTTAACCCCGAGGGTTTTGGAATATTTGGGAATTTATAGGGCGAAGAGGGGGTGTAGGAGGCCATCGAGGTGGGCATAATCCACCTGGGCGCGCCTGGCCCCCCGGGCATGCCCTGGTGGGTTGTGCACCCCTCGGGGCACCCCCCATGTGCTGCTCTAGCCCAATGGATGTCTTCTGGTCCATAAAAAGTCCACAAAAAGTTTCATGGTGTTTCGACTCTGTTTGATATTGATTTCCTGCGATGTAAAAAAACAAGCAAAAACAACAACTGGCACTGGGCACTGGCTCAATAGGTTAGTCCCAAAAAATGATATGAAGTTGCTATAAAATGATCGTAAAACATCCAAGAATGATAATATAACAACATGAATACTTCAAAAATTATAGATACATTGGAGACGTACCAGAATCCCCAAGCTTAATTCCTACTCGTCCTCGAGTTGGTAAATGACAAAAGAAATAATTTATGAAGTGTGAACTCTAGCAAAGTGCACAAGTTTAATCAATGACAATTTCAATCACTTTTCCTAGCATCATAATAGCAATTCTTTCTTATAAAATTTCTCATGTTAAAGTACCAACCTATTCACTTGTTAAGGTTCAAACAATGAATTATCTTGAAACTCAATAACCAATGTTCTCAGCCACCAAGAAATTGTAATTCAACTTATTCAACAGAGTTTAAGTAAGAGCTCCACATACTCAACCATCATATAGTCTTAAAAACTTCATCCACACAAAAATCAACAAGAACTCGTGAGATCCGTTAGTATAAACCGAAGCAAAAACCTTATCATTCTCTACTGTAGAAAATCACTAAAATTATTATTCAACATTGCATACTAAATGGTTATGCATATTTAATACTCCTATCCTCAAATAGAACCATTAAACGAGCAAATATATGCAAACATAATAGCAATCTGCCAAAACAGTATAGTCTGTAAAGAATGCAAGAGTATCAATACTTATTTAACTCCAAAAATTATGAAACTTTACCACACTGTATAAAATTTATCAGATCTTATTGTGCAAAAAGTTTCAACATTTTATCACATTCTGAATTTTCTCGGGAATTTTTGCAACATCGATAAACTTTCTGTTTTGAAACAACAACACATAGACTTGCAAAATAAGCATGGTAAAGGCTATCCTTAACATTTTTATTGGAAGGAAAGATGCAAAATATTATTCTAAATAACAGAAAGAAAATTCTAACAAAATAAAATGACGCTCCAAGAAAAACACATGTCATGTGACAAATGAAAATATGGCTCCAAGTGAGGTTACCGATAATGGTGGAGACGAAAGAGGGGATGCCTTCCGGGGCATCCCCAAGCTTAGTTGCTTGGATCTTCCTTGAATATTACCTTGGGGTGCCTTGGTAATCCCCAAGCTTAGGGTCTTGTGACTCCTTATTCTCCTCATATCGATATCTCACCCAGAACTTGAAAACTTCAATCACACAAAACTTAACGGAACTTCGTGAGATAGGTTAGTATGATAAAGAGCAAACCATTCACTTTTGGTACTGTCAAAGAAAATATTCATAACTGTTCTCACACAATTCCTCCTGTGAAATAATATTCCCACAATTTATATTGAGCAATATAAGCCATAGAAACTAGAAAACAAGCAAACTATGCATTGAAAATAGAATCTGTCAAAAACAGAACAGTCTGTAGTAATCTGTACTCCAACCAGACTTCTGGTACTCCAAAAATTCTGAAATCTTAGGACAACCTGGAAAAATTTTCTATTAATATTTTTCAAAAGGAATCAGTATTTTATCATGCTTCTGTTAAAAATGAGAATTATTTTCCTTAGCGCAAAAGTTTCTGTTTTTCAGCAAGATCAAATCAACTATCACCATAGACCATCCCAAAGGTCTTACTTGGCACTTTATTGAAATGAAAGCAATGAAACATGATTATTACAGTAGCCTAATCATGTGAACACACAAAAACATTAGGTAAAAGTGTCGGGTTGTCTCCCAACAAGCGCTTCTCGTTAATGCCTTTTATGCTAGGCATGATTATTTCAATGATGCTCGCATAAAAGATAACAATTGAAACATAAAAAAGCATCATGAAACACATTGGAACTACATTTAAGCCTAACCCACTTCCTATGCATAGGGATTTTGTAGTAAAACAACTTATGGGAACAAGAATCAACTAGCATAGGAAGGCAAAACAAGCAAAACTTCAAGATTTTTAACACATAGAGAGAAAACTTGACATTATTGCAATATGTTGAAGCATATGTTCCTCTCTCATAATAATTTTCGGTAGCATCATGAATGAATTCAACAATATAACTATCACATAAAGCATTCTTTTCATGATCCACAAGCATAGAAATTTTATTACTCTCCACATAAGCAAATTTATTCTCATGAATAGTAGTGGGAGCAAACTCAACAAAATAACTATCATGGAAATAAAAATAAAAATCATGATGAAAAGTTTCATGGTTATCGTTATTCTTTATATCATACATTTCATCACCATAATCATCATAGATAGCAACTTTGTTATCATGGTCAGTTGAAGCCTTTTCCAAAATGGTGGATTCATCACTAAATAAAGTCATGCCCTCTCCAAATCCACTTTCATCATTGTAATCATCATAAATAGGAGGCATGTAATCATTACAACAAATTTGCACATCAAATCTTGGGGGACTAAAAACATCATCCTCATCAAATATAGCGTCCCCAAGCTTATGGCTTTGCATATCGTTAGCATCATGGATATTTAAAGAGTTCATACCAACAACATTGCAATCATGCTCATAATTCAAAGATTTTTTGTCAAACATTTTATAGAATTCTTCCTCTATCAATTGAGCACAATTTTCCTTTCCATCATTTTCACTTAAGACATTATAAAGATGGATAATATGATGCAACCTCAATTCCATTTTTTATATTTTTCTTTTTATAAACCAAACTAATGACAAAACAAGGAACTCAAAGATTCAATTGCAAGATCTAAATATATAACTTCAAGCACTCACCTCCCCGGCTACGGCGCCAGAAAAGAGCTTGATGTCTACTGCGCAACTTTATTCTTGTAGAATCGTGTTGGGCCTCCAAGCGCAGAGTTCTGTAGGACAGTAGCAATTTTCCCACAACTGGATGACCTAAGGTTTATCAATCCATGGGAGGTATAGGATGAAGATGGTCTCTCTCAAGCAACCCTGCAACCAAATACAAGAAATCTCTTGTGTCCCCAACACACCAATACAATGGCAAATTGTATAGGTACACTTGTTTGGCGAAGAGATGGTGATAAAAGTGTAATATTGATGGTAGAAATATATTTTTATAATCGGAATAAATAAAAACAGAAAGGTAGCAATTGATAAAACGAAGCAAAAACGACATTGCAATGTTTGAAAATGAGGCCTAGGGTCTGTACTTTCGCTAGTGCAATCTCTCAACGATTCTAATATAATTGGATCATATAACCATCCCTCAACGTGCGATGAAGAATCACTCCAAAGTTCCTATCTAGCAGAGAACATAAGAAGAAATCATTTGTAGGGTACAAAACCACCTCGAAGCTATTATTTCTGATCGATCTATCCAAGAGTTCGTAATAAAATAACACCAAATAATTTTAGATTCATAATACTCAATCCAACACAAAGAACCTCAAATAGTTCCCCAAGATTTCTACCGAAGAAACAAAGACAAGAACGTGCATCAACCCCTATGCATAGATTACCCCAATGTCACCGCAGGAATCCGCGAGTTGAGTGCCAAAACATAAATCAAGTGGATCAATATGATACCACATGGTCACCACGAGTATTCATATGCAAGACATATATCAAGTGCTCTCAAATCCATAAAAGTATTCAATCCGATAACAATGAAATCTCAAAGGGAAAAACTCAATTCATCAGAACAAGATAGAGAGGGGGAAACACCATATGACCCGAATATATTAACAAAGCCCGTGATACATCAAGATTGTGACATCTCAAGAACACGAGAGAGAGAGAGAGATTAAAAACATAGCTACCGGTACAAACCCTCAGCCCCAAGGGTGGACTACTTCCTCCTCATTGTGGTGGCCGCTTGGATGGTGAAGATGACCACCGCTGATGATTTCCCCCTTCGGCAGGGTGCCTGAACGGAGTCTAGATTGGTTTCTCGTGGCTACAAAGCCTTGCGGCGATGGAACTTATGATCTAGGTTAACCCTGAGGGTATTTGGAATATTTGGGAATTTATAGGGCGAACAGGGGGTGCGGGAGGCCACCGAGGTGGGCGCAACCCACCTGGGCGCGCCTGGGGCCCAGGCGTGCCCTGGTGGGTTGTGCCCCCTCGAGGCACCCCTAGGTGCTGCTCTGTCCCAAGGGATGTCTTCTGCTCCATAAAAAATCCACAAAAAGTTTCACGGTGTTTGGACTCCGTTTGATATTGATTTCCTGCAATGTAAAAAAAGCAAACACAACAGCTAGCACTGGGTCAATAGGTTAGTCCCAAAAATGACATAAAGTTGCTATAAAACGATGTGAAAACATCCAAGAATGATAATATAACAACATGAATACTTAATAAATTATAGATACGTTGGAGACGTATCAAGGACGGAATCCCAAATACAAGATGAATTATACCAAGGCGGTGATTTTTTTAGAAGGTTCCATGATAAGATCTACTTCATGTTGAATTGGCATGAACGAAAAGGCTCAAGGTTGACTCCTTCTTCTTCAATGCCTAACCTTTTATTCACTTCTTGTTTTCGAAGAAGTTGTAGCGTTGAAATTTTATCTGATGAAATGCTAGTAGAGTATAACCCGCATAACTTTCGGGTGCACACAGATTAAGGAAGGCATAGGTTCGACCCATCGGGGCATCTTAGGAACATATACCACAAACTTCAAGTGTAAATAATGCAAGGTTGAAAGCATAGCATGGTTGACAAAACTAGAGGATATAATTTACCAAAGGCATTATGTATCAGGGAAGAACTCACAAGGGTTTTAGAATATGCAGAATAGCCGGTTAATAATCCACCAAAGGATCTGGCGGTGCACAAAAGGATGTGAGTATTGGTACTCAACCAGAGAAGAAAGAATGCAAAGGCATCGGATTATGGAAACCTCTGAATAATTCAAAGCTTAAATACAAAGGAATTATGATTTCCAAATCAGGGCATCAGAAACAGATGCTCTAATCAAGTATGAATAAGTTGAATAAACTTAGAGGCACAACCGACCAAAACTTTATTGGTCAAGAACTAGCTCATATACGGAATGATGTCTGAGCCTGAAGGATAATTCCTAGGGATCAACTGATGATTGCGTGCATTCACACACATGATGAATCAATAGGATCATAATGGCAATCACAGAGGATTTTAACAAAGATTGCCGAACACCTGGATTTTATCACAAGTGCAAGTAGGCAACAAGGAAATTCAATAGTGGTGGGACATATGGCTTCTTGAAATATCGGAGAGTATTTCAGGGTATCTTGTAATAACAAGAGCAACACAAAATGAATGTATGAAAGGCAGGTGTATGTGGTCATTCACTGCGTATAATTCAATAGGGAATTGAAGTGCGACAATACTTAGTGGTATCAAAGTATTGCAAAAGGTTTCACACATGGAGTTTAGTACATGGATTAATGACATCGCAGATAGCACACAGTCATGCGTTGAACATAGCACCACCCATAGCAAGGCTAAGGTAGTACCATAGGAATCTACGGAATCCTAACAACTACATGTGATATGTCGGAAATGAAGGAAATATGCCCTAGAGGCAACAATAAAGTTATTATTTATTTCCTTATTTCATGATAAATGTTTATTATTCATGCTAGAATTGTACTAACCGGAAACTTAGTATATGTGTGAATACATAGAGAAAACAAAGTGTCCCTAGTATGCCTCTACTTGACTAGTTCGTTTATCAAAGATGGTTATGTTTCCTAACCATAGACATGTGTTGTCATTTGATGAACGGGATCACATCATTAGGAGAATGATGTGATGGACAAGACCCATTCGTTAGCTTAGCATTATGACCGTTACAGTTTCATTGCTACTGCTTTATTCGTGACTTATACATGTTCCTCAGAATATGAGATTATGCAACTCCCGAATACCGAAGGAACACCTTGTGTGCAATCAAATGTCACAACGTAACTGGGTGATTATAAATATGCTCTACAGGTGTCTTCGATGGTGTTTGTTGAGTTGGCATAGATCGAGATTAGGATTTGTCACTTCGTGTATCGGAGAGGTATCCCTGGGCCCTCTCGGTAATGCACATCACTATAAGCCTTGCAAGCATTGTGACTAATGAGTTAGTTGCGGGATGATGCATTTCGAAACGAGTAAAGAGACTTTTCGGTAACGAGATTGAACTAGCTATTGAGATACAGACGATCGAATCTCGGGCAAGTAACATACAGATGACAAAGGGAACAATGTATGTTGTTATGCGGTTTGACCGATCAAGATCTTCGTAGAATATGTAGGAACCAATATGAGCATCCAGGTTCCGCTATTAGTTATTGACTGGAGATGAGTCTCGGTCATGTCTACATAGTTCTCGAACCCGTAGGGTCCGCACACTTAACGTTCTGTGATGATTTGTATTATGGGTTATGTGATTTGATGACCGAAGTTTGTTCGGAGTCCTGGATGAGATGGGGGACATGACAAGGAGTCTCGAAATGGTCAAGACGTAAAGATCGATATATTGGAAGGCTATATTCGGACATCGGAAAGCTTACGAGTTATTCGGGTATTTTTCGGAGTACCGGAGAGTTACGGGAATTCTTATTAGGCCTTAATGAGCCATATGGGAAAGGAGAGAAAGGCCTCAAGGGTGGCCGCGCCCCTTTCCCATTGACTGGTCCGAATTGGACTAGGGAAAGGTGGCGCCCCCGTCCTTCCTTCTCCTTCTCTCTTCCCTTTTTCCTATTCCATGTGGGAGGTGGAATCTTACTAGGACTAGGGAGTCCTAGTAGGACACCACACTTTGGGAGCGCCCTATGAGGGCCTGCCTCTTCCTCCCTCCATCCTTTATATACATGGCCAGGGGGCACCCCATAGACACACGAGTTGATTGTTTCCAGCCGTGTGCGGTGCCCCCTCCACCATAATCCACCTCGGTCATATCGTAGCGGTGCTTAGGCGAAGCCCTGTTCCGGTAGCATCATTATCACCGTCATCGCCGTCATGCTGACGAAGCTCTCCCTCGACACTCTGCTGGATCATGATTTCGTGGGACGTCACCGAGCTGAACGTGTGCAGATCGCGGAGGTGCCGTACTTTTGGTATAAGGATCGGTCGATCGTGAAGACGTACACCTACATCTACTGCGTTGTCATAACGCTTCCGCTTACGGTCTACGAGGGTACATAGACAACACTCTCCCCTCTTGTTGCTATGCATCACCATGATGTTGCATGTGCGTAGGATTTTTTTTTGAAATTGCTATGTTCCCCAACAGTGGCATCTGAGGCAGGTCTATGCGTAGATGTTATATGCACGAGTAGAACACAAAGGAGTTGTGGGTGTGAGTATATAAATATTGCTTGCCTTTACTAGTTGATTCTTGATTTGGCGGTATTGTTGGATGAAGCGGCCTAGACCGACATTATGCGTACGCTTACACGAGACTTGTTCTACCACCATGCCTCACACACAGGTGGGTAGTGGGTGTCTGTTTCTCCAACTTTAGTTGAACCGATTTCAACGAACAGGGTTCTTTCTGAAGATCAAAAAGCAATCACTATACTACGTTGTGGTTTCTGATGTGTAGGTAAGAACGGTTCTTTCTTAGCCCATAGCAGCCACGTAAAACTTGCAACAACAAAGTAGAGGACGTCTAACTTGTTTTTGCAGGGCATGTTGTGATGTGATATGGTCAAGACATGATGAGATATAAATTTTTTTACGAGATGATCATGTTTTGTTGAATTTATTGGCAACTGGCAGAAGCCTTATGGTTGTCTCTTTATTGCATAAGATGGAAGCGCCAAATAATTGCTTTACTTTATCGCTATGAAATAGCAATAGTTGCAAGAGAAATAGTTGGCAAGACGACCATGTGACGACACGTTGATAGAGATCAAGATGATGGAGATCATGGTGTCATGTCGATGATGATAGAGATCATGACGGTACTTTGGAGATGGAGATCAAAGTCGCAAGATGATCATGGCCATATCATGTCACATATTTTGATTGCATGTGATGTTTATCCTTTATGCATCTTATTTTGCTTAGTTCGGCGGTAGCATTATAAGATGATCTCTCACTGAATTTCTAGGTATAAGTGTTCTCCGTGAGTATGCACCGTTGCGATAGTTCGTCGTGCCGAGACACCACGTGATGATCGGGTGTGATAAGCTCTACGTTCACATACAACATGTGCAAGCCAGTTTTGCACATGCGGAATACTCAGTTTAAACTTGACGAGCCTAGCATATGCAGATATGGCCTCGGAACACTGGAGACCGAAAGGTCGAGCATGAATCATATAGTAGATATGATCAACATAGTGATGTTCACCATTGAAAACCACTCGATCTCACGTGATGATCGGACATGGTTTAGTTGATTTGGATCACGTGATCATTTAGATTACTAGAGGGATGTCTATCTAAGTGGGAGTTCTTGAGTAATATGATAAATTGAACTTTAATTTATCATGAACTTAGTCCTGATAGTATTTGCATAACTATGTTGTAGATCAATAGCTCGCGATGTAGCTCCCCATTTATTTTTTGATATGTTCCTAGAGAAAAACTATGTTGAAAGATGATAGTAGCAATGATGTGGACTAGGTCCGTGATCTGAGGATTATCCTTATTGCTGCATAGAAGAATTATGTCCTTGATGCACCGCTAGGTGACATACCTATTGCAGGAGCAGATGCAGACGTTATGAATGTTTGACAAGCTCAATATGATGACTACTTGATAGTTTAGTTCACCATGCTTTACGGCTTAGAACCGGGACTTCAAAAATGTTTTGAACGCCACTGAGCATATAAGATGTTCCAACAGTTGAAATTGGTATCTCATACTCATGCCCGTATCAAGAGGTATGAGACCTCTGACAGTACTTGGCCTACAAGATGGAGGAGAATCGCTCAACGAGTGAGCATGTGCTCAGAATATCTGAGTACTACAATCACCTGATTCAAGTGGGAGTTAATCTTCCTGATAAGATAGTGATTGATAGGGTTCTCTAGTCACTATCACCAAGTTACTAGAACTTTGTAATGAACTATAATATGCAAGGGATAACAAAAATGATTCCCAAAGGTCTTCGCGATGCTGAAATCGGCGAAGGTAGAAATCAAGAAAAAGGATCAAGTGTTGATGGTTGACAAGACCACTAGTTTCAAGTAAAAGGGCAAGGGAAAGAAAGGGAACTTCAAGAAGAATGGCAAGCAAGTTGCCACTCCCATGAAGAAGCCCAAAGCTAGACCCAAGCCTGAAACTGAGTGCTTCTACTGCAAAGGAAATGGTCACTGGAAGTGGAACTGCCCTAGATACTTGGCGGATAAGAAGGATGGCAAAGTGAATAAAGGTATATTTGATATACATGTTATTGATGTGTACTTTACTAGTATTTATAGCAAACCCCTCGGTATTTAATACTAGTTCAGTTGCTAAGAGTAGTAACTCGAAACGGGAGTTGCAAAATAAATAGAGAATAGTTAAGGGCAAGGTGATGATGTGTGTTGGAAGTGATTCCAAGGTTGATAAGATCACCATTGCACACTCCCTTTACCTTCGGGATTAATGTTGAACCTAAAATAAATGTTATTCTGTGTTTGCATTGAGCATGAATATAATTGGATCATGTTTATTGCAATACGGTTATTCATTTAAGTCAAAGAATAATTATTGTTCTATTTACATGAATAAAACCTTCTATGGTCATACACTCAATATAAATGGTTTATTGAATCTCGATCGTAGTGATACACATATTCACAATACTGAAGCCAAAAGATGCGAAGTTAATAATGATAGTGCAACTTATTTGTGGCACTGCCGTTTAGGTCATATTGGTGTAAAGCGCATGAAGAAACTCCATGCTGATGGGCTTTTGGAATCACTTGATGCTTGCGAACCATGCCTCATGGGCAAGATGACTAAGACTCCGTTCTCCAGAAAAATGGAGCGAGGAACTGACTTATTGGAAATAATACATACTGATGTATGCAGTCCGATGAGTGTTGAGGCTCACGGCGGGTATCGTTATTTTCTGACCTTCACAGATGATTTGAGTAGATATGGGTATATCTACTTGATGAAACATACGTCTAAAACATTTGAAAAGTTCAAAGAATTATATAGTGAAGTGGAAAATCATCGTAACAAGAAAATAAAGTTTCTACGATCTGATCACGGAGACGAATATTTGAGTTACGAGTTTGGTCTTCAACTAAAACAATGTGGAATAGTTTCACAAATTCATGCCACCTGGAACACCACAACATAATGGTGTGTCTGAACATCATAACCATACTTTATTGGATATAGTGCAATCTATGATGTCTGTTACTGATTTACCACTATCGTTTGGGGGTATGCATTAGAGACAGCTGCATTAACGTTAAATAGGGAACCATCTAAATCCGTTGAGATGACACCATATGAACTATGGTTTGGCAAGAAACTAAAGTTGTCGTTCCTTAAAGTTTGGGGTTGCGATGCTTATGTGAAAAAGTTTCAAGCTGATAAGCTCGAACCCAAATCGGAGTAGTACGTCTTCATAGGATACCCAAAAGAAACTGTTGGGTACACCTTCTATCAAAGATCCGAAGGCAAGATATTTTGTTGCTAAGAATGGATGCTTTATAGAGAAGGAGTTTCTCTCGAAAGAAGTGAGTGGGAGGAAAGTATAACTTGATGAGGTAATTGTACCTTCTCCCGAATTGGAAAGTAGTTCATCACAGAAATCAGTTCCAGCGATTCCTACACCAATTAGTGAGGAAGCTAATGATGATGATCATGAAACTTCAGATCAAGTTACTACCGAACCTCGTAGGTCAACCAGAGTACGGTCCGCACCACAGTGGTACGGTAATACTATTCTGGAAGTCATGTTACTAGACCATGACGATCCTACGAACTATGAGGAAGCGATGTTGAGCCCAGATTCTGCAAAATGGCTTGAGGCCATGAAATCTAAGATGGGATCCATGTATGAGAACAATGTATGGACTTTGATTGACTTTCATGATGATCAGTGAGTCATTGAGAATAAATGGATCTTCAAGAGGAAGACGGACACTGATAGTAGTGTTACTATCTAGAAAGCTCTTATTGTCGCAAAATGTTTTCGACAAGTTCAAGGTGTTGACTACGATGAGATTTTCTCACTCGTATCGATGCTTAAAAGTCTGTCCGAATCATGTTAGCAGTTGCCGCATTTTATGAAATCTGGCAAATGGATGTCAAAACTGCATTCCTTAATGAATTTCTTAAAGAAGAGTTGTATATGATGTAACCAGGAGGTTTTGTCGATCCTAAAGGTGCTAACAAGGTAAGCATGCTCCAGCGATCCATCTATGGACTGGTGCAGGCATCTCGGAGTTGGAATATATGCTTTGATAAAGTGATCAAAGCATATGGTTTTATACAGACTTGCGGTGAAGCCTATATTTACAAGAAAGTGAGTGAGAGCACTACAACATTTCTGATAAGTATATGTGAATGACATATTGTTGATTGGAAATAATGTAGAATTTTCTAGAAAGCATAAAGGAGCATTTGAAAGGAGTTTTTTAAAGAAAGACCTCGGTAAACCTACTTACATATTGAGAATCAAGATCTATAGAGATAGATCAAAATGCTTGATATATTTTTCAATGAGTACATACCATGACAATTTTTTGAAGTAGTTCAAAATGGAACAGTCAAAGAAAGAGTTCTTTTCTGTGTTGCAAGGTGTGAAGTTGAGTAAGACTCAAAGCCCGACCACGGCAGAAGATAGAGAGAGAATGAAAGTCATTCCCTATGCCTCAGCCATAGGTTCTATAAAGTATGCCATGTTGTGTACCAGACCTATTGTATACCCTGCCCTGAGTTTGGCAATGGAGTACAATTTTTGATCTAGGAGTGGATCACTCGACAACGGTAAAAAATTATCCTTAGAGGACTAAGGAAATATTTCTCGGTTATGTAGGTGATAAAGAGTTTGTCGTAAAGAGTTATGTCGATGCAAGCTTTGACACCGATTTGGATGACTCTAAGTCACAATCCAGATACATATTTAAAGTGGGAGCAATTAGCTAAATTAGCTCCGTGCAGAGCATTGTAGACATAGAAATTTGCAAAATACATATGGATCTGAATTTGGCAGACCCATTGACTAAAATTCTCTCACAAGAAAAAGATGATCACACCTTAGTACTCTTTGGGTGTTAATCACATGGTGATGTGAACTAAGATAACTAACTCTAGTAAACCCTTTGAGAATTGGTCACATGGCGATGTGAACTATGGGTGTTAATGACATGGTGATGTGACTATTGGTGTTAACTCACATGGCGATGTGAACTAGATTATTGACTCTAGTGCAAGTGGGAGACTGAAGGAAATATGCCCTAGAGGCAATAATAAAGTAATTATTTATTTCCTTATTTCATGATAAATGTTTATTATTCATGCTAGAATTGTATTAACCAGAAACTTAGTACATGTGTGAATACATAGACTAAACAAAGTGTCCCTAGTATGCCTGTACTTGACTAGTTTGTTTATCAAAGATGGTTATGTTTCCTAACCATAGACATGCTTTGTCATTTGATGAACGAGATCACATCATTAGGATAATGATGTGATGGACAAGACCCATTCGTTAGCTTAGCATTATGATCGTTATAGTTTCATTGCTACTGCTTTCTTCATGACTTATACATGTTCCTCAGACTATGAGATTATGCAACTCCCGAATACCGGAGGAACACCTTGTGTGCTATCAAAGTCGCAACGTAACTGGGTGATTATAAAGATGCTCTACAGGTGTCTTCGATGGTGTTTGTTGAGTTGGCATAGATCGAGATTATGATTTGTCACCCCGTGTATTGGAGAGGTATCCCTGGGCCCTCTCGGCAATGCACAAGACTATAAGCCTTGCAAGCATTGTGACTAATGAGTTAGTTGTGGGATGATGCATTACGGAACGAGTGAAGAGACTTGCCGGTAATGAGATTGAACTAGGTATTGAGATACCGATGATTTAATCTCGGGGCAAATAACATACCGATGACAAAGGGGACAACGTATGTTGTTATGCAGTTTGATCGATAAAGATCTTTGAAGAATATGTAGGAACCAATATGAGCATCCAGGTTCTGCTATTGGTTATTGACTGGAGATGAGTCTCAGTTATGTCTACATAGTTCTCGAACCCGTAGGGTCCACACACTTAACATTCTATGACGATTTGTATTATGAGTTATGTGATTTGATGACCGAAGTTTGTTCGGAGTCCTGGACTAGATCGGGGACATGACGAGGAGTCTCAAAATGGTCGAGACATAAAGTTCGATATATTGGAAGGCTATATTCGGACATCGGAAAGGTTCCGAGTGATTCAGGTATTTTTAAGAGTATCAGAGAGTTACGGGAATTCATATTGGGCCTTAATGGGCCATATGGGAAAGGAGAGAAAGGCCTCAAGGGTGGTCGCGCCCCTTTCCCATGGACTGGTCCGAATTGGACTAGCAAAAGGGGGCGCCCCCTTCCTTCCTTCTCCTTCTCCCTTCCCTTTTTCCTATTCCATGTTGGAGGTGGAATCCTACTAGGACTAAGGAGTCCTAGTAGGACTCCACACTTTGGGCGCACCCTATGAGGGTCGGCCTCCTCCTCCCTCCATCCTTTATATATGTGGCCAGGGGGCACCCCATAGACACACAAGTTGATTTTTTCCAGCCGTGTGCGGTGCCCCCCTCCACCATAATCCACCTTGGTCATATCGTAGCGGCGCTTAGGCGAAGCCCTATTCCGTTAGCATCATTATCAGCATCATCACACCATCGTGCTGACGAAGCTCTCCCTTGACACTCTGCTGGATCGTGAGTTCGTGGGACGTCACCAAGCTGAACGTGTATAGATCACGGAGGTGCCGTACTTTTGGTACTAGGATCGGTCGATCATGAAGATGTACAACTACATCAACCGCATTGTCATAACGCTTCCGCTTACGGTCTATGAGGGTACGTAGACAACACTCTCCCCTCTAGTTGCTATGCATCACCATGATCTCGCGTGTGCGTATGATTTTTTTGAAATTACTGCGTTCCCCAACAGGAAAATCCTCCACAAAAGGATCCTGTGGTCCGTGAACACTTAGATGTGAAAGCTCAAGCTCTGGTGGTAGAAGAGGACCACGTGCAGGAACGTAACCACCAACTGTAGGCCAAGCAACACTAGGGGCGCATCACAGTCCTAGCAGGGTGGATCACAATTAGTGGAAGTTACATAGATATGACAAAAGGAAGCAGGTGCATCAGGGCATCGTAAGTCCGCACGCGAGTGCAGAACAACTCATAGCGAAGAGCTCGTGTAGCACGATCCAGACCATCATCATGTTGGACGAAAATATGTGGTTCAAAAGGCTCGCGCAATATAGAGGAGTATGAATCAGAGTAGTATCTTGACTCACCCTCACAGGAAACAATCGAATGTGTCTGAAAGAGGAATCATCCAACTCTCGGTACTTTCCACCAATATGAGTCAGACAAGCATAGACAACATCATGGACTGCCATGCCAATGGTCGCTACAACACCATAAGCGATGTGCGTAATACCCCAGTGTCATGCTATAGTGACCTCACACTAATGGTGCCATGTCATCACGTTTAACTAAGCCAAATTGCCACTTGATAAAAATCAAAGCCATTTTCAAATTTTAAATAAAGTCAAATAAATTATTTCTTTAAACAGTAAAACTAAAATGTTCACAATATTTTATAAATTCCCCTGATCATTGTCAAGTTCAACCCACCATTATTTGGAACTCTAAAAATGCCCCTAGCTATTTTTGAAATGACCCAATAGCACTTACCCAACACTTATAAATTCAAAACAAAAATCAAATGAATTCAAATAAATGCCAAACTTTTTGTGGAAGCACTAAAGAATGCCTAGTATTTGTTTTGACAAGTTTCATATTTTACAAAGTACATTTGGTTCCTCAACTTAACACAAAACAGAATGAAAAACAAAACATAAAAGTATAAAGGAAAAGGGGTAAGGGAATATACCTACTCTACCCCTGGGCCTCGGGTGAACAGGCATGGCCCAGCCGGCCGGGCCTGCCTCCCCACTCGTCGTCTTCCCCCCTATTCACCAAGGCGTGGTGGCCGCTGTGTGTGCGTCCATGCCATGGATTGGCCACGTGCCGGCCATCGAGCACTCCGCGGCAGCTTACAAGCCCCCACGACCCCACCTTGTCGAACCCTAGCCCCCATCCCTCTCCTCACTCATTCTCTCTCTTGATCCAATCGACGACCAACACTGCCGTCGCCACAGACTGCCTCAGCACCATGTCCATCGGCCACCTCAAGCTGCCCTGCCATGTCCGGGAGGTCCGCCTCGCTTTGCTTCATCAACTACGAGCAAGCTTTCGACCGAAGCCGCACCGCTTCATCGCCATCACCGCCTCTGCCCGACCACCGCCACCCTTGATTCACGCGACACGGAGAACCCGTCCTCCCGAATCAACTGCGAGCACTGTTATGAGCCACGCCTCCCCTCTCCCTCCCCCGAGCTCGGTCCGGAGCTCTAGCATGCGCTCCACCATAGCCATGCTCTGGCCAAAGTTTCACTGCTGCCTCGTACCCTCTGGTGCTGCTATAGACAGCCTCGCCTCGAACTGCTGCCGCTGTCACGCTCATGGAGCCCATAGGATGTCGTCCAACTTCTCTGGTCGTCAGATTCATGGTCACAGGCTCGATTCCGTCGAGCGCCTCCAGCCACCACAGCTCAGACCTCACCGTTGATGTCGTTTTCAGCGGCTCTTACCCACGTAGGCACCACCAATCAACGCTGCTCCTCCTCCGCGTCACGTGGGCACCAACCACAGCTTGAATGATCGCCGACGATGAGCGCTTGGTCTTCGCCGGTGCGCAATGCCATTGTCGCCGTAGCTGTCGCTTGAGCCACCCACTGCACACGCTAGTAGTTCGGTTCGCTTCCACGCCCTTCCCGCATCGCGCGGGGCCTCTTGGTCGACCAAACGGTCGCTAGAGGGAGCCACCTAATGGCTCAGGTCCACGTCAGTATTTTCTCAAAGAGGAAGGGATGATGCAACACAACTAAGGTAGGTATTTCCATCAGTGATTAAACCAAGGTTATCGAACTTGTAGGAGAACCAAGCAACACTATGTAAATGGTACCTGCACACAAAGAACAAATACTTGCAACCCAACGCGTATGAGGGGTTGTCAATCCCTCTCGGGTAAAAAGTATATTGGTTTGAGGTAGACTAGATAATAGATCTCACAGAAACGCAAAATAAAATAAATAACAAAAAATACAACAAGATATTTTTGGCTTTTTGGAACAATAGATCTGAAAGAAAAATCAAATAAAAATAGATCTCGAAGCAAATATGATAAAGAATAGACCGGGGCCGTAGATTTCACTAGTGGCTTCTCCCGAGAAAAATAGAACTTCAAATAATTATGATGATATCCAGGCAATGATCATTATATTGACATCATGTCCAAGATTAGTAATCCGACTCCTGCTTGCATCTACTACTATTACTCCATACATCGACCACTATCCAGCATGCATCTAGTGTATTAATTTCATGGAGAAACAGAGTAATGCAATAAGAACGATGACATGATGTAGACAAGATCTATTCATGTAGGAATAGAGCCCATCTTGTTATCCTTAATGGAAACGATCGATACATGTCTTGCTGCCCCTTCTGTCACTGGGAAAGAACACCGCACCACCGAACCCATCACAAAGCAACTCTTCCCATGGCAAGAAGAATCGATCTAGTCGACCTAACTAAACCAAAGATTCGAAGAAGAAATACGAGGCTATAAGTAATCATGCTTATAAGAGATCAAGACTCAAATAACTTTCATGGATAAAATAGATCTGATCATAAACTCAAAGTTCATCGGATCCCAACAAACATACCGCAAAACGAGTTACATCAAATAGATCCCAAATGATAAGAAAATATGATTAATCCGAATATGACATCCACATACCTATCACATGTCTCTAACATTACAAACATGGAACCTTCCCCTCCAGATCGTATGTCTGATAAAGGACTGGAGCCGGGAAAATATTGCCGGATATTTTCCCGCTACACCTATAACACTTAACTTCGTTAGGTCAGCCCTAACATAGCCTACTTTCGTGTCATGCTTTCTATTGCATTTGTATGTCTGTTATTTATTGTTTCTCCCCGTTCTTCTTCGGTAGACACTGGGACCGATGTTGATCTAGTGATCAACTACTTCAACATCGAGGGTCCGAGTCTGTCAACAGGGCTTCCATGCAAGGAAACCGCCCTCGATCATTTCTATATCGCCCATTCCATTCTCTCTCATGCTTGCATTAGATTTTGCTACTGTAATTGATTGCTCCTATTCTGATGTATAGCCTGCTTTTGTAACCTGCTATTGTACCTTACCTGCTTATCCTATATGCTTAGTATATGTTGGTTAGCAATCCACCAGTGACCCCTCACCTTATCCATGTTGCCCTTGCGTTACGATTGATGACTCGATCAACGTGATCGACGTCTAGAGCCCGACACATCACCTCAACCCTAGTTGTACGACTCTGAAGAGCTACTATTAAGTGTCGAGTGTGATACTTCATATAACACTTCTGATGAGATCTTTGTAGTTAGTTAATCGGTCGTGGTATACAGAGGGTGATTCCTCCTTCACCACTCCCGATAATGACTCTGTCGTGCAACCCCTCAAGTGTGAACCCTCGAGGGTGATTCCTCCAAGTTCACCTTGATGGTTACATCCAGTGGAATCCATCGAGGGTGATTCCTCAGATTCCCCATTGGTGTTACGGACACACGGCTACTTTGACTTTACCCCAGAACCATGTTAAAGACGGGTCGGCCCCGAGGGGTACCTGGAAGAGTTACTATTTCCGCAGGACTGGAGGGACAGGCGGTACCACCCCAGTCGAGGTGGACTCGAGTTCCCGATAGTCTCTTGTGAGTCGGGTTAACCGTGAGGCACTGGTACAGCAAGGTGTGATACAAATGGTTTTTAACCCCTTTCCGTGATGGTGTTCTGAACCATCACCAAGTGAGTAACTATGATCGGGGGGTCCTTCCCACATGACCCAGAAACTGTCCGGGATAGGCCCTCCTAGTACACACGCTCAACAAAATGAGGTCGTGTGCGACGGGCGAGCGATCAAATATGGTTATACGTACAATTGTTCTAAAAAAATACAATTATACATGCCAAATTGTTTCCGGTCGTAAGTACATCCCACACAGTCAGTCCCGACTAAACATTTCCATTTGTATATACATTCACATAGTTAATAGAAGGAATAAGTTTCCGTTCGGATGTATATCCCACACAGTTAATCTAAGAAGTACGTTTCTCTTCGTTTATACATCCCACACAGTCACTCCAAGGAAAATGTTTCCATTCGTAGGTACATCACTGATACGTCCATTTTGCATCATGTTTTCCTACTGTTATTTATGATGCTTTTATACATAATAATTCTTTTTGCAGTAATTCTAGTGCCTTTTTCTCTCATAATTTGCAAGGTACACACAAAGAGGGAGAATTCCGGCAGCTGGATATCTGGACCTGGAAAAGCTATGTCAGGCTACCTATTCTGCACAACTCCAAATAGGCTGAAACTTCACGGAGAATTTTTATGGAACATATGATGAATTAGAGCAAATAAGTTCCAGAGGAGGCCCACCAGGCGGGCACAACCCACCTGGGCGCGCTAGGGAGCCCAGGCGTGCCCTGGTGGGTTGTGCTCAGCCAGGCCCACCTCAGGTGGCCATCTTCTGGTATATAAGTCATTTTGACCTAGGAAAAAAAATAAAGAGAGGACTTTCGGGATGAAGCGCCGCCATCTCGAGGAGAAACTTGGGCAGGAGCATTCCGCCGGGGGCACTTCCCTCCCGGAGGGGGAAATCATCATCATCATCATCACCAACAACTCTCCCATCTTGGGGAGGGCAATCTCCATCAACATCTTCAACATCACGATCTCATCTCAAACCCTAGTTCATCTCTTGTGTTCAATCTTGTTACCGAAACTATAGAATGGTGCTTGTGGGTGACTAGTAGTGTTGATTACATCTTGTAGTTGATTACTATATGGTTTATTTGGTGGAAGATTATATGTTCAGATCGAATATGCTATTTAATACCCCTCTGTTCTTTAGCATGATTATCATTTGTTAGTAGTTACTGATACGTCTCCAACATATCTATAATTTATGAAGTATTCATGCCATGTTTACAATAGTTTTATATGATTTTGGTATGACTTGATTAGGACTAACTCGGACTGATGCTGTTTTCAGCAGAACTACCATGGTGTTGTTTTTGTGCAGAACTAAAAGTTCTCGGAATGCGCTGAAAATCAACGGAGATTTTTAATGCAAAATATAAAAAATATTAGAACAAAGACTTACCGGAGGGGATTCCCGTGGGCCCCACGAGGGTGTTGGGCGCGCCCCTGTGCCACGTGGACTCTCCGTGGGGCCCACTAACTTGTTCTCCACGCCAACCTCTCCTATAAATCCCCAAACCTCCAGAAAATAACCTAGATCAGAAGTTTCGCCGCCGCAAGCCTCTGTAGCCATGAGAAATCAATTTAGGCCCTCTCTGGCACCCTGCTGGAGGGGGCCATCATCACCGGAGGCTATGGAGGAGGATCCCGGAGGGGACTTCATCACCATGAAGACCAAGTACCAGAGGGAGAACCTCTCCCCATCAAGGGGGAGGCGATGGAGGAGGAAGCACAAGGAGAGAACCTCTCCTCCTCTCTCTTGGTGGCGCCGGAGTGCCATCTGGAGGGGAATCATCGCCGCAGTGATCATCTTCATCAACATCACCATCCTCATCTCTTTTATGCGGTCCACTCTCCCGCAACCTGCTATAATCCCTAGTTGAATGTGCTTTATGCCACATATTATGATCCAATTATGTATTGACATCCTATGATGTTTTGAGTAGATATCCTTTGTCTTTGGGTTGATTGATGATCTGTATTGGTATGAGTTGTTTGTTTCACTTTGGTGTTGTACTATTGTGCCCTCCGTATCGCGCAAGCGGAAGGGATTCCCGCTGTAGGGTGTTGCAATACGTTCATGATTCTCTTATAGTGGGTTGCTTGAGTGACAGAAGCATAAACCCCAGTAAGGGGGTTGTTGCGTATGGGATAAAGGGGACTTGATATGTTAATGGTATGGCACTGGAGGAGGAAGCACAAGGAAAGAACCTCTCCTCCTCTCTCTTGGTGGCGGCGGAGTGCCATCTGGAGGGGAATCATCGCCACAGTGATCGTCTTCATCAACATCACCATCCTCATCTCTTTTATGCGGTCCGCTCTCCCGCACCCCGCTGTAATCCCTACATGAACATGGTGCTTTATGCCACATATTATGATCCAATGATGTGTTGCCATCCTATGATGTTTTGAGTAGATATCCTTTGTCTTCGGGTTGATTGATGATCTAGATTGGAATGAGTTGTATGTTTTATTTTGGTGCTGTCCTATTATGCCTTCCATGTTGCGCAAGCGTGAGGGATTCCTGCTGCAGGGTGTTGTAATACATTCAAGATTCGCTTATAGTGGGTTGCTTCAGTGACAGAAGCATAAACCCAAGTAAGGGGGTTGTTGTGTATGGGATAAAGGGGACTTGATATGTTAATGCTATGGTTGGGTTTTACCTTAATGATCTTTAGTAGTTGCGGATGCTTGCTAGAGTTCCAATACTCGCTATTTATAATATTTAGTAATATATTCTAACTTTATGATAACAACCCCTACTTTTATATTTTATCTCTCTGATACCATGCAAAGTTATCCTCTTCATACCCACAACGTAGTTTTATTTCTTGTTTCTAGTTGGAAGCAAACGTTCGGTGTACGTAGAGTCGTATCAGTGGCAGATAGGACTTGAGAGAATATTGATCTTACCTTTAGCTCCTTGTGGGTTCGACACTCCATACTAATCACTTCCACCATTGGGAATTGCTATGATGATTCCCTGCACTTGGGGATTATCAGTTACTTTTGTTCATGAGGTCATGGGATAAATAATGTTGTAAGTAATCATGTGAACTTGATATGTGTTTGATAGTTCGATAGTATGTATGTTCACTACAAAAAAAAGAAACATCCGTGACATTTTGGGCCGAACGAAATTTTTTCATGTCATACTTATGACACTTCTATGACGATAATTGTGACAAAACCCGGTATCATCATAGATGTGGTGGGGTCCTACTTCTATGACAAAAAATGGGCTTTTCATCCTAGGCGGGTCGGAGACCTCAGCTGCATGACATTCTTTGGGCCGTCCATGATGGGAAAAACCATTGTAGAAGCCAGGGCGTGGAAAATATCGGGGAGTCCCCAGTTACGGTGGGTGGTCGGGGGCCGAGCGATGCGCGTTTCTCTCGTATGTACACGCGCGTGTGTGAGGCGTTGGGCTCTAACTGAACCCAAGCGAGGCGTTGGTCTGTAATTGAACCCGAGCGATTGCACTGCAGGCTACGCGTTACTGAACCTGAGCAATCGATCAATGGCTGTTAACTAAACCCGATCGAGCGATTCCTTCGCTACTGCTGCTAACTGAAGCCGATTGATGCTTCCTCTGGATGAACAGTGAGCGTTGCAGGAGGGGTGGGGGGTTTGGATGAATAGTTCCCTATGGGGGTGGATGAACATGACCCCATGGTGTTGCCTTTGGATGAACAGTATGATAACCCACAAGTATAGGGGATCGCAATAGTTTTCGAGGGTAGAGTATTCAACCCAATTTATTGATTCGACACAAGGGGAGCCAAAGAATATTCTCAAGTATTAGCAGCTGAGTTGTCAATTCAACCACACCTAGAAACTTAATATCTATAGCAAAGTGTTTAGTAGCAAAGTAATATGATAGTAGTGATAACGGTAACAAAAGGTAACCGTAGTAAAAGTAATGTTTTTGGTATTTTGTAGTGATGATAGCAATAGCAACGGAAAAGTAAATAAGCGGAGAACAATATACGAAAAGCTCGTAGGCAATGGATCGGTGATAGAGAATTATGCCGGATGCGGTTCATCATGTAACAGTCATAACCTAGGGTGACACAGAACTAGCTCCAGATCATTGATATAATGTAGGCATGTATTCCGAATATAGTCATACGTGCTTATGGAAAAGAACTTGCATGACATCTTTTGTCCTACCCTCCCGTGGCAGCGGGGTCCTTACGAAAACTAAGGGATATTAAGGCGTCCTTTTAATAGAGAACCAGAACAAAGCATTAACACATAGTGAATACATGAACTCCTCAAACTACGGTCATCACCGGTAAGTATCCCGATTATTGTCACCTCAGGGTTAACAGATCATAACACATAATAGGTGACTATAGACTTGCAATATAGGCTCAAGAACACTCATTTATTGATGAAAACATAATAGGTTCAGATCTAAAATCATGGCACTCGGGCCCTAGTGACTAGCATTAATCATAGCAAAGTCATAGCAACATCAATCTCAGAACATAGTGGACACTAGGGATCAAACCCTAACAAAACTAACTCGATTACATGATAGATCCCATCCAACCCATCACCGTCCAGCAAGCCTACGATGGAATTACGCACGCACGGCGGTGAGCATCATGAAATTTGTGATGGAGGATGGTTGATGATGACGACGGCGACGGATTCCCCTCTCCGGAGCCCTGAACGGACTCCAGATCAGCCCTCCCGAGAGGTTTTAGGGCTTGGCGGCGGCTCCGTATCATAAAATGCGATGATTTCTTCTCTCTGATTTTTTTCTCCTCGAAACTCAATATATGGAGTTGGAGTTGGAGTCGAAGAGGCAACAGGGGTCCCACGAGGTAGGGGGCGCGCCCTATGGGGGCAGGCACACCCCCACCCTCGTGGAGAGGTGGTGGCCCCCCTGGACTTCATCTTTTGCAGGTATTTTTCTAATTTTCTGAAAAGTGGCTCCGTGAAGTTTCAGGTCATTCCGAGAACGGTTGTTTCTGCACATAAATAACACCATGGTAATTCTGCTGAAAACAGCGTCAGTCCGGGTTAGTTCCATTCAAATCATGCAAGTTAGAGTCCAAAACAAGGGCAAAAGTGTTTGGAAAAGTAGATACGACGAAGACGTATCAACTCTCCCAAGCTTAAACCTTTGCTTGTCCTCAAGCAATTCTGTTGATAAACTGAAAGTGATAAAGAAAAACTTTTACAAACTCTGTTTTCTCTTGTTGTTGTAAATATGTAAAGCCAACATTCAAGTTTTCAGCAAAGATTATAACTAACCACATTCGCAATAACACATAGGTCTCAAGTTTACTCATATCAATAGCATAATCAACTAGCGAGCCATAATAATAAATCTCGGATGAAAACACTTTCTCAAAACAATCATAATATGATATAACAAGATGGTATCTTGCTAGCCCTTTCTAAGACCGCAAAACATAAATACAGAGCACCTTTAAAGACCAAGGACTGACTAGACATTGTAATTCATGGTAAAAGAGATCCAATAAAGTCATACTCAATGTAAACTAACAGTAATGAATGCAAATGACAGCGGTGCTCTCCAACTTGTGCTTTTTAATAAGAGGATGATGACTCAGCATAAAAGTAAATAGATAGGCCCTTCGCAGAGGGACGCAGGGATTTGTACAGGTGCCAGAGCTCGGTTTTGAAACAGAGGTGAATAATGTTTTGAGCGGTATACTTTCATTGTCAACATAACAACCAAGACATGGCCATATCTTCCATGCTACACACATTATAGGCGGTTCCCAAACAGAATGGTAAAGTTTATACTCCCCCTTCCACCAACAAGCATCAGTCCATGGCTTGCTCGAAACAATGAGTGCCTCCAACTAACAAGAGTCCCAGGGGGAGTTTTGTTTGCAATTATTTTGATTTAGTTTGCATAAAGCATGGGACTGGGCATCCCGGTGACCAGCCATTTATCTCGTGAGTGAGGAGCAGAGTCCACTCCTCTTGAGAATAACCCGCCTAACATGGAAGGCACAGGCAGCCCTAGTTGATACATGAGCTATTCGAGCATACAAAACAGGATATTTATTTGAAAGTTTACAGTTTGGCACATACAAATTTACTTGGAACGGCAGGTAGATACAGTATATAGGTAGGTATAGTGGACTCATGTGGAATAAATTTGGGGTTTAAGGAGTTTGGATGCACAAGCAGTATTCCCGTTTAGTACAGGTGAAGGCTAGCAAAAGACTGGGAAGCGACTAGCTAGAGAGCGACAACAGTCATGAACATGCATTAAAATTAATCAACACTGAATGCAAGCATGAGTAGGATATAATCCACCATGAACATAAATATCGTGAAGGCTATGTTGATTTTGTTTCAACTACATGCGTGAACATGCGCCAAGTCAAGTCACTTAAATCATTCAGAGGAGGATACCACCCTATCATACCACATCATAACTATCTCAATAGCATGTTGGCACGCAAGGTAAACCATTATAACTCATAGCTAATCAAGCATGGCATAAGAAACTATGATCTCTAGTTGTCATTGCAAACATGTTTATTCATAATAGGCTGAATCAGGAACGATGAACTAATCATATTTACAGAAACAAAAGAGGTCGAGTTCATACTAGCTTTTCTCATCTCGGCCAGTCCATCATATATCATCATAATTGCCTTTCACTTGCACGATTGAATGATGTGAATAATAATAATAATTGCGCACGTGCATTACACTAAGCTGGAATCTACAAACATTCAATAAACAGGAGAAGACAAGGCAATATGGGCTCTTTTGTCAGGTAAACAATAATGCATATAATAGCCACTTCAACAATTTAATTATGGTCTTCTCCTATCGACCCCAAAGAAAAGAAAAGAAATAAAAATATTTACACGGGAAAGCTCCCAACAAGTAAAAGAAGAACAGGAAATCTTTTTGGGTTTTCTTTTTAATTACTACTACAAGCATGGAATGTAAATTAATTAAAAGCTACAACTAATATTTTTTGGTTTTTCTTCAGGGTTTATTAAACACACAAGAAGAAAGTGTAAAAAGGAAAATAACCTAGGATGGATGATACAATGAAAAAGTATGAGCACCATCATCTAGCAATGAGTGTGTGAACATAAATGTAATGTCAGTGGGAAATACGTACTCCATAAAGCTTAGGCTTTTGGCCTAAGTTGGTCTATGGCCACGGCTGGCCTGGCGGATATCCATAATAATAGTTGGGGTCGTACTAAGAAGAAGAAGAGGAAGACTCCGATTGCCACTGGCTGACAATCATCTCCGGATCCCATTGGTAATTAGATTGTCGTGAAGGATCAACTTGTGGTTCCGACTCTGGATCCTCAGCTGGTGCAGGGTTCCGGTAGGCGTGAATAGCCTTCAATGGAACAAGGTACATGCCTACAGATAAATCAAACAAAGAAGGAGCAGGCAGGGTAACAGTCTCTGGATGGTGTTTATTAAAGAACAATTGATATTTAAGCTCTCCTTCCCTATTATTAAAAATAAAATCATGTGCCACAATACTTTTATAATCTAAATAAACACGAGGCAACACCTTTTCTTCCTTCTCATAATGCCTAATAGGTATGTTAAAATGTGCAGCTAGGCGTGAAGCATAGATGCCTCTAAAGATGGGGCCCTTTGTACGGTTCAGACTTAACTGTTTGGCAATAATGCCGCCCATACTAACAGAGTTATCACCATACAAACCATGGAGCAAAATAATAATATCAGGGATACTAAGGTTTCCATAGTTTCCGCGACCAATTAAGCAACGACTAGCAAATAATGCAATAACGTAAAAAAGGAAAATGTATGCTAGTGATTCGTGCATCGGGAACCTTCCTTGTTTCCCCTACAGTGATAGTATCGATAAACCCCTCCACATCATTGCGATGTGGTTCTTCTGTCTTGCCCTCAAAAGGGACTAAACAAACCCGACAAAAATCATAAAGTGACATCTCCTTATGCTCATCATATAAATAAAACTCCGCCGTAGGTGGTGAGCTCCAAGAATGGAAATGAAAGTTTTGCACAAAGATATTTGTGAGTAAGAGATACTGATCGCATTGGGCTTGGAGGAAAGCGGTAAGGCCTGCATTCTGAGGCAACTCATGAAAATCTTCATAAATCCCGGCTGCTCTCAAGAAATCCTCGGAAGGCCATTCACACGCCCGAACCTCCGCGGTGCGAGGCAGATTATACTTAGGCTTTGGTGCCTTTTCCTTCGAGCTTTGGCTCGATGAGCCCCTCAAAAGTCTCCTCATCATTTTCTGAAAAATTCTGAAATTTTTAGTAACTTCAAAATAAAAGTAAACCAAACTTAATAATGTTGATATCAACTACTCCTACAAGTGCCTAGGGCCTATATCATGCATCAAAACTACTCTTGACCAAATAAATTTGACATGCAAGCTCAAGAATAGGGTCACCTAGCAGAAAAATTTTGCAATGAATAAAGCACTAGAACAAAAACTAATTGGACCAATGGAGGAGTCACATACCAAGGAACAATCTCCCCAAGCAGTTTTGTGAGAGGTGCTTTGAGCAAGGATATCGAAAATGGTAGCAAAGTGAGCTAGAACTCGTGCTTGAGCTGGATATTCGTGTTTGTGGGAGGAAGATGAAGTGTGTGGGTGCGGGAATAAGTGGAGGAGGGCCACCGTGGGCCCACGAGGCAGGGGGGCGCCCAGGGGGGTAGGGCATGCCCTCCACCCTCGTGGGCAGGTGGTTGACCCCCCTGCTGTGTTCTCAGTGCCAAATATTCTCAAATATTCTAGAAAAAAATCATATTTAAATTTCAAGGCATTTGGAGAACTTTTATTTTCGAGGTATTTTTATATTGCACGGATAATCAGATAACAGACAGAAAAAAATTATTTTTATTTTATTTAATATAAATAACAGAAAGTAAAAGTGGGGTACAGAAGTTTGTGCCTTCTGGTTTCATCCATCTCATGATCATCAAAAGGAATCCACTAACAAGGTTGATCAAGTCTTGTTAACGAACTCATTCCGAATAACATGGAACCGGAGAAATTTCGAATAACACTATGTTACCTCAACGGGGATATGCACATCCCCAATAATAAGAACATCATATTTCTTCTTGACAGGAGGAAGAGGAAATTCAAAACCTCCAAATATAATCGATGGAATTTTTCCAATAGAGTTGATACTATGAACTTGAGGTTGTTTCCTCGGAAAGTGTACCATATGCTCATTACCATTAACATGAAAAGTGACATTGCCTTTAGTGCAATCAATAACAGCCCCTGCAGTATTCAAAAAGGGTCTTCCAAGAATAATAGACATACTATCGTCCTCGGGAATATGAAGAATAACAAAGTCCGTTAAAATAGTAACGTTTGCAACTACAACAGGCACATACTCACAAATACCGACATGTATAGCAGTTGATTTATCAGCCATTTGCAAAGATATTTCAGTTGGTGTCAACTTATTCAAATCAAGTGTACGATATAAAGAGAGAGGCATAACACTAACACCGGCTCCAAGATCACATAAAGCAGTTTTAACATAGTTTCTTTTAATGGAGCATGGTATAGTGGGTACTCCTGGATCTCCAAGTTTCTTTGGTATTCCACCCTTAAAAGTATAATTAGCAAGCATGGTGGAAATTTCAGCTTCTGGTATCTTTCTTTTATTTGTAATAATATCTTTCATGTACTTAGCATAAGGATTGGTTTTGAGCATATCAGTTAATCGCATACGCAAAAAGATAGGTCTAATCATTTCAGCAAAGCGCTCAAAATCCTCATCATCCTTTTTCTTGGATGGTTTGGGAGGAAAAGGCATGGGTTTCTGAACCCATGGTTCTCTTTCTTTACCATGTTTCCTAGCAACAAAGTCTTTCTTATCATAACGTTGATTCTTTGATTGTGGGTTATCAATATAAACAACAGGTTCAATTTCGATATCATTATCATTACTAGGTTAAGCATCATCATGAACATTATTATTAGCATTATCACTAGTTTCAGGTTCATTGCCAGATTGAGTTTCAGCATCAGAAATAGAAATATCATTTGGATTCTAAGCTGTTTCAACAATAGGATCACTAGAAGCATGCAAAGTCCTATCATTTTTCTTTTTCTTCCTGTTAAAAGGACTAGGTACATCTATGTTATTTCTCTGAGAATCTTGCTCAATTCTCTTAGGGTGGCCTTCAGGATACAAAGGTTCCTGAGTCATTCTACCAGTTCTAGTAGCCACTCTAACAGCATTATCATTATCTTTACTAGTCAATTCATTGAGCAAATCATTTTGAGCTTTAAGTACTTGTTCTACTTGAGTGGTAACCATAGAAGCACGTTTGCTAATAAGTTTAAGTTCACCTTTACCATTATCCACATAATCACCCAAGTGTTCAAAGCATATTTGAATTGTATTTCAATTGTCTACCAAAATAAGCATTAAAGTCTTCTTGCTTAGCCATAAATTTATCAAACTCATCTAAGCATGGGCTGGCAAATTTAGTAAATGGGATTTTAGCTTTATCATATCTATAGAGAGAATTTACCTTTACTACCTGTGTCGGGTTATCAAGACCATGAGTTTCTTCAATAGGTAATGGATGAAGATTATATGTTTCTTCAACAGGCGGTAAATTAAGACCATGTATTTCTTCAATAGGAGGTAAATTCTTAACATCTTCAGCTTTAATACCTTTTTCTTTCATAGATTTCTTTGCCTCTTGCATATCTTCAGGACTGAGAAATAGAGTACCTCTCTTCTTCGGAGTTGGTTTAGGAATAGGCTCAGGAATTGGCTCCGGAGGTGTCCAATTATTTTCATTTGTCAACATATTTTTCAATAGAATTTCATCTTCATCCGGTGTTCTTTCCCTGAAAACAGAACCAGCACAACTATCCAGGTAATCTCTGGAGGCATCGGTTAGTCCATTATAAAAGATATCAATGTCGGTGTTCTGGGAACGGGGGTCCCCAGACTTGCCTGCCCGCGGCCAGCGGCGTGGCTCAGGTGGGGGCCCAGTGCGGCCCATCTTCATCAGCCCAAGCTCAAGACCCTTTCGAAGGGCCAAGCCTCGCGGGGCAGACGACAGGAAGCTTCCTCAAGAGTGGCCTCATCAGGCAGGCTCGCGAGGAAGCGGAGAGATCAATGGAAGGGTACCTCGCGAGGGTCCCATGACGCAAGCCATGACGGTCAAGGCCAGGCAGGCGCCAGGCGGGCGCCGGCCTGCGCAGGGTCCTTGTTTCCCCTTTCGTGCAAAGGGGGCAAGCACATGCCAAGGTATCAGGCAAAGGTTACCATTCCGGTGCAACGAGACCAAGACCTGCCGGACGGCCGGACGGAGGTCACCGTGGAGCCCAAGACGGCGTCATCACCAGTGCTTTTGGCAGCCGAAGACCACCTTTGGTCATGATAACTTGTACTAGATGTTCCCCTTCAAAATGGCCAATTGTTGGCGCCCTTCCCGCTCAATTATTCAGGGAGAGGCCCAGGGCCTCTATAAATAGAGATAGCCTCCACAAAGGAAGAGAAGGAGACGAGGAGAGAGAAAACCCAGTAGAGACTAAGTAGAACACACCGCACCAGCTCAAGAACACCCCTCGCGAGGCTGTTCTTCCCTTGTACTGTCCATCATCAGCCCCAGAGGCAATCCACCACACCACACACTGGAGTAGGGTATTACACCACAACGGTGGCCCGAACCAGTATAAACATCGTGTCTCTTGTGTTGATTCATCATTTTCATCTTAGTTCCCACGAGAGGATCGGATGTAGATAGGTAGGGGAGAGATCTCCATGCGCACCCCAGTGTTCGAAGCTCAAGGGTCTGCCGGAACCCGAAATCCGACATTTGGCATGCCAAGTAGGGGGCGCCGGAATCTTTCTTCCACTGTTCGCGTGCGATCTTCCGTCGTGTCCATGGCTGGCGCTCATTGGGCTCGTGCCGAGCGCCGGGCTGCTCGTGCCACTCGCGTCGCCCACATGGTGCCCGTCGGCAGCCCCCCTCGTAGTTCCCCGTCGCCCGCCGCCAACGCCGCCACCGGCCCAGCGGGGAACGACCAGCAGGCCTCGTCCCAGCATCCTTCGGTGCGGCGGGATGGCCGCACCACCACCCCGTCGCTGACTCCAGCTGGCTCGTCATCCCACGCCCGTCGTGCACCCATGGATGCGCACGCCTCACTGCTCTTGGCATGGGAGCTCCTGCACTATCGCCCCGTAGACGACCTCTACGAGGACTGGCTCGCCTACATCACCGAGCTTGTCAGTGCCGCAGGGGGCTCCCCCTTGCGGTCCCTCTCGCTGCCTCGCCCTCCGTTCCATGCAGGGGGCGAGGATCAGGAGGCGCCTCCGCCGCCTCCTCCCCAAGAAGGTGCCTTGGCTCCATGGCACGCAGCCCTCGGGCGGGACCCTCCACGTCCAGCGCCTGCGTAGCAAGAAGTGAGCTGCCAAGAGATCCCACGTCCCCAAGAAGGTGCTCGCACGCTCCCAGCCGGCGCGCCAAGGTGGCACCCCAACGCCTCCACGACAAGACCCCACGCTGCTCCTAGTGGCGGCGCATGGTGACCCGCAGAACAAGTCCAGCACCAGCAAAGGGCGCCGGTGGCCACGGCTGGCTGCCTCGCCTTCACCCCCGAGCTGCGCGGCGTCACATGGCCAGGCAAGTTCAAGCCTGACCTCCCTCCCCGCTATGATGGCACAACGGACCCCGCGGAGTTCCTGCAGCTCTACGAGCTGGGCATTGTAGCCGCCAACGGAGATGAAAAGGTCATGGCGAATTGGTTCCCCATGGCGCTCAAGGACGGCGCCCACACCTGGCTCCTGAACCTGGCTCCTGGCACGATCTCCTCCTGGAGCGAGATGCGCACCCGCTTCATCGCCAACTTCCAGGGCACTCGCGACCGCCCCCCGGCCGTGAGCGACCTGCGCCGCATCAAGCAACAGTCAGGAGAAACCCTGCAGAAGTATATCCAGCGCTTCAACTACACTCGCCTCAAGATCCCAAGGTAACTGAAGAAGCCATCATCTCAGCCTTCTCCGATGGCATGCGCGACGTCAAGATGAAGGAAGAGCTAGCAATCCATGAAGACCTGTGCACATCCCTGGAGCTGTTCAACTTGGCGACCAAGTGCGCCAGGGCTGAGGAAGGGCATCTCTCCCTCCTCGAGCTCCCGGCAGCCGACCCAGAAGAAAAGAAGCTCAAGGCCAAAGACGTGAAGCGCAAGGGGGCTTCCGTGCTAGCAGCGGAACCGGACACCAAGCAAGGCAGGGATCAGCCTGAGTCATCCAAGGGCGAATAGTACTGCGTGTACCACGACCTCCACACCCACAACACCAACGAATGTCAAGAGCTCAGAGCCGTGCGACATGGGCGAATCGGCCGACGCCCAGAGCGCAACGACAGGGGCTATGACCGAGGAGGAGGAAGAGGTGGCGGACGATGGGAAGACCGTGGCCTTCGCCAGGGATGGCGTGACCGCCCTCACGAGGACCGCTGGAGGGACCAGCCTCATGAGGGCCACCCGCATAGCAACACTGGCTTCCCTCCTCTGCCGCCTCCACCAAGGAGGAACGAAGACCAACACCAAGACGATGGGGCTGGGGGCTTCCAAGAGCCGCGTGCAATTGCTTGCATCTTGGGTGGCGCCCAGGCCCCAGCCTCACAGCACATCTTCAAGCAGGTTGCTCGCGAGGTGAATGCAGTCTTTCCCGAGCTTGAGGCCACACAACCTCTCAGGTGGTCTACGTGTGCGATCACATTCAGTTCCGCAGACCTGCTCAAGTGTGTGGCAACGGCCGAAATCCTCCCGATGCTTTGCTCCCCAGTCATCAGCAACGTGCAGGTCACCAGGACCCTCATCGATGGTGGGGCAGGACTCAACGTCCTGTCCATCGAGACGTTCGACAATCTCCAAGTGCCGTACGACCAGCTTCAGCCGACCAAGCCTTTCTCAGGAGTCACCGATGGTTCCACTGTTCCAATTGGGCAGGTTCGCCATCCGGTCACGTTCGGGCAATGCAACAACTACCGCACCGAGCTCATCGGCTTCGATGTCGTTCACATCCGCCTGCCGTACAACGCCATCCTCAGGTACCCAGCCCTAGCCAAGTTTATGGCAGTGACTCACCATGGTTACAATGTCCTCAAGATGCCAGGAAGCGGTGGAGTCATGTACATGACGACGACGCTGTTTCTCCATTCCAACCCAGCCATGTACACAAGCCCTGGCCGTACGTATGCGCGAGTAGGCGTTCGAGACCCTGCCCGTATGTACGTACGTGGCCATATTTTCTTTCTTGCACACTGGCCGATGTACGTACATGTACATGCTACGTGCGCGCCTCTACCACGACACGTGCGCGCCTCTACATTGACCAGTATGTACGTACACATTCGCAACCAGAATGACAACGCTACGTACGCTTCGACTAGGTGGGTCCCGACTGTCAGGCACTTCCTTGCGTGCGAAGATGTAGCTGCTGGGTCCAGGCAGTCAGGGGGCGAATCATTTTTTTTGCCCGGATGCACTTCCTTGCATGCGAAGATGTAGCTGGTGGGTCCCAGCAGTCAAGGAGAAATCTTTTTTTCACGAAATACGGTGGTCCATCCGGTGGGTCCCCGTTGTCAAGTGGAGGAATAATTATTTTGCGTGTAATAAGGAGGCACTTCCTTGTTGCGGCCGTGGACCTAGCTGTCAGCCTCTCCACGTATAGTCCATGTCCGATGGAAGCCGTTCCTTGACCATGTTGACCACGCCGCGCCGAGAGCACCAGGGCGGTGGACGACGGCGAGGCCTATGAAGGGGACGACGCGGAGCCGGGGAAGACACAACAGTGGAAGCCCGCACGGAGAGGAGTACAAGGGTTCACTGGTTCGGCTGCGGTGGGAAGCCGCCGTCGCCGAAGGGCTTGGCCAGCGGTGGGAATAGTTGGGGGCGGTGAGGCCTCCACAGTAGCACAGCCGGCAACGGGAGGCAGGAGCATGCAGCACGACCAGCACAGCTTTGGGCGGCTGGAGCAAGAAGACCAGAGGTTGAAGAAGCACAAGGGCCATTGGATGGACATCGTGCGGTCACTGGAGCTATAATCATTCATATTGACCAAGTTGACAAAGCACTCCGTCCCCGTCAACTTAGTAGGCCCACAAGTCAGCCTCCCACCAAGGTGGGTCCCAACTAGCAGGGGGAGTATTCATTTTTTTGTGCGTAACAAGGAGGAACCTCCGGTGGGTCCGAGGTGACAGCGCGGGGAACGTTTTTTTTCACGAAATACGTTGGCCCGTCCGGTGGGTCCCAGCAGTCAGGGGGAAATGTTTTTTTGCCAAATACGGTGGCCTGTCCGATGGGTCCCTGCTGTCAGGTGGAGGAATAGTTATTTTCCGCGTAATAAAAAGGCACTTCCTTGCGCCTACCGTGGACCCAGCTGTCAGCCTCTCCACGTACAGTACTCTTCCGATGGAAGTCGTTCCTTGACCATGTTGACCACGCCACGCCGAGAGCACCAGGGCGAGGGATGACGGTGAGGCCTAGGAAGGGGACGACACGGAGCCGGGGAAGACGCGGCAGTGGATGCCCACGCGGAGAGGAGTACGAGGGTTCACTGGTTCACTGCGGTGTGAGGCTGCCATCACCGTAGAATGAGAGGGGGTGTGGGTGAGTAGAGGGATGGCCTAGCCAGCGGTGGGAGTAGTAGGGGGCGGTGAGGCCTCCGCCGCATTGCAGCCGGCCACGGGTGGCAAGAGCACGAGGCACGACCGGCGCTGGTTTGGGCGGCTGGAGCAAGAATACCAGAGGTTGAAGAAGCACTACGGCCGTTGAATGGACATCGTACGGTCAGTGGAGCTAGAGTCGTGCATATTGACTAAGTTGACAAAGCCTTCCGTCCCCGTCAACTTAGTTGGTCCACAAGTCAGCCTGCCACTATAGTGGGTCCCAGATAGCAGGGGGAGTATTCATTTTTTTGTGCGTAATAAGGAGGCATTTCCTTGCGTGCGAAGATATAGCTGGTGGGTCCAAGCTATCAGCGGCGGTAACATTTTTTTGCGAAATACAGAGGCCCTTTCAGTGGGTCCCATATGTCAGGTGGAGGAATCATTATTTTGCGTGTAATAAGGAGGTATTTCCTTGAGTGCGACCATGGACCCAGCTGTCATCCTCTCCACGTATAGTCCACTTCAGATGCATGTCGGTCGTTGACCACGTTGACCAGGCCACGCCGAGAGCACCAGGGTGGTGGACGACGGCGAGGCCTAGGAAGGGAACAACACGGAGGTAGGGAAGACTCGGCAGTTGTTTCCCACGCGGAGGGGAGTACGACTGTACAAGGGTCTACTGGTTCGTCTGCTGTCACCGGAGAATAACAGCAGGTGTGGGTGAGTAGAGGGATGGCTAGGTCAGCGATGGGAGTACGGTGGGGCGGTGAGGCCTGCGCGGCAGCACAACCGGCCATGGGGAGGAGAGAGCAGGCAGTCCCTCCGACGCTTGTTTGAGCGACTAGATCAGGAGCAGCAGAGATTGAAGAAGCACGACGGTCGTTGGATGGACATCCAATAGTCACTGCTTTGGCGTCATCCTTTTTTAGGAAAGCCTCAAATCTGTGGAAAACATCATACAACCCATCTGCTATTATTTCTAATAATTTATAGCCCATTTTCTAATTCTTAAGGTTTTTTTGGAGCCCATATTCTTTTTGTTAGCATTACAGCCCATATTGTGGCCACGGTTAAAAAATTATACGAAATTTTGCATATTTCGGTGCGGTCCCAACTGTTTTTAATCCCAAAATTTCGAGTCACATTCAAACTGATTTAAAAAATAAATGTATATCAATATAAAATCCAACAAATTGTCCATGCATAAAAATCAATGCAATTTAAAATCTCAAAATGAAAAGAAGGAATTTTAAACTAATTGCCAGTTTGATGTGTTTTGAAAATGCACATCCCATTTCTCATTACTGATAGGCCATTTTCTAGTTAAATACGTACAATAAATATGAAGAAAGAGATGGAAAAATGTACTAATACAATAGCCAACCTTATAATTTTTTTGCGGGAAATAGCCAACCTTATAGCCCACACTACTGTATGAGTGCATATAATAGATGATGGCTATAGATGACATGGCAGTTCCTTATAGCCATCGACTCGCTATATTATTAACCATGCTCTGATGCGTTTTTCAAAACTGCATTTGACTATTGACAAGATTAATTGTACATGAGATGTATAATCTGAAAATTATATCATTGGAAGCTCCTTTCACATACCTATCCCTTCCTTACCCTCCCTTTCGATCACTTACTGGTGGACCCCATGCTTGCTAGGCCCCGCATGTCAGTTACTCAATGGGTTCGGCCCCGTCAGGGGATCCTCATCCATAGTATACTCCCTCTGTTTTTATTTACTCTGCCTAAAATGACGCGGGCGGGGGACGGGGAGGGACGTCGGTTTGCTCTCAACTACGGTCCCACAAGCGAGCGAAAATGCAAGGCGAAGCGCGTTCCATTCGGTGAGCGGCATGGAGGGTCCAGCGTGCCGGGCTGCAACGCGAACGCGACAAGAGCGATGTACAGTCAAAACCGATTGACTGGTCATCACAGGAATTACTATTCACACCAGAACCTTCGCTGCTCGGCCTATGCCAGCCACTGCCCTAAAACCACACCTAATCTCCAGCCCCTTCCCCCACCTTTCGATCCCCTAGCCCGCATCAAGCGTCCCCTAGTTCGCCGGAATGCCATGGTGCGCTGCAAGATCACGTACTACAAGATGCTCACGCCGGTGTGCCGCGCAGAAATCGCGGCGGCGGTCGGCGCCAGAGACCTCCGTTCCCAAGCTCGCTTTGCGGCGGGCCAATGCCCAAGTTCTTTGTAGCCAAGCTACGAGGAGGAGGAAGCCGATCCAATGTTCATGGCGGAGGTCGCGGCGCAGAAGGCCCCCGACGGACGTCGACTTCGTGCCGGCATCCGAGTCCCCCATGGTGCAGGTGGGCCAGCAGTTCAACCTGGCGATACTAAAGGAGGACTGGGAGGCAGAGGCTCAACTCAACGCAGAGCGCGCGCATGCAGCTGCCATCGAGGCTCTCCTACAGGCGGAACCGGATGTCGTGGATGTGAACCGGGCGGCGGAGGCTCAACTTGAGGCGGAGCGCACGGATGCCGCTGCCATTGAGGCCCTCCTGCGGGCGGAACCGGACGTCCTAGAATTGAACCGGGCGGCAGAGGCTCAACTCGACGCGGAGCGCGCGGATGCCGCTCTCATCGAGGCCCTCCTCCAGGCGGAACCGGACGTCCTGGACTTGAACCGGGCGGCGGAGGCTCGACTCGACACGGAGCGCGCGGATGCCGCTGCTATCGAGGCCCTCCTGCAGGCGGAACTGGACGTCCTCGACTTGAACCGGGTGGTGCTCTCCTCCGTGCAGAGCGCCTGCATGCTCCGCATGAACGAGTAGCTGGAGGCCGAGGACAACCACGATGCGGAGACACACGTCGGCAGCTATGGCTGGTTCACGCCGGCAGCCAAAGACGAGGAGGCTGTCTCGTTCCGCGAGCAGTGATAGTTTTTCTTTATGTTGTTGTTTTTATGGATCTTTTGCTGTGTAGTAAAAACATATATTGTTATGCAAGTCGCCTGACTTGGGTCAGTCTACCATTTCAGGCAGTTGGATGAATATCCTACGTCTCCTAACCCTTCTTCCTCACCTCTTCTTCTTCCCCAATGGACCACCGCACGGGTCGTACGGATACTCCCCAACATGCGGTTGGATAAACATACTCTATGAACGAAAATTAAGTGTCAGTGGTAGGATGGCTGAGTTTGGTTTTTTCACATGCGACAGCACGTGTCAGTGAGGGTGCGTTCCCTTGGTTGGGTTTGCGTCGTGCAGGAGCAACTGTGCATGTGAGGGTGTACTGCGACCGCGGCATGCATGAGCGACCATGTGAGGGTGTGGTGCAACCGCGACAGCCGTGCACAAGTGTACCTCCTTTTCATTTTGAAGACTTTAGGCAAGCTTGGCAAAAATGTGTGGTGAAGTATGGCAATGCAAGGCCTCGACCCAAACAGGATAAGTACATAGTACTACGTACTAGGAGTACTAGTGTTAGTGTTAGTGGCGTTTTGCAAATTGTACGAGGCAAACCCCATCAATTTTGCCTCGATTAGTGTTAGTGGCGTTTTGCAAATTGTAATCTTGATATACTGGCCTTGTGTACAAAAAAATGTAGGTAGTAACTATATTTGACTTCCTTCCCATTGCGGTGACGTCGACGATATCTCGAACGTTGTGGTTTGGCAAAGTGCGTTCGACGGAGAACACCATTGAGGGAGCCCACGGTAAGTCGTTCGCAAGTGCCACCTGCAAGACGAGACAACCGCCTTATTTTCGTCTAGGAAGTCCGTTGAACCAAAGGATGCGTAAATGTACTAGTACTACTCGTACACAATAGCGTTGTCCGTACAACTTAGTGCGGTGAGATGGTTTCTCGAAGAAGACGATGGAGAAGCGGAGTCAGTGAAGAGTGAAATGATGTTGCTTCATCCGTGCTTTGTGATTTGACGCCTCACTGCTTTGTTATTTGTGATAAAAGGGACAGGGGAGTAGACTCTGTCCTCTATATTGTACATGCGCCCAAGCACGGGAGAAAGAGGAGAGACGTTGCATTTTTCTATTCCTTCAATCAATCAATCAGGGAGCTTTGGTTCCATACTTTTGGCTTTGGCAACACCGTCCACAATGGTTCCCACGATGCCAAAAGCTATTTTCACATTTGACTACACATTGTGGATGCCCTTAACTGTACCACTTGGTTTTGCTCCTGTGTGCTATCTATACAAATCTCAATTATATTGATCTAAAAAATTATAGAATCAAGATAGGTAAAAAGGAGGTGATTTGGCCGCGTTGATGGCGGGGGAGGTTTCTTATTTTTAGGGGACGTTGTCCTGGCGGTTTGCTAACATGCGGTCCCACGTGTCAGTGCTTTACCAAGCCGATCCGCTTCCCACATGAGGCAGAACAATGACAGAAGCAACACGTGGTTAACTTGAAGAAGATGAGGGAGAAGCGGATTCAGCAACGAGTGAAATGATGGTTGCTTCGTCCCTCCAACTTCTTTGTTTCGCATTATTACTTCGTCCCTCCAACTTCACTGCGGGAAAGGTGCAACTTTGTGATTTGACGCCTCATTGCTCATTACTACACCAGCACCATGACTGGGTGCTTCACCACGGCTGCTCTGCACTGTATTCCGGTATGGCACGTGGAACCGGTAGCTTAATGCCCCACATGTCAGCGAAAGGGGCTGGAATATTTATGAAAGGGAGAGTTCCACTCTTACGATGGAGGAGTATACGACATGACGGCCCAGTGAACTGTCACTTGTACTGTATATAGTACTATAGTTTTGTTGTTTCGCTCTGCATTGTAGTCGTACGTCTTCACGATCTGACCGATCCAAGTACCGAATGTACGGCGCCTCCGAGTTCAGCACACGTTCAGCTCGGTGACGTCCCACAAACTTCGATCCAGCAGAACCTATGACTGAGGCATAGGGAATGACTTTTCATTCTCTTTCTATTTTATGCTGTGGTCGGGTTTTGAGTCTTACTCAACTTCACACCTTGCAACACAGGAAAGAACTCCTTCTTTGACCGTTCCATTTTGACCTACTTCAAAATCTTGTCAAGGTATGTACTCATTGAAAAAACTTATCAAGCGTCTTGATCTATCTCTATAGATCTTGATGCTCAATGTGTAAGCAGCTTCATCGAGGTCTTTCTTTGAAAACCTCTTTTCAAACACTCCTGTATGCTTTCCAGAAAATTCTACATTATTTCCGATCAACAATATGCCATTCACATATACTTATCAGAAATGTTGTAGTGATCCCACTCACTTTCTTGTAAATACAGGTTTCACCGCAAGTCTGTATGAAACCATATGCTTTGATTACTTTATCAAAGCATATATTCCTACTCCAAGATGCTTGCACCAGTCCATAGATGGGTCGCTGGAGCTTGCACACTTTGTTAGCACCTTTAGGATCAACAAAACCTTCTAGTTGCATCATATACACCTCTTGTTTTAAGAAATCCACGAAGGAATACAATTTTGACATCGATTTGCCAGATTTCATAAATTGCGGCAACTGCTAACATGATTCAGACAGACTTTTAAGCATCGATACGAGTGAGAAAATCTCATCGTAGTCAACACCTTGAACTTGTCGAAAACATTTTGTGACAATTCGAGCTTTGTAGATAGTAACACTACTATCAGCATTCGTCTTCCTCTTGAAGATCCATTTATTCTTAATGACTCACCGATCATCGGGCAAGTCAATCAAAGTCCATAGTTTGTTCTCATACATGGATCCCATCTTAGATTTCATGGCCTCAAGCCATTTCATGGAATCCGGGGTCATCATCGCTTCCTCATAGTTCGTAGGTTCATCATGGTCAAGTAACATGACATTTAGAATAGGATTACCGTACCACTCTGGTGTGGATCTCACTCCGGTTGACCTACGAGGTTCGGTAGTAACTTGATCTGAAGTTACATGATCATCATCATTAGCTTCCTCACTAATTGGTGTAGGAGTCACAGGAACATATTTCTGTGATGAACTACTTTCCAATAAGGGAGCAGGTATAGTTACCCCATGAAGTTCTACTTTCCCCCCACTCACTTCTTTTGAGAGAAACTCCTTCTCTAGAAAGGATCCATTCTTAGCAACGAATATCACCCAACTGTCTCCTTTGGGTATCCTATGAAGACACATTTCTCCGATTTGGGTTTGAGCTTATCAGGATGAAACTTTTTCACATAAGCATCGCAGCCCCGAACTTTAGGAAACGACAACTTTGGTTTCTTGCCAAACCATAGTTCATATGGTGTCGTCTCAACGGATGTAGATGGTGCCCTATTTAATGTGAATGCAGATGTCTCTAATGCATGACCCCAAAACGATAGTGGTAAATCGGTAAGAGACATCATAGATTGCACCACATCTAGTAAAGTACGGTTATGATGTTCGGACAAACCATTACGCTATGGTGTTCCAGGTGGCGTGAGTTGCGAAACTATTCGCACTGTTTCAAATGAAGACCAAACTCGTAACTCAAATATTCTCCTCCACGATCAGATCGTAGAAACTTTATTTTCTTGTTACGATGATTTTCCACTTCACTCTGAAATTATTTGAACATTTCAAATGTTTCAGATTTATGTTTAATCAAGAAGATATACCCTTATCTTACTCAAATCATCTGTGAAGGTCAAAAAATAACAATACCTGCCACGAGCCTCAATACTCATTGGACCGCATACATCAGTATGTATTATTTCCAACAAGTCTGTTGCTCGCTCCATTGTTCCAGAGAACGGAGTCTTAGTCATCTTTCCCATGAGGCATGGTTCGCAAGCATCAACTGATTCATAATCAAGTGATTCCAAAAGCCCATCAGCATGGATTTTCTTTATGTGCTTTGCCCATGAGTCTTAGTCATCTTCTGTTTTGCGTTCCCCAAATCTGACTCTTCACGGTTTCTTAAATTCTCCAAGATCCGTAACTCCGATTGCGCAGAAATTTTTACATGATTTTTTCCATAAATTATCTTTCTTGCTCTAGAAGAAGTGCCCCAACAGCCTTACTAGGTGGACACAAGAAACCTGGGCACGCGTGGTGGTGCCTGGCGCGCCTGGTGGGTTGTGGAGGCCGTGGGCCTCCTTTAGCATTGATTCCAAGTACCAAAAATCACATATATTCCAAAATAATTCTCCGTAAATTTTTATCGTGTTTGGATTTCGTTTGATATGGATTTTCTGTGAAACAAAAAACATGCAACAAACAGGAGCTGGCAATGGGCACTGGATCAATATGTTAGTCCAAATAAATCATATAAAATTTTGCCAAAATTTCATTTAAGTTGTATAATATTGGCATGAAACAATCGAAAATTATAGATACGACGGAGACTTATCAACATCCCCAAGCTTAATTCCTGCTCGTCCTCGAGTAGGTAAATGATAAAAAAGATAATATTTGATGTGGAATGCTTCCTAGCATAAACTTGATCATATATCTAATCATGCATGAATATTAAGACATAAGTGATTCAAAGCAATAGTCTATAATTTGACATAAAGACATCAATACTCAGGCATCCCAACAAACAATCATGTCTTCCAAAATATAAACGCTAAAGAAAGCTATCCCTACAAAATCATATAGTCTTGTCATGCTATGTCTTCTTAACACAAAGTATTTATCATGCACAAACCCGATGACAAGCCGAGCAATTGGTTCATACTTTTTAACGCGCTTCAGCTTTTTCAACCCTCATGCAATACATGAGCGCAAGCCATGGATATAGCACTATAGGTGGAATAGAGTATGATGATAGGGGTAAATATAGAGAAGACAAAAAAGTATGGAAGTCTCACATCGACGCGGCTAACCAACGGGCTATGGAGATGCCCATCAATTGATATCAATGCGAGGTGTAGGGATTTTGTCAAGACCCCGATCCTAAGTCACACCGATCTAGCATGTAACACATCATATCACTTTGCGTCCTTACGCACGGTATTCCCATGGGTACCACCTTACCTGGCCCGAGATCGTTTGCGCCTTTTGGCTCACGTATATGATAGTGTCGCTAGCATCCATATGACAGAGAACCCAGGCCGACATGACTAGTCGTGAATCCAAAGTGGCACTAACTTACAGGAACAGGCATACCAGACCCAGCAACGAATGTGTCGGTTATCAACGTATGAACCCAAGTCGTAGCAAGCTACAAGGACTTAAAGGAACAACGCATGACATTTCCCCGAAGGGACAGACACAGGAACGAAGAAGGACACATGCCGGCCAGCCTAAGTGTTCCGGAGCAGTAGCAAGCTACCATGGCTCAGTGGAAGCACTTGGAGACATTTCCTGGTAAGAGAGGCTACCAAGAATAAACAACTAGGTTGTCTGATCCCACACATACCAAGCATTTCAATAACATACACACAATATGCTCGATATGTGCAAATACAACATGGCATCACAACAAAACTCTACAACTCAAAGTATTTATTCATTAGGCTCCGAGCAGCTAGATACTACAAACATGGGTCTGATGACCCAACATTCAAGTCATACAAGCAACATGTTGGGAAATGTAGTAATTTAAAAAATTTCCTACGCACACGCAAGATCATGGTGATGCATAGCAATGAGAGGGGAGATTTTCGTCCACGTACCCTCGCAGACCGTAAGCGGAGGCGTTATGAGAACGCAGTTGATGTAGTCGTACGTCTTCACGATCCCCCTGATCCAACTAACAAATGTACGGCACCTCCGAGTTCAGCACACGTTCAGCTCGGTGACGTCCCACAAACTCCGATCCAGCAGAGCTGTGATAGAGAGTTCCGTCAGCATGATGGCGTGATGATGGTGATGATGATGCTACCGACACATGGCTTCGCCTAAGCACCGCTATGATATGACCGAGGTGGATTATGGTGGAGGGGGGGCACCGCACACGGCTAAAAGATCAACTGATCAACTTGTGTGTCCATGGGGTGCCCCCTCCCTCGTATATAAAGGAGTGGATTAGGGGGAGGGTCGGCCCTCTACTATGGCGCGCCCTGGGGAGTCCTACTCCCACAGGGAGTAGGATTCCCCCCTTCCATGTAGTAGGAGTAGGAGAGAAGGAAAGGGAAAAGAGAAGAGAAGGAAGGAGGGGGCGCCGTCCCTCCCCCTAGTCTAATTTGGACTAGGCCTTGGGGGCATGCAGCCTCCCTTCTCTCTTTCCACTAAAGCCCAATAAGGCCCATATACTTCCCGCCGAATTCTCGTAACTCTCCGGTACTCTGATAAATACCCGAACCACACAGAACCTTTCCGATGTCCGACTATAGCCTTGCAATATATCGATCTTTACGTCTCGAACATTTTGGGACTCCTCGTCATGTCCCTGATCTCATCAGGGACTCCAAACAACCTTTGGTACATCAAAACACATAAACTCATAATACCGATCGTCACCGAACATTAAGCATGCGGACCCTACGGGTTCGAGAACTATGTAGACATGACCGAGACTCCTCTCTAGTCAATAACCAATAGTAGAACCTAGATGCTCATATTGGTTCCTACATATTCTATGAAGATCTTTATCGGTCAAACCGCATAACGATATACGTTGTTCCCTTTGTCATCGGTATGTTACTTGTCCGAGATTCGATCATCGATAGCTCAATACCTAGTTCAATCTCGTTACATGCAAGTCTCTTTACTCGTTCCGTAATGCATCATCTCGCAACTAACTCATTAGTCACATTGCTTGCAAGGCTTATAGTGATGTGCATTACCGAGAGGGCCCATAGATACCTCTCCGACAATAGGAGTGACAAATCCTAATCTCGATATATGCCAACTCAACAAGTACCATTGATGACACCTGTAGAGCACCTTTATAATCACCCAGTTATGTTGTGACGTTTGGTAGCACACAAAGTGTTCCTCCGGTATTCGGGAGTTGCATAATCTCATAGTCAGAGGAACATGTATAAGTCATGAAGAAAGCAGTAGCAACAAACTAAACGATCATCGTGCTAAGGTAACGGAATGGATCAAGTCAATCACATCGTTCTCTAATGATGTGATCCTGTTAATCAAACAATAACTCATGTCTATGGCTAGGAAACTTAACCATCTTTGATTCAACGAGCTAGTTAAGTAGAGGCATACTAGTGACACTCTGTTTGTCTATGTATTCACACATGTACTAAGTTTTTAGTTAATACAATTCTAGCATGAATAATAAACATTTATCATGATATAAAGAAATAAATAATAACTTTATTATTGCCTCTAGGGCATATTTCCTTTAGTCTCCCACTTGCACTAGAGTCAATAATCTAGTTCACATCTTTATGTGATTAGTTCACATCTCCGTGTGACTTATACCAAAAGGGTTTAGTAGAGTCAATAATCTAGTTCACATCGCTATGTGATCAACACCCAAAGAGTGATCATGTTTTGCTTGTGAGAGAAGTTTAGCCTATGGGTCTGCAACATTCAGATTCGTATGTATTTTGCAAATTTCTATGTCTACAATGCTCTACACGGAGCTACTCTAGCTAATTGCTCTCACTTTCAATATGTATCCAGATCGAGACTTAGAGTCATCTAGATCAATGTAAAAAAGCTTGCGTCGATGTAACTCTTTACGACGAACTCTTTTATCACCTCCATAACTGAGAAATATTTCCTTAGTCCTTTAAGGATAATTTTGACTCCTGTCCAGTGATCTACTCCTAGATCATATTATACTCCCTTGCCAGAAAGATGCTAAGGTATACAATAAGAATGATAAACATCATAACATACTTTATAGAACATATGACTGAGGCATAGGGAATGACTTTTCATTCTCTTTCTATTTTATGTTGTGGTCGGGTTTTGAGTCTTTACTCAACTTCACACCTTGCAACACAGGCAAGAACTCCTTCTTTGACTGTTCCTTTTTGACCTACTTCAAAATCTGGTCAAGGTATGTACTCATTGAAAACACTTATCAAGCGTCTTGATCTATCTCTATAGATCTTGATGCTCAATGTGTAAGCAGCTTCAGCGAGGTCTTTCTTTGAAAAACTCTTTTCAAACACTCATGTATGCTTTCTAGAAAATTTCTACATTATTTCCGATCAACAATATGTCATTCACATATACTTATCAGAAATGTTGTAGTGCTCCCACTCACTTTCTTGTAAATACATGCTTCACCGCAAGTCTGTATAAAACCATATGCTTTGATTACTTTATGAAAGCATATATTCTAACTCCAAGATGCTTGCACCAGTCCATAGATGGGTTGCTGGAGCTTGCGCACTTTGTTAGCACCTTTAGGATTGACAAAACCTTCTGGTTGCATCATACACAACTCTTCTTTTAAGAAATCCACGAAGGAATACAGTTTTGACATCGATTTGCCAGATTTCATAAATTGCAGCAACTGCTAACATGATTCAGACAAACATTTAAGCATCTATACGAATGAGAAAATCTCATCATAGTCAACACCTTGAACTTGTCGAAAACATTTTGCAACAATGCGAGCTTGGTAGATAGTAACACTACTATCAGCATCCGTCTACCTCTTGAAGATCCATTTATTCTTAATGACTCACCGATCATCGGGCATGTCAATCAAGGTTCATACTTTGTTCTCATACATGGACCCCATCTCAGATTTCATGGCCTCAAGCCATTTCGCGGAATCCGGGCTCATCATCGCTTCCTCATAGTTCCTAGGTTCATCATGGTCAAGTAACATGACATCTAGAACAATATTACCGTACCACTCTGGTGCAGATCTCACTCCAGTTGACCTACAAGGTTCGGTAGTAACTTGATCTGAAGTCACATGATCATCATCATTAGCTTCCTCACTAATTAGTGTAGGAGTCACAGGAATAGATTTTTGTGATGAACTACTTTCCAATAAGGGAGCAGGTACAATTACCTCATCAAGTTCTGCTTTCCTCCCACTCACTTCTTTTGAGAGAAACTCCTTCTCTTGAAAGGATACGTTCTTAGCAATGAATGTCTTGCCTTCGGATCTTTGATAGAAGGTGTACCCAACTATCTCCTTTGGGTATCCTATGAAGACACATTTCTCCGATTTGGGTTTGAGCTTATCAGGATGAAACTTTTTCACATAAGCATCGCATCCCCAAACTTTAAGAAATGACAACTTTGGTTTCTTGCCAAACCACATTTCATATGGCGTCGTCTCAACGGATTTAGATGGTGCCCTATTTAACGTGAATGCAGCTGTCTCTAATGCATAACCCCAAAATGATAGTGGTAAATCGGTAAGAGACATCATAGATTGCACCATATCTAATAAAGTACGGATACGATGTTCGGACACACCATTACGCTGTGGTGTTCCAGGTGGCATGAGTTGCGAAACTATTCGCATTGTTTCAAATGAAGAACAAACTCGTAACTCAAATATTCTCCTCCACGATCAGATCGTAGAAACATTATTTTCTTATTACGATGATTTTCCACTTCACTCTGAAATTATTTGAACTTTTCAAATGTTTCAGATTTATGTTTCATCAAGATATACCAATATCTTACTCAAATCATCTGTGAAGGTCAGAAAATAGCGATACCTACCACGAGCCTCAACACTTATCGGAGTGCATACATCAGTATGTATTATTTCCAACAAGTATGTTGCTCACTCCATTATTCCGGAGAACGAAGTCTTAGTCATCTTGACCATGAGGCATGGTTCGCAAGAATCAACTGATTCATAATCAAGTGATTCCAAAAGCCCATCAGCATGGATTTTCTTCATGCGCTTCGCCCATGAGTCTTTGTCATCTTCTGTTTCGCGTTCCCCAGATCTGGCCCTTCACGATTTCTTAAATTCTTGGAGATCCGTAACTCCGATTACGCAGAAATTTTTACATGATTTCTTCCATAAATTATCTTTCTTGCTCCAGAAGAAGGGCCCCAACCGCCTTACTGGGTGGGCACAAGAAACCTGGGTGCCAGGGGGTGCCTGGCGCGCCCTAGTGGGTTGTGGAGGTCGTGGGCCTCCGTTAGCATTGATTCCAAGTCCCAAAAATGACATATATTCCAAAATAATTCTCTGTAAATTTTTATCGTGTTTGGACTTCGTTTGATATGGATTTTCTGCGAAACACAAAACATGCAACAAACAGGAGCTGGCACTGGGCACTTTGTCAATATGTTAGTCCAAATAAATCATATAAAATTTTGCCAAAAGTTCATTTAAGTTGTATAATATTGGCATGAAACAATCAAAAATTATAGATACGACGGAGACGTATCAACATCCCCAAGCTTAATTCCTGCCCGTCCTCGAGTAGGTAAATGATAAAAAAGATAATTTTTGATGTGGAATTCTACCTAGCATAAACTTGACCATATATCTAATCATGCATGAATATTAAGACATAAGTGATTCAAAGCAATAGTCTATAATTTGACATAAAGACATCAATACTCAGGCATCCCAACAAACAATCATGTCTTTCAAAATATCAAAGCTAAAGAAAGCTATCCCTACAAAATCATATAGTCTTGTCATGCTCTGTCTTCTTAACACAAAGTATTTATCATGCACAACCTCGATGACAAGCCAAGCAATTGGTTCATACTTTTTAACGTGCTTCAGCTTTTTCAACCCTGACGCAATACATGAGCGCAAGCCATGTATATAGCACTATAGGTGGAATAGAGTATGATGATAGGGGTAAATATAGAGAAGACAAAAAAGTAAGAAAGTCTCACATCGACGCGGCTAACCAACGGGCTACGGATATGCCCATCAATTGATATCAATGCGAGGAGTAGGGATTGTGTCAGGACCCCGATCCTAAATCACACCGATCTAGCATGTAACACATCATATCACTTTGCGGCCTCACGCATTGTATTCCCACGGGTGCCACCTTTCCTAGCCTGGCCCGGGACCGTTTGTGCCTTTTGGCTCACGTATATGGTAGTGTCGCTAGCATCCATATGACAGAGAACCCGGGACGACATGACTAGTCGTGAATCCAAAGTGGCACCAACTTACAGGAACATGCATACCTGACCCAGCAACGAACATGTTGGTCATCAACGTATGAAGCCAAGTCGTAGCAAGCTACAAGGACTTAAAGGAACAACGTGTGACATTTCCCCGAAGGGACAGACATAGGAACGAAGAAGGACACATGCTGGCCAGCTAAGTGTTCCGAAGAAGTAGCAAGCTACCATGGCTCAGTGGAAGCACTAGGAGACATTTCCCGGTAAGAGAGGCTACCAAGAATAAACAACTAGGTTCTCGGATCCGACACATACCAAGCATTTTAATAACATACACACAATATGCTCGATATGTGCAAATACAACATGGCATCACAACAAAACTTTACGACTCAAAGTATTTATTCATTAGGCTCCGAGCAGCCAGATACTACAAACATGGGTCTGATGACCCAGCATTCAAGTCATACAAACAACAAGCACATGCGGAAGCTTAACTTGTCTGAGTATAGACAACTACAAATGAAAAAGGCTGAGAAGCCTGACTATCTACAAGACCCTGCTGAGGGCACAAGATCGTAGCTGAGGTAACAAACTAAACATTGAAGTCCACACGGAACTACTAGTGAGACTGAAGTCTATCTGCAAAAACATAAATTAAGCAAACGCGAGTACAAATGTACCCAGCAAGACTTACATCAGAACTAGCTACATATGCATCAGTACCAACAAAGGGGGTGGTGGAGTTTAACTGCAGCAAGCCATCTTTGACTCGGTGGCTATCCTAAACTACGAATGCAAGTAACTCTTTTGAGCTGGCACACACGAGTCCACATATTCACCATATCAGTACACCACTATGGATCCTCTCCTGTCCCCCTACGAGAACGCCATCCATAGCACTCACGCTTATCTTGTGCATTTTAGAGTATCCACTTTCACTTGTCTATGAACTGTATAGGCAACCCAGAGGTCCTTTACCGCGGACGCGGCTATTCGAATAGATTATTTATAACCCTACAGGGGTGTACTTCTTCACACATGTTTCCACCACTTAGCGTCTGCACATGACATGTGCTCGGCAGACTTCAAGCGAAAGCCAACGTGGGTGTAGACCACGACCCAACTAAGCACACAAGTCCCTAGTCCAGATTTATCGCCTATTCAGGTTCCATCCGAAGGGAGTACGGCTGAGGTTTCCACTTACGGCCCCGAACGATGTGTGTAGGGTTCCCAAGGCACCAAACGGGAAACTCGGTACACCGAGCCACGTGCCTGCCGCATCACAGCCCAACCCTTGGGCCAGCGTTGCGCACGGCCTCCAGCATACTACAAACACCAGAAACTACTTGCAACTCCTAGACAGTGGACATGGGCGGTTAATAAGTCGAGCGGGGTCATATTTCAGGGTCCAACGTGTGGTAGTAGCTGTTCATGGATCACAAACACAGAAGTCAGTTCCTGAGGACGGCTTCAATGAGACAACCCACCATGTACTCCTACATGGCCTCTCACTGCTACCTTTACCATATCGTCTTCACACACTTAGCTCTCAATTGTAGGACATGTTCACCACATTCCAATTCATCCCCGATGAATCAGACCTGACTCAACTCTAAGCAGTAGCAGGCATGACAAACAAGCATGTATGAGTAGGCACATTAGGGCTCAAACAACTCCTACTCATGCTAGTGGGTTTCATCTATTTACTGTGTCAATGATAGGTCATGCAGAGGAAAGGGGTTCAACTACCGCAGCATGTAACAGTTGAATCATTGTTGTCCTAATGCAGTAAAAGAAAGCAGGAGAGAGAGAGTGGGATTGTATCAGAATGAACAAGGGGGTTTTTCTTGCCTGGCACTTCTGAAGATAGTATAGTTCTTCATCGGTGTCATCGATCTCATCGTCAGTACCACGTCTACTGAGAGGGATCAAATACCGGCAACAGAGAAGGAACACAATGCAATGCAATATGATGCATGATCATGACATGGAAAAATGTTGTGATTTTAGCTAATGCAGCTAGCAATGATTTAAATGAAGTTGGTTTGAACCCAAGGTTCAAATTCAAACTCCATATGTGAAATTCATATGCCATTTATATGATTTGTCCTAAACAGGAGCCATAAGTTGTTCTAACATGCATGAAAATGCTATAAACAGATTCTTTGGATTTTTCTAATCATTTTTCATATATAAATTATTTCATTTGGAGTTAGGGTTGATTTTATATGATTTTTAGAAGTTTATAACATTTTTTGAAATAAATAAACCATTTAAGATTTATTTAAATTCTAGAAAAGAATTATTGCATCGGCATGACATCACTATGATGTCAGCGGTCAACAGGGCCGGTCCAGGTCAAACCTAACGTGTGGGGTCCACACGTCAGTGACTAACTAGCTAATCTAAGTTAATTAGTGTTAAACTACTACTAACTAAAAATTCCAGTGGAGTTAATTAAACTTAATTAAAAACTAAACTAGGATTAGCTGGGGCCAGAGCCCACTTGTTAGCAACCCAGGGGAGGTCAAACCCTGGTCAGCAGGGTCAAACCCGTCGGCGACTCGACGCCGGCAAGGTCAAACGCGGCGGTGACGCTCGGAATTGCTCCTCCGGCGACCAAATCAATGGCGGAGCCCATCCATGAGTAGCTGGAGCCCGTGCACGTCGAGTGGTGGCAGTGGGAGGTGCTGGGGTGGCCGGAATCTTCGTCGGCGTCGACCGTGGCGGCTGTGGCAGCTCGGTTGAGCTCGGGGTCGAGGCTATAACGGCTGTGGTGATGTGGGGTTGGCACCTACGGCTTCTACGTGGTGTGGCAAGTACGTTGGACGCATGTCCGGGACCAAATGGTCACCGGAGCGCCACCGGCGACGAGCGCAGGCGGCAGCGCGTTTCGGCCACTGTGGGGAATGACACTATGGCAAGCGACCGACCATGGGGACAGGGAGAAATGGTGGAGGAGCTCACTGCGAGGTCGAAGCGCAACTCAATGGGCTCGGGGTCAACCTAGAAGCAGTGAATTTGTCAATGGTGTCCGGTGGCCATGCGGAGAAGACAAGCTCGATGACGAGGCTTCAAGGCGTCCGGGGTCGTGTGGTTCGGTGTAGAGGTGCGCGGCAGCGAGGCGGAGCTAGTGGGCTAGCGGGATGGGCGCGAGGATGCTGGTGGCCGCGGTGGTGCTTGTCGGCGCACTCTAGCTTGTTCGAGTGGCCGCGAAGGAGAGAGCAGAGGAGAGGGAAGAGGCACAGGGAGAGTGGGAGAGAGGTCGGGGGTTGCGTGGCGTCTCCAGGGGTCACGGGAGCAAGCAGGGAGGCAGGAGGTGGCGTGCGGTGGCCGTGCGCGTGCTGGCGCACCGCGGGCACACGCCCTGTGTCCGACTGGCGCGGAGAAGAAGACCACCCTGCCCCTGGTGGGCTGGGCCGGCCAAGTGGCTGCCATGTGGGCTACACAGGAGGTAAGCCCAGGTAGGTTTCCTTTCTCTCTCTTTTCTTTTTGTTTCAGTTTTTCTATTTTTCTGCAACTTTAGAGCTTTATTAAAAATACTAAAACTAACTCAAAAATCATGAAACTTCTCATGCCCACTGTTTGGAATATTTCCAACAGTAAACATTTTAGTTTATGATTATTTGGACATTTAAAATATTTTATAGTATTTAAATGCCCACATGCAAATAGAGTATGACTTAATCCAGTGACCGTATGCTGTCCTAGGAAATTGTGCACCAATTTTGTCAGAGGTCCCAGACCAAGGCAAAGATGATGAACATTTTAGAAGGGCATTTCAGGTTCATTGAAAAGAATTTTAGTAAACCCTAGTTGTTTTAAGTGGTGCTGGGGGTTTCTGTCATCCCCATTTCAACCGCTTGGGAGATTTAAGCATGATGCAACACCAGATGCTAGCACTAGGCAGACCAAAACTAGGGATGTGACAGATTGCCATGCAACAGATGCACTAAGATATAGAAGTATATGAAAGCTCAATATGAAAACTAAGTGGGTGTGCATCTAATCCTATAATGAAAATTTCCCACTAGTATATGAAAGTGACAACATAGGAGACTCTCCATAGGAAAAACATGGTGCTACTTTGAAGCACAAGTGTGGAACTAGCATGCTCCTTCTCTCTTCATTTCTTCTTTTTTTATTTTTTATTTTTATTTTTTTCTCTCTCATTGCCTGGAGTCTCATCCCGACTTGTGGGGGAATCATAGTCTGCATCATCCTTTCCTCACTAGGACAATGCTCTAAAATTAATAATGACGATCATCACACTTCTATTTACTTACAACTCAATATTACAACTCGATACCTATAACAAAATATGACTCTATATGAATGCCTCTGGCAGTGTACCAGGATGTGCAATGATCTAGCATAACAACGATATCAAAAAACGGACAAGCCATGGAAATATCATGCTAGCTAACGATCATGCAAAGCAATATAACAATGAATGCTCAAGTCATCAAAATGGAAGTGGTGGAATTTGCACGGCAATATATGTCGGAATGGCTATGGAAGGGCCATAATAGGTAGGTATGGTGGGCTTTTTGAGGAAGATATAATAAGGCTTATGTGTGATAGAGCGTATCATATCACGGGGTTTGGATGCACCTGCAAAGTTTGCACCACATCTCGAGGTGAGAAAGGGCAATGCACGGTACCTTAGAGGCTAGAAAATTGAGAAAAGGTAAGAGTGCGTATAATTATGGACTCACATTAGTCATAAAGAACTCATATACTTATTGCAAAATTATATTAGACTTTGAAGCAAAGTACTACTACGCATGCCCCTAGGGGGATAGATTGGTAGGAAAAGACCATCGCTCATCCCCGACCGCCACTCATAAGGAAGACAATCAATAATAAATCATGCTCCAACTTCATAACATATCGAGACACTATACGTGCATGCTTCGGGAATCACAAACATTAACACAAATATTCTTACTAACCACAACCATTTACTAGTACCTCCCACATATTCCATCTTTATATCGCAAAACTATTATGAGGAATCAAACATATCATATTCAGTGATCCATAAGTTTTATGTAGGATTTAATGACTAACCATGCAATTGACAAATTCCTGTTGACTCTCTAAATAGATATAAGTGAAGTGAAAGAGCATTCTTCAAATGACGGTTTTATACCTGAGGATAAACATGCAATCCAAACTTCAAATGATATAAGTGAAGCACATGAAGCATTCTATAAAGCCATACTCAAAAGATATAAGTGAAGTGCAATGAGAATTCTATAAATCAACCATGGACTATTTCATAGCAGCATGGTGCATACAAGAAAAACCTCAAAAGATACTCCAAGATTTGCACATATCACTTGAACGAAACGAGGACGAAAACATATCGATACTTGTTGAAGAAAGATGGCATGCCTTCCGGGGCATCCCCAAGCTTAGACGCTTGAGTATGAAGGAAATATGCCCTAGAGGCAATAATAAAGTTGTTATTTATATTTCCTTATATCATGATAAATGTTTATTATTCATGCTAGAATTGTATTAACCGGAAACTTGATACATGTGTGGATACATAGACAAAACACAGCATCCCTAGTATGCCTCTACAAGACTAGCTCGTTAATAAAAGATGGTTAAGTTTCCTAACCATAGACATGTGTTGTCATTTGATGAACGGGATCACATCATTGGGAGAATAATGTGATGGGCAAGACCCATTTGTTAGCTTAGCATAATGATTGTTAAGTTTTATGGCTATTGCTTTCTTCATGACTTATACATATTCCTTTGACTATGAGATTATGCAACTGCCGAATACCGGAGGAATACCTTGTGTGCTATCAAATGTCACACCATAACTGGGTGATTATAAAGATGTTCTATAGGTATATGCAAAGGTGTTTGTTGGGTTGGCATAGATCGAGATTAGGATTTGTCACTCCGAGTATCGGAGAGGTATCTCTGGGCCCTCTCGGTAATGCACATCGTGATAAGCCTTTCAAGCAATGTGACTAATGAGTTAGTTGCGGGATGGTGCATTATAAAACGAGTAAAGGGACTTGCCGATAATGAGATTGAACTAGGTATGAAGATACCGATGATCGAATCTCGGGCAAGTAACATACTGATGACAAAGGGAATGCCATATGTTGTCATTACGGTTTGACCGATAAAGATCTTTGTAGAATATGTAGGAACCAATATGAGCATCTAGGTTCCACTGTTGGTTATTGACCGGAGAGGTGTCTCGGTCATGTCTACATAGTTCTCGAACCCGTAGGGTCCGCACGCTTAACGTTCGATGACGATTTGTATTATGAGTTATGTGTTTTGGTGACCGAAGTTTGTTCGGTGTCCCAGATGAGATCACGGACATGACGAGGTGTCTCAAAATGGTCGAGAGGTAAAGATTGATATATTGGATGAAAGTATTCGGACACTGGAAGTGTTTTGAGATGTATCGGGAATGTACCGGAGTACCCGGGGGGTTACCGGAAACCCCTGGGGAAGATATGGGCCATATGGGCATAGGAGGGAGGCAGGCTACCCCACAAGGGGTGGCGCCCCCCCCCCCCAAGGGAGGATTCCTTATTGGACTAGGGGAGGGGGCGACTCCCCCTTTCCTTCTACTTCTCCCTCTCCTTCCCCCATTACCCTTCCGGTAAAAGAAAAGGGGGAGGGGGGCGAATTGGACTAGGAGCCCAAGTGGGACTCCTCCCACTTGGGGCTCCCTAGGCCAGCCTCCTCCCCTCTCCCTCCTTTATATACGGGGGCGGGGGTGCCTCTAACACACATCAATTGTTCCTAGCCGTGTGCTGCGCCCCTCTCCACCGTTTGCTCCTCCGGTCATATTGTTGAAGTGCTAAGGCGAAGCCCTGCGCGGATCACTTCACCATCACCGTCAACACACCGTCGTGCTGACAAACTCTCCCTTGACATTTTGCTGGATCATGAGTTCGAGGGATGTCATCGAGCTGAACGTGTCCAGAACTTGGAGGTGTCATACGTTTCGGTGCTTGATCGGTCGGAACAAGAAGAAGTTTGACTACATCAACCACGTTAAGCTAACGCTTCCGCTTTCGGTCTACAAGGGTATGCGGACACACTCTCCCCCTCTCGTTGCTATGCATCTCCTAGATAGATCTTGCGTGAGCGTAGGACTTTTTTTGAAATTGCATGCTACGTTCCCCAAAAGTGGCATCAGAGCCTGGTCTATGCGTAGATGATATGCACGAGTAGAACACAAAGAGTTGTGGGCGATGATAGTCATACTACTTACCACCAATGTCTTATTTTGATTCGGCGGTATTGTTGGATGACGCGGCCCGGACCAACCTTACATGACCATGTTCATGAGACCGGTTCCACCGACGGACATGCAACTTGTTTTGCGTAAAGGTGGCTGGCGGGTGTCTGTTTCTCCAACTTTAGTTGAATCGAATTTAACTATGGCCAGTCCTTGTTGAAGGTTAAAACAACAAACTTGACGAAACATCGTTGTGGTTTTGATATGTAGGTAAGAACGGTTCTTGCTCGGCCCGTAGCAGCCACGTAAAGCTTGCAACAACAAAGTAGAGGACGTCTAACTTGTTTTTGCAGGGCATGTTGTGATGTGATATGGCCAAGACATGATGTGATATACATTGTTGTATGAGATGATCATGTTTTGTAAAAGTTATCAGCAACTGGCAGTAGCCTCATGGTTGTCGCTTTATTATATGAAATGCAATCTCCATGTAATTGCTTTACTTCATCACTATGTCTTAGCGATAGTTGTAGAATCAATAGTTGGCGAAATGACAATGACGCTACAATGGAGGTCAAGGTGTCAAGCCAGTGACGATGGAGATCATGACAGTGCTTTGGAGATGGGGATCAAAGCACAAGATGATGATGGCCATATCATGTCACATATTTTGATTGCATGTGATATTTATCTTTTATGCATCTTATTTTGCTTAGTACGGCAGTAGCATTATAAGATGATCCACTGGTGTGTGTCGGTCCTAAACAAACAGTTTTTTACCCCTTTCCGCAACGGCCTTCGGAACCGTCGCCAAGTGAGTGTGTGCGATAGGGGGTCCTTCCCACATGACCCAGAAATCATCGGGGATATGGAATGGTGATCCAGAGGCCTTCCAAAATGTAATCGTGTGCAATCCAGCACACACTAAAATCTTTCGCACGTGTGGTATCGATGATTAAGCGTTTATAATGACGAAGTGAAACCATACGGTCCGTCGCAACGAACCGTTTGGGAAACAGTATGTAAGGCACACGGGCCAACATATGAACTGTGTGTGATTTGTGCCCTATTGCACACTTGTTTTCTTCGTAACCCGTCTACCATGCTAGACTCCATCGCACACGTTTTCCAACAATTACAGTCTACGAGAATGTTCTATCACAAACGGTTCAGGAGCCCCTTCACACACATACAAGTGCCCGCAAACCGTTTGTGATTTGTTAGGTATCACCGACGGTTGCCGCGAGAGTGACGTGTGCTTTTCGTTTGGGATCCCACACGTTTCCTGAAGAAAATACGACTGGGATTGTATTTTGCATTGGGCATGGTTTACTCCCAGTTTCTTGTGTGTGATAACGCGATATCACAAACGGTTTCAGAGAACATACACACACGTAGTAGCGCTGCGAATCGTTTGTGATCTGCTGTGTATCACCAACGGTTCCAATACGATTGACGTATGCTTTCCGATGTGGATCGCACACACTCATTTAGTTGAACCGTGTGCGGAGCAATTGCCAGGTTAAAACAAAAATATCCCATTTTGAATCGGCACGCAAAAAGAAAATTCGCCACAATATTCTATAGAACAAACAAACATAAATATCCCATTTTGAATCGACATGCAAAAAACAAATTCGTCACAATATTCAATTGAACAAATAGTGTCTACAGGAAGAACATTCATCAGATTTCGCAGCAATTGCAATTGAACATATGGTAGCTAAATTCAAATGATTTGTCCACACATATATGCATTACATAATTAATCATAGTGTACGAAATACGAAGACCTCATCAGATGGAAAACAATAGATCCATGCTTTATATGTTTAGCGACTAACTCTTACTCAATGTTTCAGGAGAAGGCATGCCGAAATCTTCATTATCACGAGTGGGATTGATGTAGTGATCCAGGAAGAAGTCGCTGATAAATCTCCGAACCATCAGCAATTCACCCGCCGGGAGCGGTTCAGGGGTCCTCGGTTTTAAGATCAGCTGTAGTATTTTTAAGATCAGAATGTGCCATATGAGTGGAGTAGAAGATATTAATTAATATAGAGTTACTGGTACTAATCCGCGAGGATCGTCACAACTATCAGCAGATTTGCAGATGGAGATCATGTGTCTGCAAACATAGTATCCACAAAGGTTGGTCCCTGCTTCTTGCCGAGGACACTGAAATTTTTTGTACAGAATTAGTCGTGTATTTGTCCTGTTAGGAACAACCTAACCGGTGTTAGATGTATTATTTTTTCTTTGGACAAAATAGAAAGAGATTTATTTAGAAGCTTGAACATTTGACTAGCATAAGGAAAGGTCTTTGCACACTGTTGGATAAATTTTGTGAAAATAACAGATTTTAGTGTGTTATCAGAGAAACTATCTCGTGCTACAGTGGTAGCTCCCTCTTGAACAGGTTCCCTGGTTTAGTTTTCCACAATGCGAGCACACCGAAAATGATGATGAATTTTGACAACATCAATTATTGAACCTAACCTGAAGGCAAATTAATTTCAACATCACAGAATTCAATACCTATCCATGAATTGCTGAAGATGCGTCAGATCCTGAGCGTTTGTTGACTCTCTAAGAGAATCGATGTAGTAAGCTATGTTCTTGTTTGGAACAATGAATACCAATATCCAGTGATTGCTACATATTAAGAAAGCCATGAACTTACGAATGATGTCGAAATCTGAAAGACAATCAGTGTATGCGTGGTTGTTTACTTGACTTACCCTTCATGATATGGCCAGAGAAATGATTCTGCATGGGACGTGTTTTTGAAGATACGGATGACCGTGTTAATGACCAAGCCCCGTCGGTCCTTTTCATGTAATGCTGTGCCATTTGCTAATGTAGGATCTGTGAAATGCACACTCTCACTTTGTCTTCTCTGTGCGTTCAATCCCCTGAGAGGAATAAAATGCAGTTAGTTGTTTATCATTTACAACCTTGTATGGAGAAGTTGATCAGAGTTTGTTAAGTACTTACATAATCACGCATCTAATAAGAGGGGCATCGAGCATGTTGAAGTTGAAGAAAAATGTAAGTCCTCGAAACTCACAATGATGGAACTAGCATCCTGTCAGAAATGATCTCTGTTATAGTGGACTAGCAAATGGTGATGACCTTCTGACATTTGATCCATGCAATATTCATGTAACTCGCGGCAATAGGAGCTGCACTCATCAAAGTATTCGCCAACAAGAAATGTCTAGCCATGGACATAATTGTGTGCTTGAAGTACGTCTGCTTTTCTTTTAGCAAGCAACTATTATACTTCTTCATCATCCATGCCATCAGAAATAATATTACTCCCTGATTTGAACAAGCTGCTGTTAATTTGGTTCTAGGCGATGAGTGCTTTAAGTAAGAGGCAATCGCTCTCTTTCCTCTTAACTTTCCCGCTGTACTTCCTCGTGGTCGTGGGTGTAGCCTTTTTGGCCACTTCCTTCTTGGTACTTGAAGCATTTCTGGAAGAACGTCTGGTTGCCTGCATGGTAGACTGCCAAGCTGACGGTGAAACTTGGGCGGAATTCTTAGCAGACTGTTTATCTATGCCAGACTGCTGAGCTGGCGGTGCTGTAGTGACGGATTGCTGGGCTATAGGAGCAGAGGCATCAGACTACTAACCATGCGTTGAAGCTATGCCGGGTTTCTGCGCAGGTGGTGCCAACTTGTCGGTGTGCTGAGGAGGTCGTGCCAACGTGTTGGTTTGCTGAGAAGGAAGTGCTGACGCATTGGTATGCTGATCACGTGCCTGCGGATTGACGGACTGATGAGCAGTTGGCTCTGGACCTACAGACTGCTTAGCAGGCGGTTACAAAGCATCAGACTGCTTAGCAGTCTGTTCCACCAGGTTGGTCTGCTGAGCATGTGCTGCAGCTGGGTCTCCCCCCGCTGCTTCAGCGGTCGACATCTGAACTGGTGGTGCGTCATCAGCAGTTGTAGGCCTTGCCACTGGCTACTTTGGGGCGGAGGATGACATGGCGTGTACGCCACAAAGTCGGTCCGGCTGATCACAGGTTGATGCATCGGCCCACGAGAGCTACTCTGGCAAGGAGATCATCACCGGTTGAGGGGCGATAATGGTTGATCTTGGCGGGGCTTCAGGAATCTCATCGATGAACTCTATTTCCTTTCGTGGCCATTGGATGCAATGTAATAGTGTTTCTCCCAAGGTCCTTTGCTCATCGAAGTCTCCTAGGACATTCTTCAGGGTAAATTCATTGAATCCAGGCTATACTTCAGTCACGTAGCACTTCACATAGCCTGGCTTCAATGGCACATTATCCAAGAAGGGTGGGCAAGCCCAGGCTGTTGCACATTTTAATGTACCTTCGTAATGTGTAAGCACGCCCTTTAGTCTGTCTTTTATTCCAGATAGATCAGATATAGCATCATTGTCGCTGCAGTCTCAGTGTCGCTGGGGTCAGCTAATGCACAACTACTCTTGTGTAGTGTTGTCACAGAATAAGTAGCATCATCCATTCCCGCTTCCCCTCCCATATGATGGCTATCTTTCAGTGTTAGAGTCTTCTGCATCATCATCATTGACTCCTCAACATCCTTTCAAACAACTGGATAAATCTCCTTCTTCAACTTTTCAAACAATGCATTCTGCTTCATTTCACTCCTCGCTTTTTTTTCATGTGAAGCCTCTCTTGTTTGCTGAGTGTGAAAGCCCTCTTGTGCGGGATATTAACACCTATACCCCTTGCACGGCCAGGGGGCTCTTTTGTGTCCAGAGCAATGGACAGAATGTCACATGGCCCTGAGTTCCTATAGAACCTTGCAGGGATCTTGGAAGCCTCTACCATCACTTCATACAGTTTGGCGTCATGTGCGTTTTCAAAGTAATAAGTTCCGTCATCACGCCTCTTTACGCGTGCCCGCAACTAGTCTCTGGCACGTTCGCCCTTGATTTCACTAAAGGCTGGACTCCCACTTGCCGCTACTGCTTCTTCGTCCTCCTGTTCCCATATAAGTTTCATACCGTAGTATCCTCCCACGCCCATACGGTGGGGGTGTATGTTCTTCGTCTGAAGTTCCAATTGTTTGAAATTTTTTGCAGCAAACTCTAGAGTTGCCCTGACCCTTTTGAATTCCGCCCAGTTTGCCTTTGTAATTTGGGGGTATGCAGGGATTGGGTCCTTGCCTTCAGTCAAGTACTTCTTGTAAAGCACGTGCTTCCAGTTTCTCCAAGCATCCCTAGCCTTCTTCAGTGCAGCGTGTTCCACCTGCATTCTCCACTGCTCTGGAACGTTGAAGTGATCCATGATCTCCTGGACTATCCTTCATCGTGTTTCTGCGTTAGCCTTCCAAAATCCCGATAGATTAATGTTGAGCCTTGCCCTGCCAAGAAATCCACACACACTCCTGAACCTCATGCGTGCTTTATCTGCTTTAGTTGGAGCCCAGCACTTTAAATCAATCTTGGTGTGTTCCTCCGTGTGTGGGCTTCCTTGGAGCGTTCCTCCGCGTCCTAACCGGAAGGGTAATTGCTGCAGCTCTATCTCGTTCAAGACTACTTGATCCCTCACAATATGCTGAAGACCTAAGTTTGTCCGAATCAGATGAAGATACATGACCTGAATGAGTGTTGTCTTTGCTACTCGGCATCTACAGAGAACACATGCGAAACTCAGGAAACGATGATAAGCATAAAACTAACAACTTGGTATCAAGCTTTCTAAACATGCCATGCAATAATTAAAAAATGTATGGCTAATTTGTTAAGTTTGTGTGACTCGGGCGCCCATGATTTGTAAATAGGTAGTAACTTATTGGAACAAATTTAGCTTATATGTATTAAGGAAGGTAGATAATGAACATATATACGCTCTCCGTTATTTATAGCCAATTTGGGAACATATGGAACGAAATTGGAAGAGGGATTGCAAGGAAATATGCCTCACCGCGATGGAGAGCAGTAACTAACAAGCTTCTTAATGCAAACCCGGTCGGACCACAGGAGAGGCGAGGGTGGCTGGCAAGCAAACGAAGACGACGATGCGTGGGCCGCCACGCATTGGGAACGACAGTGGATGTAGGCTTGACACCAAAGAGCGGACACACGGCCATGGTGAGCACGATGGCGCCTTAGAGGGTTCTGCTGTGGATCTGGGGGAGGGGGAGCCGGCGAAGGATATTGGGTGGAATAGTTGAGTGAAACGCGAGCGGACGGTGGGGGGTGTTGGCGGCCTAGGTGAAAAGGGTGAAAAATATCCCCGGTCGCCGCGCGCGGGGAAAGGCCTATGCAAATAGTTGCCTCTAAGCGCTCGTGTGCACAAACATAATAATTTCGTTTGAAATGAAGACGTACTAATTTTGAAATGAAGATGTGAGTTCATCATTTCTCATCTAAATTTTTCGCACGTAGAACAGTCACAATTTTACCACGGGTTTAATTTGCTGGCGCATTTCAGGTCTCGTGTGATATATGTAAGACATTTTTTGGCATTTAACGTGCATGTTTGCATATAAATCAATTCCTAGTCGGACTGCATTTCCTGTCGAAAGGGATGAGGATTGCCGTTTGATCTAGGAGCATCCAACGGTGCAGACGTACGATCCGTGGGGTTTGGGTTCTGGCCAATCAAAACACACGACTCAGATCACATGCGCTGCGAGGGGGGCATCGGCCACGGTTTGGTAGGCACACGGCTTTCGTGTGAACCGTGCGCTATTTGAAAACTTTTTTTGGGAGGGTCTATTTAAAAACATGTACATGTGTTGTCGAAAGGGATGAGGATCGCCGTTCGATCAAGGAGAATCCAACGGTGTAGATGTACGATCCGTGGGGTTTGGGTTCTGGCCAATCAGAACGCACGACTCAGATCGCGCGCGTGGCAGAGGGTTGGGGGGAGCATCGGCCATGATTTAGCGGACACACGGCTTTCATGAGTGAACTGTGTGCTCTTTGAAAACATTTACATTACCTAACATCGTATTTTTGTTCGAATGAAAACATGAGTTCATCATTTCGTCTCCAAATTTTTCCACGGTAGAAATCAAGAGTATAGTGGAGAGTGTCATATACTAGTATCATGAATATACAGTACATATGATACTACCTTTAATTAATTATAGCGCATAGTATAATACATAGAGTATACTATACCATATATATAGATCATATTTATTGCCATGAATGACACAAATTAGCATCGCATTTAACATGATACGGTAGCTACCTACTATATGTTACTCTAACCCTCTTTATATATATTTAATTCTTTGCCACATCAGCATATATACTTGCTATTTCCGAGTGCATGGCATAGTCGGCTATGATACCACCACTATGGCCAGCCTTATATAGGGAGTATCATATAGTACTATATATATAGTATCATGCATATGATACTAATGTATGATACTACGTACGTACCTTCATAGTGCATATATAGTATCATAGAGTAGTACTAGCTCCCTCTGTAAACTAATATGAGAGCGTTTAGATTACTAAATAGTGACCTAAACGCTCTTATATTAGTTTACGGAGGGAGTATATATCATAGATGATCGTATTTATGTCCATGCATGACACAAAGTAGTATAGCATTTATATTATATATATATATATATATATATATATATGTTACGGTATCCACCTATGTTACTACTTCTTTTCCACATCATCATATTTTCTATTCCCGGGTGCATGATACGGCTATGATACCCCCACTATGGCCACCCTAATAAGGCTGGTCGTAATATGGGAGTATCAAGCAGTATGATGCATGCCAACTAGGCTTTTTGGATGATGTGGCACACAGTTAAATGATGAAAGAGAGGGTGTGTGGTATCATATCATGATACCGTATCATATTAAATGTTGTACTACTTTGTGTCAAGCATGGTAATTAATAAGGAACCTAAGATACTAACTCATGATACTATGCATGCGCGCATTACAGAGGTATTGCCGATAATATACTAGTATCATGCATATATACTCCCTCCTTTCCGGTTTATAGGCTTATCTCAAAATTTTAGTCTGTCCATTTTATAAGGCTCAATTTGGTTGTTCCCCATCACATGTCCAGATTCCAAGGTGCATTAAATTATTGCATGCAAGTATTAAGAGAAAGTTGACCAATGCATGTACTTTATATATGCTTGCATGTATTGCAATTAATACATTGGAAAACATAAATTTTTGAGGAAAACAAAAGCATTAATTGGGTGTTCTTGCAAACTACAAAGGTATTCCACCACTCACCATCTACCTTGGTTGGTGAGATTTTTGAATTGAGCCCTATAAGGCTGGTTGTAATGAGGGGAGTATCATGCATATATATTATAATGTAGCTATGGTACTAGCTACTTATGTAATGCATAGTATCATAAGTTAACATCTTAGGTTGCCTTACTAATCACACAAAGTAGTAGTACAAAATTTAATATGACACGGTATCATGATATGATACCACATCCTCTTGTGTGTGCCACATCATCCAGAAAGTCTAGTTGGCATCCATCATACCGCTTATGATAATACCATTACAACCAGCCTAGCTAAACCAGAAAGGAGGGAGTATGAGACTAGCTAGCCACAATGCAGAGTAGTCACTACTAGGAAAAGGGCTAAAGATGAAATTGACACTAATGGTGCACTAGAGAAGTGGTGCGCCACTACTATACACTAATGGCGCACCATGTGGAGATGCGCCATTAGTGTGGAAGACACTAATGGCGCACCAGGCACACGGTGCGCCACTAGTAACAAAATGTTTTTTTTCATTTTTTCAAACATACTAATGGCGCATCCGAGCAGAGTGCGCCATTAGTAGTTAGAACTACTAATGGCACACCAGCCGTAGAGTGCGCCACTATGCAACGGCGCGCCATTACTAGTTTAAACTAGTAATGGCGCACTGTGCCACGGTGCGCCATTAGTATACTTTTTTTTTTACTTTTTTTGCAAAACTACTAATGGCGCATGTCTGTGTGATGCGCCATTAGTATCTTGGGTTACTAATGGCGCATGGCTGTGTGGTGCGCCATTAGTAACCTGGGACCAGCTAGATATTTTTGGACAGCCACACCTACACACTCACTTTCCCCACTTCATTCCCCCCACCTCCTTCTCTAAGCTTGTCGGCTGCCTCCTCCTCCTCACCTCATTTGCACCATAGATTCATCAAAATTAAGTGTTGAAATTACCTTTTTTTGATAGGTAAGTAAGGGGAAAGCTATCTTCATGTTGTAGATCTACTTTTTTTCTCCCTAGCTCGCTCCAACAACATGCACATGCACTTTTTGTGGCCTAGCTAGATCTATGTATGTTTGTGGTGTTGCATATGTTTGTGGTGTTGCATATATGTTTGTGTTTGAAGGTACCAGTATTTGAAATGCGATAGTTGCCAATATTTTGCCGGAATGTTGATTCATTTCCGTTTCGGCGAGAATTTTGGCACTGTGCATTCTTTTTGGTCCTATTTTTAGGGAAAGTCATGCCAAATTTTTTCTTGGTTCTAAAATATCATGAATAGGTTTTTGAGCTCCACGAAGGCCGAGATGCTTCGAAAGAACGAGACGGAGATAAGATGTCCGTGTCGAAGATGCAAGCTGAAGAGCCTTATTGTGGACTCGGATTCCGGGCAGGTGCGGGGCCACCTACTCTTGCGTGGTTTCATGGATGGCTATCGGTGGTAAGGTGGTGAAGATGACTATGAAGTCGTCCATGGGGGCCGGGCAAGAAATGAGGAAGGGCAGCAAGACAACCACCACGGCTCGGGCGGGCGAGAAGACGAAGAATCTCTAGGACATGATCACGACAGTGATGTTGTACATAGTCATCATGTAGAAGATGCCGGACATGATGATGAGGAAGATGCCGGAGCAGACGAAGGGCATGATCATGAAGATGAAGATGCCGGCGGAGCAGACGATAATGGACCATCGATGGGTTGGGTGCAGGACCCTCATATTCAAGAGCTGCTTCTCAAGCAGACGGATAACGCACGAGCTTCCGCCCGAGAGAAAGCCAAGATGGATCAACTGGAGATAGACGCGGTTACTCCATTGTATGAAGGATGCAGACCCGAGGATACCCGCCTGAAAGTAACGCTCATGGATCTAGAGATGAAGGTAAAACACAAAATGACTGACGCATGCTTCGACGAGAACATGTCATTCTGGCACGAACGTCTTCCCAAGGGGAAGAAGTGCCCGACCAGTTTCGAGGAGGCGAAGAAAGTCGTGTGTCCTCTGGATTTACCGCACGTGAAATACCATGTGTGCATGAACAATTGCATCATTTATTGGGACGAGCATGCGGAGTCTACCATATGTCCGGTGTGTGGCGTCACTCGATACAAGAAGAGGAAGAAAGCTCCTCGAAACGTGGTGTGGTACTTTCCGATCACTCCTCGTCTGCAGCGGTATTTTGCGGACCCTAAGGTAGCAAAGCTCCTGCGTTGGCACGCGGATAGGGAGGATAAGAAGCGAGAAGATGACGCGAATGACCCGGAGATAAATAAAAAAGACAAGATGCTGAGTCACCTAAGGATGGGAGCCAGTGGCAAGCGTTGAACTTCGAACACCCAGAATTTGGGAAGGATCCAAGGAACATCGTGCTGGGCGCGAGCACCGATGGAGTCAATCCGTTTGGCAGCTAGAGAAGCACACATAGCACCTGGCCTGTATTTGTGTGGATGTACAACCTTCCCCCCTGGTTGTGCATGAAGAGGAAGTACATTCACATGAGTATGCTAATTAAAGGGCCGAAACAACCAGGGGACGACATCAATCTGTATCTGGGGCTGCTGAAAGAGGAGCTAGACATGCTGTGGAAAATGCCAGCCAATACGTGGGACGCCGCAGAGAAAGAATATTTCCCTATGAGAGCCGCACTGCTCACGACGGTGCACGACTATCTCGGTTACAGATATGTCGCGGGGCAGGTGGTCCACGAATTTTCTGGATGCGTCAGGTGCATGGATGACACAACATATCGCCAGCTAGATAGAGATCCCGGGTCTTCAAAAACCGTGTTCATGGGACATCGAAGGTGGCTTCGCGATGATGACCCGTGGAGGAAACGCAAGGATCTGTTCGATGGTGAAACCGAACCCTGAAGACGCCCGCGTACGAGGAGCAGCGAGGAAATAGACGGGTTGTTGAAAAATTGGAAAGATTGCCCACTGCCGGGAAAGAAGCAAAAGGCGCTAGAGCCAGGAAAGAAGCGGAAGGCGCCAGAGCCGCTACTGAAGGTATGGAAAACGAGGTCTGTTTTCTGGGACTTGTCGTACTGGAAGATCCACCGTGTGCCTCACAACCTTGATGCCATGCATATCACGAAGAACGTGTGCGAGAGTCTGCTTGGTACCCTGCTCAACATGCCAGAGAGGACCAAAGATGGGCCGAAAGCAAGTGCAGACTTGAAATCAATGGGCATCAGGCAGGAGCTTCACGCTAATGATGATGATGATGATGATGATGAGGCGAAGTAGGACACAGAAAGTCATCGCAAAGGCAAAAAGGCCAAGAAGACGGGAAATGACTACCCTCCTGCGTGCTTCACTCTAAGTCAGGAGGAGATCTAGCAGTTTTTCACCTGCCTCGTAGGAGTAAAACTTCCTTACTGTTACGCGGGGAAGATAAGCAGATACCTAGACCCAGCGAAGCAGAAGTTCAGCGGGATGAAGTCTCACGACTGTCACGTGCTGATGATGCAGATACTTCCAGTTGCAATCCGTGGGATCATGGACGCGCACGTCCGTGAAACGCTATTTGGCCTATGAAACTTTTTTGACGTCATCTCTCGGAAGTCGGTTGGCGTGAGGCAACTCAGAAGGCTACAGGAAGAGATCGTGGTGTTACTATGCGAGCTTGAGATGTACTCCCCGCCCGCATTCTTCGATGTTATGGTGCATCTGCTGGTCCATATCATGGAGGATATCATCCAACTCGGGTCGACGTTCCTGCACAACATGATGCAGTTCGAAAGGATGAATGGTGTCATCAAAGGATACATTTGCAACATGTCACGTCCAGAGGGAAGCATAGCTAGGGGCTTTCTGACCGAAGAGTGCATCTCCTACTGCACGAATTATCTAGGCATCGAGAACCCCGTTGGTCTGCCCGTCAACGGGCACCTCGGCAGGCTCGCTGGATGGGGTCACCGTGAGGGTTGCCTCAAAATGCATGTCGACTTCGAGGGTCGACTCACCGACTTTGAAAGAGCAAACCTAGTCGCGTTACAACACATAGACATGGTCGATCCTTGGGTGGTAGAGCACAAAACCTTTATTGAGAAGATGTACAATGACCAAGGCCAACAGAGGATGGACGGAGATATAATCAAAGAGCACAACTCATGTTTCACACGTTGGTTCAAGCAGAATCTTCTGTCGTACCCTTTACATGAGGATTCTTCCGCGGAAGAACAACTCATATTTGCCTTGTCACAGGGCGCCGAGCACAACCTGATGACCTATGAGGCGTACGATATCAATGGCTACACATTCTACACCTAGGACAAGGACATGAAGAGCGATGGTTATCAGAACTCCGAGGTAACAATGGAATCCTACACCGGTAACGACAAGGAGAGATACTATGAAAGGATCGAGGAGATCTGGGAGCTGAGCTACGCTGGAGAGAAGGTCCCGATGTTCTGTGTCAGATGGGCCAAGAGCGTCCTAAAGGAAGACCGGTATTTCACCACCGTGGTTATACCCGAAGCCAAATCCAAGACCCTGGGTGCAAACGTCACCGCGAAAAATGAGCCATGGGTACTGGCTTCCCAAGTGGACCAATGCTTCTTCATTACCGACTCGTCAAAGCCCAGTCATGTTGTCGTGAGGAGAGGCAAAAGGAAGATCATCGGAATGGATGGAGTAGCCAATGAGCAAGACTTCGACAAGTACAGCGACCCAAAGATCGAACATGATGACGACGATGAAGTAGTAGCATACACCACAAGAAGAAGCAGGACCACCCTACCTAAAGGACGTCCGTTCCATAGAAGAACTCCATTTGCGAAAAAGAAGGGCAAGAAGATTATGAACAGATAGCTAGCTAAGATCGACTGTATTTAAATCGTAGTCTTCATTTCTCGGTTGTATTTCATGGGCACTTTTTGATATCATGAATATTTTTAAATTTCATGGGAACTTTTTGATATCATCGACTGTATTTAAATTTTAGTCTTCATTTCTCGATCCCCCTCCATCTCGATCTCGATTCCCCCTCCATCTCGATCTCGATGCCCCTTCATCTCGATCACTATCCCCCTCCATCTCGATCTCGATCCCACCCGCATCCTCCCCCGCTAGCTCCACCGCCGCCGACGACCCACCGCACCCTCCCCCGCTCCACCGCCGCTGACGAGCACCCCCCGCACCCTCCCCCGCTCCACCACCGCCGACGAGCACCCCCCGCACCCTCCCC
>NC_041386.1:198440978-198452992 GCF_002162155.2 Triticum dicoccoides
ACCGCCGCCGACGAGCACCCCCCATTTCATATTCATATTCATTTTTAAAAAAATAATAATAAAAAAGTGTAGACTACAATTGTTGTTAAACAACAATTATTACTGTTTTGATAAAAAATATTACTGTTTCATATTCATATTCATTTTCTAAAAAATTATTACATGCAACAAAAAATAAAAATAAATTACTTATGGCGCACCTCTGGCTGGTGCGCCATTGCCATTTATAAAAAAAGATTACTAATGGCGCACCTCTGCCTGGTGCGCCATTGCTATGTAAAAAAATATTACTAATGGCGCGCCGACCGCTAGTGCGCCATTAGTAAGATTCCCTCCCTCTCGCCAGATCCCCTTCGTCCCTCTCCCTCGCCAGATTCACTTCCCCCTGCTGCCCCGACCCATGCCGCCGCCGCCCCCGCGCCCCCACCACTGCAGCTCCTGCCCTGCCCTCCGTCGCCGTCTCCGACAGGCCCTGCCCTCCATCTCCGTCGCCGCCCCTAGTCAGCCCCTGCCCTGCCCCCCATCGCCGTCTTCGAGGAAGGGCACGGCGAAGCAAGAAGGTGTCGCAGCGTCCTCGACGCGCCGCCTCCTCCTCGACACACCGCCTCCTCCTCGACGCGCTGCCTCCTCGATGTGCCTCCTCCTCGACGCGCCGCCTCCTCCTCGACGCGCCGCCGCCCGCCGCCTCCTCGACACCGGCGCCCTCCTACGGCAGCCTGCCATTATCCCACAGGTGATTCCTCACCTCTCCCCCTTCCCCTCCTTCCCCCTAGGCTACCTCCCGCGAGTACCACATCCCTCTTCCCCTTCTTCCCCCTCTTGATTTCCTTCTGATGTGTTCTAGGGTTAGCAAAAGTCAGCAAATTTATAGTAGAAGATGTGTTCTAGGGTTATGCTATGCAAATTGTATCATCTTGCCACTTAAGTCAGCCTTCCCTTTAAGCAGAAAATTTAGTTAGGAGCTATTATTAGGAGCTACTGTCAAAAACTTGTGTGAATGAAAATTCAGGTAGGAGCCTTCCCTTAAATAGCTTTGCTTGCAGAAGTTGAGATCACACAATTGCTTCATGTGAATGAGAAAAATTTGTGTGGGTCTTAGAATCATGTAGCAACTAGAATAAAAGGTACAACAATAGTCAAACTAGAATCTTATATAGTTTCTAGTTCAAATATACCTCCCCGACACTAACATATATCAGAGTTATGGACATGAGTGGAGCTTGATCAAATCTGTCTTTATTATTCTGCAAATTCAGTTTATACATTCCTTTGTTTCCAGACAAATGATTTGAAGCGATGATGATCCCAATGGCATATCATTAGTGGCTATCTGGCTATCAGAAAAGCAAGAGACACTAAGAACGATCTGCATATTGTTTGCTGAGTTTTGGAGAACATACTGTATTCACTCTAAGAAAAAATTCTGGAAACATCACTCATTTTTTGCATGGCCTGGCAAGCATGTAGGAGTTCTCACTTTGTTTTTAAAACCGCATATAGCTCTCACTTAATCCAGTAGCTCCATGGTTAAAAATAAAAACAATAATAGAAGTTTTGTATTTTCTAAGTAAAAAACCCCACATATGCACCAGGATGTGATCTGCATACTTGTGAAATTTCATTTATAATGCTATTATAAAATCATTTTCTTGCCATAACCCACAAATTCATATTTCTTCATGAAATTTTACAGGCACATAGTATATAAACTCCTATATATGTTTTTTTAAAACAGGCTCAGCCTAAGAGCATTTTATGTTACCAGGTTGTGAAATGCAGTAAATTCAGTTTGATGATCAGGCACAAGACATGATATAATAAGTTGAGTTTGCAGATGATCTTATGATGGTTTGGTCTGCAGGATCTTTGTCTACTTCAGTTTGTATGTTCTGGTCATCATTACCATCTGCACATTGTGTGTTTTGCACCATGTATTGTGCTGTGCCTAAGTTATATAGGCTCATTCTAGCTGAAAGTCTTTGATATTCCCATTCCAAGAACTTAACTGTTGAAGTGACAGAAATTTGCCATGGTGCATATAGTAAAAACAATGCCATGATCTGTAAAATACATTTGTCATGCTCCATGAAAGTAAATTGCCATGGTCCAAATGTAGCAGAAGTTTCAAGTAGTGTTTTGTTTCTGTGTTTGAATAGGCAGCAAACTTTCTGTTCTTTCTGTGTTTGTACAGACTTGCTAAACTATTGATGATTTTTTGTAGGGTGACCTATTATATCTGGAATGGAGGCTCACAAAAGTTGAGCTGATTTTTCTCCATATGAAAGCAGAGGAATATATGGTCTGTGGCTGGGTTTTGTCTCCGACCATTGTGTCGTGATGGATTTGCAGGTACCCCGAGAAGCCCTTGAGTTTGCTGGAATGTCGATTAACTTCCGTTCCAGCAAATTTGGGTACTCCATATGTCCTATTTTCAGCAAAGGTCATGCTGAAATTTTCCGTGAATTTTAGCATGACTTTGCTAAAAATAGGACATATGGGGTACTTGCGACTAATGCATGGGCCGGGGTATCTTAGTACTTAGTTAAGTAGGATCAGCTGGCCCGCCATTCTTGCTGCATTAAACCATAGGTGGCAATAGAGCCAAGTGATTAGGGCCAACTTAGAATTCTCCTTAGCATCGATAAACCCTAGATGATAAACCCAACATAGGTGGCAATAGAGCCAAGTGATTAGTACGCTTAGGCTTTTAGGGTGCCTCGGTGTCGACAAACCCTAAATGATAAAAGCTTAGCTTTTAGGATGCCTCGGTGTCGAAAAACCCTAAATGGTGAGACCATGATCTTGTTCCTTGACAATAACCAACTTTTTGACCAAACTTTTTTCCTATTTAGAGCGAAACATGGCCCACAACGATGAGGCCGGCGGTTCGGGCGACAAGCAATTCTGGGAGCTGTCCCAGGAGTTGGAGGAAGAACCTCACCGCTATGAGGACGCCGCGGAAGACACCGATCCTGACTACACAACCCCTAGTGGCGTCGGGGATGACACCACTGATGATGGCGCCACGGATGCCACCACTGATGATGGCCGCGCACACACAGATGGCAGCCAACCGAAGAGACAACGGAAGAAACGGCGCCCGAACGTGCTCGGCACCGTCAGGGAGGAATTTACTGAAGTGAACTCCGACGGGCATCCGACGGCGCCCAAACACGTAGTCAAGGGGTACTCGCTTCAGCTCGGGTGCATTCTCCGGAGCACTGTCTCGATCAACACCGAGAACCTAAGGCATAAGGACCGAGGGAATTTGCGCAGCCTCCTCTTCATGAAGCTGCACGAACGATACAAGTTCCCCGCTGAGTTTGCAAACACACGCCTCTCGGGGAATAAAGTGAACGGTGCCGCCCTCACGAGGATGAGCACGGTCCTGTCTACTTGGAAAAGCACGGTGAAGGCAATGATTGACAAAGGTGATAGTTATGAGAAGATCAAGGAGAAATATCCTTTGATGAGCGAAGATGACTGCAAGGAGTTCAGGATCAAGTGTGAGAGGCCCGCAACCTCCGAATCAAGTCAGTGGGGGAAAGAAATGCAACAGTTGAACTTAGGGGTCCACCAACTCGGTCCCGGCGGTTACAGAGTGGCGGAGCCTATATGGGACAAGGAGGACGCGGAGCATGCCGAGCAAGGCCTACCGCCCCGCTTCGAGAAATACCATGACAAGCAGACCAGGAACTTTCTCAGGGCCCGGTACAAGGAGGACCCGGTAACAAAGGAGCTTATCACGGATCCGAAGACCAAGGCGCTTGAGCTTGTTCTGGTAAGGCATACACCCCCGTGTAATTAGCTCCATATGGTTGCATTCTAATTAATCCCCAATATTTCTAAATGGTTCACGTTCCTTCCACAGGACAAAGAAAGGAGTAGCGCGGGGTCGTCTCAGAGCTCCCCTTTCGACACCCCTTTGAATAGGGCGTTGAACGTAATGAAAAACAGGGATAAGCTCAATAAGCCGACGTCAGCTGGTCGTGTGGCCAGCAAAGGCTTGTCCACAAAATGGTCGTCATACTATACCGCTGGTGGGCAAAAGGAGAAAAAGACCAGCTCGAAAAGCCAGTCGCGCGAGGTTGAAGCACTCAAGGCACAAGTGGTGCGGATTCCGGAGCTTGTCCAAGAGCAAGTGGAACAACAACTGGGAACAAAGCTCAACGCCATGGTGCCTACGTTGATTCTTGGGCTGATGATGTGGATTGCGGGCGGCCAACAGGGGCCTCCCCCGGTTCCCAGCTTCATGGCCAGCAACTCGCACAGCGCGCAGGCGGCGCCATTGGTGTCTCCGGCGGCGCCATTGGTGTCTCCGGCGGAGGCGGTATTCGTGTCTCCGGCGCCGGCACGGGCATTGGAGCTTAATGCACCCGGGTGTACGCCGGCCGGCACCTCGCCAGCAAGCGGCCCCTCTGTCAGTTGCACGCCCGCCGTTGGTGGTGCCTCGACATTAGCCGAGCTCGACGGCATCATGGTAACTAAGCCTCTCGGCCGATGACTTCATCTCCTTGCCTTTGACTGGGCATCCCTGACGCCCTACATGTTTTCATAGGGCGCCACCGACGTTCCTTGCACTCTCCTGCACTTCGTGTGCGGCGAGTTGGTCGATGTCGCCAAGGGCAGAATCGTTCAACCGGGTAACCCCGTGTTCCACGGTAATCCGATGCCACCCACAATGTATAGGGTTGAAGTGGTTTGGGTGCTGGCAGGCTGCAACGAGTTGTTACCTCCGATTCGACCCGCTGGGGCCGACGATGAAGATGAGATGACCCTCAGCGCCTGCGTAAGTTGGCCCCTGCTTTGGACGAAGAGCCAGATTCGTTTGGGGGCGGGGGACACCACCCCACAGACAAGACCGCCAGTCATGCCGGCGCCAAGCCATGGCAAGAATGCCGCAACGCTAACGGACATGCCGGACATCCCTATGGCACAGGATCCAGACATGCATATGGCACAAGATCCGGACGATGACGACAACGGTACATTTACCAACGTCGATAAGTACTTTGCCGAACATGGGTACGATGACGAGTTCTGCGGGCCTCCTTCTCAAGAACCCAACCAAGATGACCGCGATCTAGCTGGTACGTCAGAGAAACCCAGTTGCAACAGGCGTCGTCTGGCGTTCAGTTCTCAGGAGACGCCTCCAGCTGCCGCCTTCACCGAGCCTCAAATAGCTGAGGTGCAAAATATTATCAGCCCCAACACGCTCAAGAAGGCGGTCTTTGAGCAGAACTCGGTCCCATTACAACAGGGAAACGGCAGACTAAAAAGGGTGCCGGTGCGAGCCAGCCGGCACCGAGTACGATCCGTGCTCAGGACGGGCCACCTTCACCTAAGGATATCTCAAGGAGGGTGCATGTGGCGGGTAGGGCGATGCTATCGACACATATGCTCAATGCTGCAACCGGTGCTATGCAGAGTCTGCATGACAGTGTTCTTTCTTTGGAGAAGTGGCGTCTAAGAGAGAATGATCTGGCATACCCGGTTTTCGTGGCCAAGGTGCCAGAGGGCAACGGCTTTGTGGATGGCGACATCAGGGGTACGATCGTCCTGCGGTTTGATGACATCTTTGCTATGTTTAACCTTCATCAACTGCACTACACCTTCGTTCGGCTGTTTTTGCTGAGTATGGAGATGCGGATCATTAGAGACAAGACCCCGGACATCGTGATCGTCGACCCCTTCTACATGCGTGCCAAGCTCTTGAGCAGCACTGGGGACCGCCAAGTCGCGAGTTCACAACTCGAAGGCGTCATTCTGGCAAACCCAGATAAGGATAACTTCCTTGTGGCTTACTTTCCCGAGTAAGTCATCCCTTAACCGCCCCGTAACATATGATTTCTTAGATTTCGATCGTTCTTATTTTTCTAACATTCCGTGTTCTGTGCAGTGACACACATTGCACACTCATCCTCTTAAGCCCGAAATATTCCATGGCCACGTATTTCGACCCGAACCGTAACTCCAAGATAGACTACACAAATATCAAGAAAGTTCTTGATGATGTTCTCCCTGGCTACGCCAAATCTGGAGGCACCTTCACTAGGGCAGTTCGTAAGTACGGCAAGCACGTGTTCACCCACAATACAATGTTCTGCTGTGTCAAGGAGCCGCCTAGCGGTCAGAAGGATGCCTACTACGCCCTCCATCACATGCGGGCGATCGTAAGGGACCATCATCACCTTCTGCTACCAAATAATCTCAAAGATTGGGCCGCGAGCTTGTCGACAATCCAGGACGCGGACATTAGACAAAATTCTTTCGCATCCAGTCAGAGTTTGCGGACATCATCCATCAAGATGTCCTTCATACCTCGGGGCAGTTCTACCTCAGATATCAACTGTCCACCAGGGAGATAGACGGAACTCTACAAATGCAGGCTGACAACGCCCGCGATTTCATGACCATCACGACAGACGGCGGCTTCATCCATGCCCCGGTCCCATGAGTCGAGTAGATAGTAGTGATGCTATGTGTAGTCTGAAACATTGATTGGCTCATGTTGTAATTAAACTTTAATGAACTTGTATGTCTCTTTGGTTTGGACAGTCGTTCAACTTAGATGTAATCGATGCTATTTATTAGTAGAACCATGAATCATGCTATTAATGTCATGTCTTGCTTTTCTCTTCCGATCCTTTTGTTGCATACTTATATATTGCTTATGTATGTATTGTCTGCTGTTTGGCTTGTGCATAGAGATGTCGTCGTATGTCGTGTACAAGGGTAAGGTTCCCGGAGTCTACGACGACTGGGAGGAGTGTTGGAGACAGGTTCACCGTTTCAGCGGTAACAGTTACAAAGGGCACACCACTACGGCGGAGGCGGAATCTAGATACGCCTTCTATCTAGTGGGAGAGAGGAGCGAGCATTGGAGGAACCGGATGAAGACCAGTTTCATCGCGATGATGCTCATCGTGATGACCACAGCTCTCTTCTATGTGATGGTAGTTTAGATGATCGATATCGACTTGTAATGTGAAGACAAACTCGATACTCGCGGTCTCGAGACTTGTAATGTTTTATCTTTGTTCGGTCTTTTGAATTCGGAGACTAATATGATGAATTGTATTCAGATACTAATCTTCTATTGTATTCGATGAATCTGCTGTTGCTGTGTGCTACTGTCTATATCCTGTCAAATAATATATTTTGTAACCCGGGCAGAAATCAGAAAAGTAAAAAAAATAAAACCTAATATTCATACTAATGGCGCATCACTACAGAGTGCGCCATTAGTATGCCAAAGTATACTAATGGCGCATCACCGAACAGTGTGCCATTAGTGTGCCAAATCACATGGTTAAATATGGCCCCTGGGAGGCATACTAACGACGCATGGTGTTCTATACTAATGGCGCACTGGGTGGTGCGCCATTAGTAATAAATACTAGTGGCGTGATACTAATGGCGCACCAATGATGCGCCATTAGTATGCAAAACTAGTGCGCCATTAGTAGGCCTTTTCCTAGTAGTGAGTACACTGGTAACGTACACATATCCCTAGACTATATATATGTTACTACCTTCATAGTGGGTAGTAACATAAGTGTAGTGTGATGCAAAGCTTCATTTCTTAGGTTACAGACTCATTGCATTGGGACATGTGATGCTACAATAACTATCTAAGTTACTGAATCTATCTCTCTCCTCATTAACTTATTGCCACATAACCAAGTTTGCTGAGTTGGAGTCGGTGGTACTGCTGAAGTTACTCCCACTTTGGCTAGTCTAATACTAGCTAGTCGTATTTGATATACTAGCTACCTCACTAAGAGCATGGTTAATAATACAGCCAACCTCTTAGTGGGTATGTACAATAGTAAGTTTTATATACGTACTAGTTTATCAATAGTTGGCTCACCTTACATCCTCACAAAGTGTCTTGGTGGGTCTCCTGTTGCAGCTGGCTCTACTAACCAAGAGCCCGCTTCTCTTCTCCTTCCTCGAACTAATAAGCACATATATATTATTCTATTCCTTATAGCCAGACTACCCACAGTGGGAGTAACATAGGTAGTGACATCACACATATCTAGATAAAATAGATGATGTGGCAAGCAATAAATGAAGAAATGGAGGAAAGTGGATATGTGCGATGTTAGTACCTATGTTACTCCGACTGTGGGTATAGTCTTACTATAGTATGAGACTACCCACAATGGGAGTAACATAGGTAGTAACATCACACATATCTAGATAAAGTAGATGATGTGGCAAGCAATAAATGAAGAAAGAGAGGAAAGTAGTAACATATCTAGTTACTAGTAGTATGAGTAACATCACATGTACATATCAAGGCAAGATGTGTCTATAGCCTAATAAATGAAGTGTTGCATGTTACCACACATATATGTTACTCCCCAATATAGAGGTAGTAACATAGACTAATGTAACACATGGGCATGTTACTAGTCTATGTTACTACCCATTGTCTGAGTCACATCACACATCTCAAGGCAAGATGAGTCTGTAGCCTAATAAATGAAGTGTTGCATGTTACTACACATATGGTACTCCCCACTATAGAGGTAGTAACATAGACTAGTAACATTCGATGTTACTACCCATTGTGGCTAGTCTTATGTGACTTTATTGTGTACTTACTTGCTCTAATAATGCATAGTATCATAGAGTAGCTAGTATCATATGTAGTACTTTATTTATATTGTCATGCATGACACATAGTAGCATAGCATTTATTATGATACGGTTTCATGATATGATACTTAACCCTCTCTTTCTTCAATTAATTAATTCTATAACAGCTCATCAAAATTGCCTAGTTGGCATTCATGATACTAGCTATGATACCCCCTTACTATCAGCCTAGCAAAGGTGTACAGATCATTTGTGCATCAATTTGTGAGTTTTCATCCGCTTGTTCGAGAAGCGGTGAGAAGTTTCAAACATTTCAGCCGCGAGGTGCGGCCACTGGCGTAGGCCTAGTTGGTATTTTAATTACAGAAAATTTAGATGGAGTTCGGACATCATCAAAATCGATGTGTGCCTATGGCGTGCTCTCACGACCCCGTGGAAAAAATTGGTAAAGTTTGGCACAAGTTTTGATGACCGCTCCTTCCAAACTGGAGCATCTCACATTAAGGATCATGCTTTTCCAAAAGGAGATGTGTCAATTCAAACTCCTGTGGCCAGTGACTTCATTGTTTGGCCTCATAAAAATTTCCACGGTACACAATCACCATTATACCACAGTTTTGATTTTCTGGCGCATTTCAGGTACCGTTAGCTATATTTAAGACATTTTTTGATATTAACGTGCATTTTGTGCATAAAAATAAAATTACAACCGGAACTGCATGTGCTGTCGAAAGGGATGAGGATCGTTGTTCAATCTGGGAGCGTCCAACGGTGCAGACATACGATCCATGGGGTTTGGGTTCTAGCCAATCAGAAAGCACGACTCAGATCGTGGGCGGGTGGTGGCAGTGTTTGGTTGGCACACGACTTTCATCAATGAACCGTGTGCTATTCGCAAACCAGATTGCATATTTTTGTTCACACATACTACAGTGAGATCGATTGAGTGTGCTACCTCTATGATATAATAATAATAAAAAAAAATAGTTCAGATTCATTGCCTGATCTGACATCATATCAAGGTCAACATATTAACGGTTCTTACATCAATAGAAAACCGGGAATAACTCACAAATTCAGTACACGCGATAGTTCTAAATTGAACGAATTAAGTTGCAGGGTAGGCATAAAGACTAGTCTTACAGCTTAATTCCCATGTACATGGGGGACTGGGATCATTAAGTTGACCCCGAATGAACTTGGGTTTTTTTATGCTTTAAACTTCTTCTCTGTTGCACTGGTGCGTGATCCCTTGGGTGGCAACTTATCAAATTCATCGTACTCCTCCTGATCGACAACATCATAGACACCCAGTACCCTTCTCTTCCCATGCATCGCTAAATGGCCATTCTTATGAAAGGGGTCTTCCACAAAGAAAATCTGGGTAGCATCGCTGGCAAGAATGAATTGGTCCGCGTCATATGCCATCGTTGTCTTGTTAACACCGGTCTTCCTGTACTCATCAATCCTTACCAGACCAAGAGGGATCCATGCGCACCTGAATAATGCCACCTTAACTTTCACATAGTCAAGCTCCCAAATCTCTTTGATGGATCCATCACTACTAGGAAAAGGCCTACTAATGGTGCACCAGTTTTGCCTACTAATGGCGCATCACTGGTGCACCATTAGTATCACGCCACTAGCATTTTTTACTAATGGCGCACCACTGGTGCGCCATTAGTATCTGGTATACTAATGGCGCACCACCCAGTGCGCCATTAGTATATAACACCATGCGCCATTAGTATGCCTCCCAGGGCCATATTTAACCATGTGCTTTGGCACACTAATGGCGCACTGCGGATGGATGCACCATTAGTATACTTGGCATACTAATGGCGCACTCTGTAGTGATGTGCCATTAGTATGAATATTAGGTTTTTTTACTTTTCTGATTTTTGCACAGGTTACAAAATATATTATTTGACAAAGTATAGACAGTAGCACACAGCAACAGCAGATTCATCGAATACAATAGAAGATTAGTCTCCGAATACAATTCATCATATTAGTCTCCGAATTCAAAAGACCGAACAAAGATAAAACAATACAAGTCTCGAGACCGCGAGTATCAAGTTTGTCGGAAGTAATACTAATCCTAACAAGTCCTACTAATCATCATCATACAACTTCTACTCGTTATTCATAACAAGTCATACGATCATCATCTTGATAGTCATCGAACCAACCCTACTTAATTGTTCTTAGCACATGATCATCGGTATTAGGCAGGACCTAAATACCCTATTTAAGCTAAAATAGCATAAAACAATATAGACCCTGACTCTCCATTATGGAGAATGGAGAACATCCTGTCTCCAATTCTTGCGCTTTGCTTCCTTTTGCTTCCAAGAAGCTCCTTACGACTGTCCATACATTTTTCCCATCCTTCGATTTTTCATGTCTCCACTTCTTTTAGAAATCTCGTATGGAGAGTTGAGATTCGTAAGACGACCTGGCTGTATGTTCAAAACATTAACACTACCTTTCTGATACATCATATGAGGCACACAATTCTCTAGGATTATCTGTTGAAAAACATAGTAATAACTTCATAGTTAGCAATGATGTACTAGTTTTACAAGTATGCAAAAGATGCACGGATGTCGTAATAGTAAAAATCTTACCAGGGTATCTCCATGGTAGTTACTTGTAACGCCCCGGATGTAACTTTCCCAATTTGTACTCCAACTCTTGCCGTTTCCGGCGTTAAGTTATTTTATTTTCTTGGGTTCGGGTTTTCGTCTCCGTGTGTTGTTGTCGTTGTCATGCATCTCATATCATGTCATCTTGTGCATTGCATTTGCATACGTGTTTGTCTCATGCATTCGAGCATTTTCCCCGTTATCCGTTTTGCATTCCGGCGCTTCGTTCTCCTCCGGTGGTCATTTCTACCTTTATTTCGTGTGTGGGGATTAAACATTTCCGGATTGGACCGAGACTTGCCAAGCGGCCTTGGTTTACTACCGGTAGACCGCCTGTCAAGTTTCGTATCATTTGGATTTCGTTTGATACTTCAACGGTTAACCGAGGGACCAAAATGGCCTCGTGTGTGTTGCAGCCCAACACCCCTCCAAGTTGGCCCAAAACCCACCTAAACCTGCTCCATCATCTAAAGCGTCCAATCACGATCGCGTGGCCGAAAACCGCACCTCATTTGGACTCTCCTAGCTCCCTCTATGCCTATATATATAGACCCCTCCTCTAAATTCGCGATGCAAGCCCTACCCTAACTCTCCCCGCCGCCGCCGGACATTTTCTTCCACCACGCCGGACATGTCCGCCCCCTCTCCGCAGCCACGTGTCGCCTCCCCATTCGCGGAGACGCCGCGCCCACATCCCCGCGCCGCCACCCGTGCTCTGGCCCGCCGGGCCCAGCCGCGGCCCTCCCAGCCCGGCCG
>NC_041386.1:198453351-198528813 GCF_002162155.2 Triticum dicoccoides
CGCGCCGGCAGCCTCATGCCGCCGGCCGTGCCCGTCATCGCTCCGCGCCGCCTCCCTCTCCCTGCCGTGCCGCCTCGCACCGGTGGGCGCCGCCCGAGCCGCCCCGGCGCCACCAACCGCCGCCCGAGCCGCTCCGGGCCCGCGGAGGACTCCGGCGAGCTCCGCCAGATCCGGCGACCCCTCCGGCCTCTCCCTCGACTCCGGCGAGGATCCGGCGCCTGCGGCCCCTCTTGCCTCGGATCCGGTCACCTCCGGCGAAACTCCGGCCGCTACAGTGTTTCCGGCCAACTTTGAAACCCGTGCAAACCCTAGATCCAGATCTGGGGAGGTTGACTTTTTGCCCGTCCTAGTTATTTCTTTTGCAATATTCACCATGTCATAACTCCGCATCCATAGCTCCGTTTTTGGCTTATAGCATATCAAAATGTTCATCTCAGAGAGTACATCATTTCATTCCATTGCATCATTTTCATTTGAGTTCATCTTGATGCCCGAAATGCTGTTAGAATAGGGCTACTTGAGATAATTGTCAGATCTGCTGCTCCATTTAGATATTTGTCATTTTTGCCATGTTTAATGTGTGCATGATATGCCCATGAGCTCTACATATGTTTTGTTAAGGGTTTTGTCATCTCTCCAGAGGTGCAACCCATGTATTTTTGTAATGTGTGTGGTGACTAGTGCAAGCTTGCGAAGAGGCACTTGGTAACAAAAATACCTTATCGCCAACAGGTTGGTTTGTTGAACTGTGTGCCCAGACGAGCACACAGTTCACAAAAATACCTTATGGCCGTCTATAATGATCGCACACAATTCTGATCACCAACCTGTTTGCCGGGTAACACACACATCTTGTTACGCCAAATCATTTGTGTTCACCTCACTCATCCCAAAAGGTTCATCGGACCTAACTATATGCCGTATATCGCACACACCTTGATCTGGCTGCCCATTTCTGTTGCTCTGTCTCGTCGCAAACAGTTCGTACAGATCAACCGTATGCCCCTCATCGCACACGCAACTATAATTTGAACCATGTTTGATGTATCATTCATCGCAAATGTTTTGCATCATTTTTGATGGTTTTCATACAACACCATTTGCGATTATTGCATCGCACATAGTTTCTCGAAGGGTCTCTAATCGTAGTGTCGCATTAGTAGCATCTTGTAGTAGTGATCCCTCACTAAAATTTCAAGGTATAAGTGTTCTCCCTGAGTATGCACCATTGCGACAGTTCGTCGTGCTGAGACACCACATGATGATTAGGTGTGATAAGCTCTACGTTCACATACAACGGGTGCAAGACAGTTTCACACGCGCGGAATACTCGGGTTAAACTTGACGACCCTAGCATGTACAGACATGGCCTCGGAACACTAGAGACCTAAAGGTCGAACGTGAAGCATATAGTAGATATGATCAACATAGAGATGTTTACCATTGACAACTACTCCATCTCACTTGATGACCAGACAAGGTTTAGTTGATATGGATCACGTGATCATTTAGATGACTAGAGGGATGTCTATCTAAGTGGGAGTTCTTAAGTAATATGATTAATTGAACTTAATTTATCATGAACTTGATCCTGATAGTTTTTGCATATCGATGTTGTAGATCAATGGCCCGTGCTACCGTTCCCTTGAATTTTAATGCGTTCTGTCGGCGTCCTGGGAACGGGGGTACCCACACTTGCCTGCCTACGACCCACGACGTGGCTCCATCGACGGCCCTGAATGGCCCAGCTTCAGCATCAACAACCCAAGACCCTCACGAGGGGCCTAGCCTCGCGAGGCGGACGATGCCAAGACCTCCCTGGGGGGCGGCCTCGCCAGGCTGGCTCCCGAGGGGCAGAGATATCGATGCAAGGTGTACCTCGCGAGGATCACATGACATGAGCCATGACGACCAATGCCAGGCAGGCACCAGCGGGCGCAGTGTACCAGTCCCATCTTTGGTGCCAAGGAGGCAAGCGCAGGCGCGGAGTCCAGAGGAATGAAGCAAAGGTTTCCATATCGGGGCAACAAGACCAAGATCGCCAGGATGGCAGAACGGAGGTCCTCGCGGACCCACCGCGGCATCACCACCAGAGGCTTTTGCAGGCGAAGACCACTTTTGTTAGGATAACTTGTACTAGTTGTCTCCCTTCGAATATGGCCGTTATGGGATCCCTTCTCGCCTTACATTTGGGAAGAGGACCAAGGCCACAATAAATAGGACTTAGCCACCACCATAGAGGGGGAAGGATCATTCAGATCATCCTCTCACCCACCAGCTCATCGAGCTCAAGAACACCTCACCTCCTGAGGAAGTTCGACCACTATACTAGTTCATCCTCAGCCCCTCGAGGAAATCCACCACAAAGCTGGAGTAGGGTTATTACAGCGCAAGGTGGCTCCGAACCAGGATAAACAGTTGTGTCTCCTGTCCCTTGGGCTCGTCGAGCTAGGCCAAGGAATCGTTGAGCAGGTAGACTGGGGAGGATGAGTTCTTCGCACACACCCTAGTGTTCGAACCTCTCAAGGGTCCATGGAACCCCGAATCCGACATTTGGCGCGCCAAGTAGGGGTGCGTCAAAAGTCCGCCTCTCCACCCGCTCCGTCTCTCCGTCCGCTTCATCTCTTTGTTCGACTCTCATGGCGGGCGCCGCCCCTCCGGCTGGATCGATCGGCGCGCACGGAGGCGTCGAGGGCCTCCGGGCCTTCACCCCTGCTTTACGACGAGTGCAGTGGCCACCCAAATTCAGGTCGGACCTGCCGCCCCGATACGACAGCGCGGCGGACTCGGAGGCTTCCTCCAGGCGTATGAGGAGGCTATCTGGGCGGCAGGCAGTGACGGCAAGGTCATGGCAAACTGGTTTCCCATGGCCCTCGTGGGCGCGCTGTGCGCCTGGCTTCTCAACCTTCTAGGATCTTCGGTGGCCTCCTGGGAAGAGTTGTGCGGCCTCCTCATCGCGCGCTTTGCAGCACCGTGACGGCACGCCGTCATAGCACTCCTGGGTGGTTCACAAGGGCCGCCCTCGGACCGACATGTCAAGCAGTTCTTTCACCAAGCGGTTGCCGCATGCGTGCAATAGGGAGCTCGTCCGGGATGGGCGGCACCCAAGGTCGACGTCATCTTTGAATCAAGGGACCATCCTGCGACCACCCCGGGCGCATGTGCGCTCCCCATGCTCTACACCCCCACCATCTGCAACGTAGCGGCAACCAAGACCCTCATCGATGGCGGGGCTGGCCTCAATGTGCTCTCTGTGGAAGCCTTCAGCTTGCTTCACGTGTGACATGGACGACTCCGTCCCACCAAGCCGTTCCCCGGGGTCGTCGATGGCTCCACCAGCCCCCTGGGGCAGATCCACCTACCCATCACCTTTGGCACCCGCAACAACTACCGCACCGAGCTCATCAACTTCGACATCGCCCGCATCGGCCTCCCGTACAACACCATCCTCTTGTACTCGGCCATTGCCAAGTTCATGGTAGCAACTCACCCTGCCTACAACATCATGAAGATGCCAGGAAGCAGCAGTGTCCTCACTGTGGCCGGGGACACCAAGGAGGCGCTGACGGCCCTCAAGCTTGCCTTCAGGGCCGCGGCTGCTGTGCGGCCAGAGGAGGATGGAGTCACGGGGGCTGCGCCAGCAAAAAAGAAGCAGCTGTTCTCTGAAGACCGAGCCGAGACGAAGCAGGTGCCGGTTGAAAAAGATGGGGCAGGGGGGCCACCTTCATCATAGGTGCCATCCTCGCCCCAGACCAAGAAAATGCACTGGTCGATTTTTTGCGTGTGAACAAGGAGGTGTTCGCATGGGAGCCCAAGGACCTGGCTGGAGTCCCAAGGGGGGTGATCGAGCATCACCAAAATGTGTGCCCCAATGTACACCGAGTGAAGCAGAGGGCGTAACGGCAGTCCATAGAGAAGCAGTCGTTCATCGTCCAAGAAACCCGCAAGCTGCAAGATGCTGCTGTCATTCGAGAGGTGAGGTACCCAGAATGGTTGGCAAACCCTGTCATCATCCCCAAGAAAGGACGGAAGGAGCGCATGTGCGTCGATTTCACCAACCTCAACAAGTCGTTCCCTCAAGATCCCTTTCCGCTATCGCGCATCAACCAGATCGTCGACTCCACCACTGAGTGCGACCTACTGTCCTTCCTGGACGCATTCCCAGGGTATCACCAAATCAAGATGGCGGTACAAGATGTCGAGAAGACGGCCTTCCTGACCCCGTGTAGGGTGTAGTTCTACACCTGCATGCCCTTTGGGCTGCGTAACACTGGAGCAACCTTCCAGTGACTGATGCACATTGCTCTAGGCCAATAGTTCGCGTGGAACGTTGAGTCCTACATCGACAACATAGTGGTGAAGTCTCGGGAGGCAAGGACCCTCATCAAGGACTTAGAAGAGACATTCACCAGCTTGCGCAAGGTGGACCTACGAGTCAACCCGAAGAAATGTGTGTTTTGCGTCCCCTCCGGCAAGCTGTTGGGTTTTCTGGTGTCATACAGGGGAATCGAGGCGAACCCGGAGATGGTCAAGGCAATAGAAAAGGACGAGTCCGCCACAGACTCTTAAGGAAATGCATAGGCTGGCAGGTTGTGTGACCTCACTAGGGTGCTTCATCTCCAAGTTGGGGGAGCGCGCTCTCCCATTCTTCAAGCTGATGAAGAAGAAGGGCCCATTCGAGTGGACTTCGGAGGCTGACGCAACATTCCAAGACCTCAAGAGATACCTCACCAGCCCACCAGTGATGGTGGCTGTCGGTGTCAAAACTGGCGGATCTCGGGTAGGGTGTCCCGAACTATGCGTCTAAGGCGGATAGTAACGGGAGGCAGGGAACACGGGGTTTACCTAGGTTCGGGCCCTCTTGATGGAGGTAATACCCTACGTCCTGCTTGATTGATATTGATGATATGAGTATTACAAGAGTTGATCTACCACGAGATCGTAGAGGATAAACCTAGAAGCTAGCCTATGGTATGATTCTCTGTTGTCCTACGGACTAAACCCTTCGGTTTATATAGACACCGGAGGGGGCTAGGGTTACACAGAGTCGGTTACAAGGAAGGAGATCCACATATCCGTATTGCGAAGCTTGCCTTCCATGCCAAGGAAAGTCCCGTCTGGACACGGGACGAAGTCTTCAATCTCGTATCTTCATAGTCCAATAGTCCGGCCAAAGGATATAGTCCGGCTGTCTGGAGACCCCCTAATCCAGGACTCCCTCAGTAGACCCTGAACCAGGCTTCAATGACGATGAGTCCGGCGCGCAGATTTGTCTTCGGCATTGCAAGGCGGGTTCTTCCTTCGAATACTCCATAGAAGATCTTGAACACGTGGATAGTGTCCGGCTCTGCAAAATAAGTTCCACATACCACCGTAGAGAGAATAATATTTCCACAAATCTAATCTGCTGACACGTTTAGCAACATGACATCATTTCATGGCCCGGTCAGTATTTGAACCGTTTTTCTCAACCAGCACTACACATATTGTGAGGCGATTTTCTTGACATGTCTTGTCAAAGCAGAGATCATGTCCCCCTGTCACGGGATTCTCGTCAATACGAATGTGGCTAACCCAACTGTGCCATCAATTACGACACTTGGGGAATAAGAGGTTTTATCAAGTGAGTGGGGAGGCGCACCGCCTCTTCTGCCCATATAGAGGGACAAGGATTCACTCTTTTCACCCACGCCTTCTTCCTGATTCATTCCCTTCTGCTCAGGATCCAGCGCCGAAGCGTTCACCTTCTCTGTCCACAAAAGGCCTTCCAAAGATGTCCGGATCCGGAGCAGGAGGCAAATGGATGGCCTCTACCGTCCGAGAGAAGGATATCAAAAAGCTTCGGGAGGCCGGGTATCTGGCCAAGAAAATCAGCCACCGTCTCCCGACGGCGGGACAGATCGTCCCCACTCCGGAACCCCACGAGAGGATTGTATTTCTTCCTCACTTTGGCCGCGGGCTAGGGTTTCCCCTCCACCCGTTCGTTCATGGCATCATGTACTATTGTGGGATCGATCTTCACGATCTGTCCCCTAATTCCTTCCTCAACATATCGACATTCATTGTCATGTGCGAGGCTTTCCTCCACATTCCGCCGCACTTCGGTTTATGGCTGATGGTTTTTAATGTGAAGCCCAAGGTGGTGGGCGGCGAGCACGCCAAGTGCGGGGGCACTATGGTGAGCAAGATGCCCAACGTCATAAGGCCAACGAGAACCTTTAATGATTTTGTCAAGGAGTGGCAACAACAGTGGTTTTACATCACTGAGCCGTGCGGCAAGGAATGGGCATCATCGGCCGAGTTTCGATCCGACGCCCCTCTGCGGCTTACATCCTGGGTCAAGAAAGGCCTGGACTGGTCCTCGTCCGACGAACTATCAGTGCTCCAGACGCGTGTTAAAGATATGGGAGATAAGAACATTGAACTTGTCAATGTAGTCCAGGTGATGTTAGTCTGCCGGATACCGCCTTGTCAACACCGTACTTGCAATCTATGGGAATTCAATCCGGCCAGGCACCAAACCTTGCGAGGGTTCTTCAGCTTGTTGCACAAGGACATTTGGAAGGTGCTTTTCAAGTCCAGCAAATCATGGCCGGACTTCGCTGAAGACCGCGGGTACCAACTGTCCCGCCCTGCAAGTTTGGTGAGTTTATCAAACTTTTCTGTCCGCATGACCCAAAGGAAACGCTTAACGTGTGTTTATTCAACTCTCCCAGAGTTGGACGAAGAAGGCGGAGCGGATCCATTATTCGGCCCCGCTGCCCAAAGGCCCGGCCATCCCACTTCTGACGAAGATGCTGGTCCCGGTGCCTTACATGGTGCCAAAGAAGACGGCCGAGAAGGAGGCCAAAAAGAGTCGGGGCGGCCTTCGTTGCTGCGGCAGTTCAGACACAATACTCGAAGGCTCTGATACCCATTCCGCCTCCGAAGAGGATGAAAAGGAGGAGGAAGATGAATCCCTAGTGGGGGGAAGAAGGAAGAGGACGGCCTCCGCACCTTGGAGGCTGAACTGCCCAAAAGGAGAAGGGCTTCTCTTCCGGAGGAGTCCACTGCCACCGTCGACAGCGGACCGGCATGGGATCCTAGGGCCCAGCCCCTGGTGAACTCGTAAGTATATAAAACCCAAGTACGTTTAAGCGTCCGGACTCATCGTGTGTCATGGGTTTGTCACGGCAGATGTCCTCGTGAAAGGACTTAGTCGTGGAGCCATCGCTATGGGTTAACTTAAAGGGGTTAAACCGGACAAGGGGACACGAGGGATTTTATACTAGTTCGGCCCCTTCATTGAAGGTAAAAGCCTACGTCTAGTTGTGATTGGTATTGCTAGGGTTTTGATGACCAGGGAGTGAATCCGCTTTGCCTAGCTCTCCAGTAGTTGTCTGTTGTCCCTAAACCGCGGCTGGGTCATCCCTTTATATACATAGGTTGACGCCCGCCAGTTTACAGAGTCCTGAGGCCGGATCATAAACATGTCCGGCTTGGTCTCTATTCCTTTAACTTACAATACAAGTTACATGAAAGAGTCAGTTTACATCTACAGGCCTTAACCTGCCTTTGGGCCTTCGGCCTTCGTAAAGCACCTCCATCCTCACGTCTTCATGGAGCTAACCCGGCCATTCCTAGCCGGTTTACCTCCAGTAATCATATCCCCAACATTAGGCCCCAGATTGATTTGAACTTGTTCATGTCAATCTTCAATACTTAGAAAAATTATTGCCCTGTCACCTTCATATAGATCTGGTAAACCGCCGTGATGTCATCCGTCAGATCCATAATAAACCGTCATGACGTCATCTACCCGTTGAAGCCGAGGATACCCTTCATTAATGAATATCCAACCATCGTGGCGACATCCTTATTAACTATCCATTTTGAGCTCCTCGATTCATGCACTTGTTGCTTATCGCTTTGCCTTATAAATAGGACCACGGGCCCTTCTCTTTTTCCCCTTCGTCTCCTTCACTTCTTCTTCCTCCTTGCGACGCCTCTACACCTGATCGCCGCCGCCATCACCGAGCTTCGCCTCCGTCTCTCCGCCGGCCGCTGCATTAACCTGGTTGCACCAGAGAGCCGCAGCATACCTCCGCTACTTCAACAGCCATTGGAAGTCCCTTCCTTTCTCCGTTGTAGATCTACCTAGGGTTTCCTCGTTCGTCGAAGTTCATCGAGGCTCCGGCGCTGTTCTTCCCTATTTCTTCTTAGTCCAAGGATAAAAACTTTAAACTTGATGTATTCCACGTAATGGCTTATCTTCTATTACGAAAACAAAACTTTACGCGCATAAAAACACTGATCTGGTCCTTTGTGAACTGCTTCGGGATCAACCTTTTAGGTCTAAATCCTTTTATTTTCCTGTCTTATGGTACATCCAAAATTTCCCTGCAACCTTATGAAATCTGTTTTACCTTAGTTAGTCATTTTTGCCTTAGATCTGTATCCTCTTTACCACCTAGGTGGTTTACCTTTGTAAAAGCAATCTGTCATATACCATTAGTCCCCTGGTGAACCGGACAAGCCTTTTACCTCCATTGTTATACTCCGGTTTAACAGCATGTGCATACCTTTGTTCTGATATTGGCTTGTCATTCATCATTGTATCAGCCTCCGGTTTACGCAACTTACATACCTGTATGTTTTTATTCCGTCGCATCTTATGTATCACCATGAATGATTTGTAAACCGGTATTTCCTTTCAGCTTTTCGCTTGCAATGGCCAAACAGTTTTATGCTTGCAACTGGGCTCCTTCCCGGGTTACCGAAGAACGGCTTAACGGAATGGTCAGGATTGGTACCTTGCCAAAAAAGAATGAGATCCGGTGGCAAGTTTCTGGATCGGAGAATCCTCCTACCCCTAAGCAGGGTGAGGTAGTGGTATTTGTTGACCACATAGGCCATGGTTTCAAACCGCCCGGGTCAAAGTTTTTCCGGGATGTACTTGCCAGTTTCCAGCTCCACCCTCAAGATATTGGACCTAACTCACTATCCAATATATGCAACTTCCAAGTCTTCTATGAAGTGTACCTACAGGAAGAACCAACTGCTGAGCTGTTCCGGGATTTTTTTCCATCTGAACCGGCGCACTGAATTTGTAGACGGACCCAACACTGAACTTAGGGGTGTCTCAATTCAAAAAAGAAAAGAGGTCGAATTTCCTCATGCCAAGCTCACAGCCACCCTAAAGATTGGAACCAAACTTGGTTCTACTGTAAATATACCTCCCCTGAAGACGAGAACCCTCTGTCAGGCTACCGTGCCCACCGGCTCTCCAACACTCATCCACTGCCGCAACGTCTAAGTGCTACGGAACGGGCCTCATATGCCCCTCAACTCGCCAAGCTCTGAGCCTCTATGGCCAACGGTTTATCAGGCGTCGACTTTGTGCATTGCTGGATATCCTAGAGCATCTTGCCATTAAGCCGCCGCTCCGGTTTAATGTGTGAGTACACTGGTGAAGTACAAGACTCCCAACATCACATCAACATTCAGTTAACTGATGAAGAAGTTACTGAGGGTGTCAAGAAGATTTTGAACGAATCGGAATCTGTCTGCCGCCAAACCGGCTTAAACCCCTTTTACACAAAAAACAAACTGCCTGCTGTAAGTACTGTCCTTCCTTTTTACCTTTGATATCTTTTTAAACTATTCAACCTGTGAATATCCTTCTGTTTATTTACAAACAGGGTGATGATCCATTCTGGAAGAACAAACCTGCAGAGAAAGCGGCAAAGCCCTCCCGCCCCAAAACTAAAACTGTCAAGAAAACCTCAAGGCGGAAGGCAACTGAACGTATCAGGATGGAACTGGATGACGATACGGATGAACTGGAAGTTGAGGTAGAACTTGGTTCACTTGGTTCCCTATTTATGCATCTCATTAACAATGATATTTATCAGGAGGGCGCGGAAGGCAGCAAAGCCGACGATGTAGAGGTAATTGTCCTTTCCTCCGGTTCAGACTCTCTGCCAACACAAAAGATCCATCAAGCGATCTGGAAGTAAGCTTTTCACATTCTCTTGCTCACTTGGATCCAACATTTATTTTCAAGAAGCAGTAGCACGAGGCTCGTTGTACAACCCGGCACAGTGGCCAAAAGGTCACCTTGACCGGTTTACCTGACACCCCTGTTCGAAAGAGCCGATCTGAGGTCTCACCTCCTACTGACAATTCTTACCCCAAGGCAGGTTATTTCTGAAAACCTCTTAATCCGTCCAATTCAAATTATCAGGTGACACCTCCCTCATCATCTGGCAAGTCAACAGCAACCCAACTCCCTCCTCTCAAAACTGTAGCTGGGTAAGTACTTAAACCCCTTATTTGAATGTTTTCATACCTTGTATACTATGCTTAATTTTCACATCTTTTTTGTTTTGTAGAGCCAAAGCCAGATCCAGCAAAAAAGCTCAGGTGAACAATCCGTCTGAAGACCAGGTGGTTCTTGAACAGGAGCAAGCAGGTGAACTGGACCAAACTGGTGAACCGGAGGGTCCCAATCCTGAAGTCACCTTTGATGAGCCACCCCGTCAAGATCACAATATCAATGAACAACCAGAAGCTGCTACTGTTGTGCCTGATACTGAACCGGCAGATCCAATCCAGGCTAGTCCAGTGAGAGCTACTGAAACTCCATCAACTCCAGACAAAGCTGCTGGAGATAAAGAAGGCGAGGTTACCATTACTGGTATTGGTCACACCTCTCCTGGCCATCCTGTAATCTTGGCTCAACATAGCGCCAAGGAAGAGCGTGCTGCCATGGAAAAAGGCAAATGGAGCACTGACTTGGGAGGCTATGCTCATTTCAGCGCTCAACATCTCCACCCCGGTTTTCTAAACCGTCTGCACTCAAACCGTGATTACGAAGCCGTTTTGGTGAACCTGATGAAAGAATGCTATGAGGTATTTTCATTACCTTTCCTTTCTTGATTTCAAAGTATAAACATCAACCCAAGTAGACCCTAAGGGCTGGTTTAGCTTTTTACGAGGTAAACCGGGTCTTTGTAATATCTTAATCCTTGCATGATGATCCTTCATATGTGAAATCATCGTTTAGAAACAAACCGGTACTTTATCATTGTACTCATGTAGTGTTCATCGGTGTAGCCCCCAAGGGCCGGTTTAGCTTTGCAAGGTAAACCGGGTCTTTAATCAACGCGTCAGATTTGAACAGATGTACATTAGCCCCCAAGTGTTAAGGATAATGCTTGCATTGTACTTTAGACTTGTGAAAAATATGCTGATGAGAAAGCAAATAGGCATTAGCCCCCAAGTACAAAGTGTATAACTTGTTATACGCTTGGTACTTAGAAAATTCACATCTCATTGTTGATATATCTTCATCTTTGTAGGACGAGCTGAGTAAAAGGGATGCTCAAACCGCTGATCTTCAAGAGAACGTAAAGTCTCAACAAGCAGAGGCTTCTAAAGCCAAAGAGGAGCTGACCAATGCCTTGGGAGCTACGGAGAAGTTGAAAGAGACCTTTAGCAAGGAGCGTGCTGACTGGGAAACAGAAAAGGCTGGTTTGATAAAAAAGGCCGAGGACGCAGATGCAGCCCTGAAACCGGTAGTGGAAGAACTATCCGGCTTAAAGCGGCAGATTGACGCCATGACATCCACTGTATTTGGTAAGTGCTTTCTCGTGCAGTTTGTCTAATCATAAGATTTTATCAATGGCCGGTTTACTGATGCTGAACCATGACAGGGACCCGCATTGCTCATCTGGGCTCTGACATGCGGATGAAGCTTAAAGCGGCCTACACCTTGATGGAACAGCTATACTCTGGATCCCAGCATGCTATTTGCACTGCAGCGTATAACAAGCCGGCGCCATTGTTGATAAAGGAAACACATGAGAAGCTGGCCATGCTACCTGCCCGGATCACCGAACTGAAGAAATCAGCCGCAAGATTAGGAGCGCTGACGGCGCTAATCCGGGCGAAGGCATGGATGCCGGATCTTGAACCGACATATATCATCAAAGGATATCCTGGCCTGAAAGAGGACGGCTCAGACTTCAATAATGATGATCTGCGAAGGGTGACAAAGGAGATGCGGCCAATAGCAAGCAAACTGGCGGAGGACACAGATTTATCTCACTTCCAACCAGTTTACGATGCCGAGGGAAAGAGACAGCCCGCTGTGATCCATGATGTTGAAGAGCTTGTGCCTCCAATCCGTAAGCATACTTACGCTCCTGACATTAACCCCTCCACCCTTATCCATGAAGAGGCCGTGTTTCAAGCTTTAACCGGAATCGATTGGTCAATGGTTGATTTCCAGCGTCTAGTGAGGGATGAAGAGGATGTGACTGCACAAGATGACCCTCAATTGTCAAGCCATCCCGATGAAGCATCCTAGACCGGCGACCGGTTTACCAGCTACAGTCTGCCACTCCTTGAAAACAATTATTCAATTCGGGCCGTTTTGAAGCTCCTTGTAATACGATAGCCGAAACACCTTTATCTGCCATGCCATCGAGCATGCTTGTGTTGCTTGATATTTTGAAAACTTGTTCCACTTTTGGGATCTATTTATGCATAGTCCATTATACTTTGTGTTCTGCATAGAAGAACTTGAAAGTGTCCTAGTGGTTTACCACTTGACGGGTCATGATGCCCAAAAAATATATACATAACTTGGATAGATAACCATGATTTATACTAATCAGATAAAATAAATAATATCTATGACATACCTTGTTGGCTGACCAACTTCTTGTATGGTAAAGGTGAAAAAACACCAATCTGGAGTGTTGTTAACTCCTTGCCCTCTTGCCGGCTCATATAGAAACCATATTGGGCTATAATAGCCACATAATGCTGGTGACATCTAGTGAAAAACCAGACCTGAAGAATATACTACCGATTTAAAACTGATCATGTACTGACAACTAAGCGTTGAAAGTCATGCTGGGTTGTAATGAACACCGGTTTATCAGAAAATATTCATAAATCCCTTATCATAAAAAATAGCAAAGACAAGAAATATGCAAGGCTTTTCATGGGCTGCCAGGCCCATAATCGAGGCTTTTCATGGGCTGCAAGGCCGCTGAGTTAAACCATTTTGCAAAGCCTTTTAAGATGGACCTCAATCTTTAACCAATCACCGTTTTAACTTTGACAAGTTCAGGGTCCATGGGATTGACTTGTCAAACGTTCGATGGGTCATACCAGGTTTACCTGGACAGAGTGGCTTACTTAAAGAGGCAGGATAACCCGGGGTTTTAGGTGAATACACCTGACTTCCAAGCCTGGCTTGATAGCCTATTACAAGGGTGCAAGCTCGTTGTTCTTTGAGAAGCAAGGAGCCCCCAGGTAATATTTGAGCTTGTGCTCAGTGGTTACCTATGTTTGAGTTGTGCTTAATGCAACAGACTCTCTTTGGTTCCACATAATTTCTTTTTGGCTTGAAGCCTATCAAGAGGTGTAGCTATGGTGTAAAGACAACCAAGCCCCTAGTGATATCCCTTTTTGGTTTTAAACCAATCAAGAGGTGTAGCTATGGTTCGGATACGACCAAGCCCCCTAGTGATTTTCTTTATATCTATGTGGCGGTATAGGCCGGGTTAATAAAACGCCGCTTTGTCAGTAGAAGCTCCTATAGGATCACACATGATGTAAAAAGAACAGAGACCCCGCTTTATTCGAGGCTCCGGTTTATTATATAATATATACATTGTCATAAGTATGTACATAAGAAGAGCCTGTGGCTCAAGTATAGTAAGGCCGAAGAAGAGCTATATTCCACGGCCGCTTGGTCTCCTCCTCCGATTTACGTGAGTCTTTGTGCTCTCGAACATCAATGAGGTAGTATGACCCGTTACGTAGATTTTTGCTGACGACAAAAGGTCCTTCCCAAGGTGGGGATAACTTGTGCATATCAGTCTGATCCTGAATGAGCCGGAGTACCAGATCGCCCTCTTGAAAAGTTCTGGTCTTAACCCAGCGGTTGTGATAACGTCGGAGATCTTATTGATAAATCGCCGAATGTGCTCCTGCAAGATCACGGTCCTCATCTAGCAGGTCCAGTGAGTCCTGGCGTGCCTTCTCATTGTCAGCTTCAACATAAGCCGCCACACGGGGCGAGTCATAACAGATGTCACTTGGAAGAACTGCCTTTGCTCCATAAACCATGAAGAAAGGCGTGTAACCCGTAGATCTGTTAGGTGTGGTGTTGATGCTCCATAACACAGAAGGTAACTCCTCCACCCAACAACCTGGTGTCTATTTTAAAGGAACCATAAGCCAGGGTTTAATTCCTCTCAAAATTTCTTGATTTGTCCTCTCTGCTTGACCATTAAACTGGAGGTGAGCCACTGATGCTACATCAAGCCGGATGTGCTCTCGTTGGCAAAATTCCTCCATCTCACCCTTTGACAGATTAGTACCATTGTCAGTTATAATACTGTGTGGAAACCAAACCGGAATATCACCTTTTGATGAATTGAACCGTCGTGGCTGCATGACACTTACTGACTGGCTCTGCTTCCACCCACTTGGTGAACTTGTCCACTGCCACTAATAGGTGGGTCTTTTTGTCCTTGGATCTCTTAAAGGGTCTAACCATATCAAGCCCCCAAGTTGCAAATGGACAAGTTATTGGAATCATCCTCAACTCCTGAGCCAGAACATGAGCGCGGTGTGCAAATTTTTGACAGCCGCCAAACCTTTTGACTAAATCCTTAGCATCAGCTTGGGCTGTCAACCAATAGAAACCGTGATGAAAGGCCTTAGACAACAAGGATTTTGAACCGGCATGGTGACCACAATCTCCTTCATGGATTTCTCGCAAAATCTCACAACCCTCTTGAGGAGATACACAACGTTGAATTGCCCCTGTGACGCTGTAACGATGTAACTCCCCATTGATTACAGTCATTGACTTGGAACGCCGGATTATCTGCCGGGCCAAGGTTTCATCCTCAGGTAACTCACCCCGGTTCATGTGAACCAAGTACGGGACTGTCCAATCCGGTATAACATGCAAAGTTTCCACCAATTGGGCCTCTGGGTCAGGAATAGCCAACTCCTCCTCTGTTGGTATCTTAACCGATGGATTGTGTAGGACATCGAGGAAAACATTAGGTGGGACCGGTTTACGCTAATAGCCAAGGCGACTTAAAGCGTCCGCCGCTTCATTCTTTCGTCGATCTATATGGTCAACTTGATAACCCTTGAAATGACCAGCCACTATGTCCACCTCTCGTCGATACGCAGCCATTAGTGGGTCCTTAGAATCCCAAGTGCCAGATACCTGCTGAGCCACCAGGTCCGAGTCACCGAAGCACTTAACCCGACTTAAGTTCATCTCCTTAGCCATCTGAAGACCGTGGAGTAAGGCCTCGTACTCAGCTGCATTATTAGTACGAGGGAACATTAAGCAAAGAACATAACAAAACTTGTCACCTCGTGGGGAAGTTAATATAACTCCAGCCCTCGAGCCCTCCAATAGCCTGGACCCATCAAAGTGAATAGTCCAATACATGTTATCTGACTTTTCCTCTAGTGCCTGCAACTCTGTCCAATCATTGATGAAGTCGACAAGTGCTTGAGATTTGATTGCTGTACGAGGTGTATATTTGAGCCCGTGAGGTCCAAGCTCGATAGCCCACTTGTCAATTCGGCCAGTTGCTTCTCTGTTTCGAATGATATCTCCCAGAGGGGTTGAACTGACCACTATGATAGGATGACCCTGAAAGTAATGATTGAGATTCTGTCTTGCCATAAACACCCCATACACCAGCTTCTGCCAATGTGGATACCTCTGCTTTGATTCGATAAGCACCTCACTGATATAATAAACCGGCCGTTGAACCGGATATTCCTTTCCAGCCTCCTTGCGCTCACAAAAATAGCCACGCTAACAGCCCTGGCATTAGTAGCCACATACATCAGTAAGGGATCTTTATCGACCAGAGCTGCAAGCACAGGCGGTTCAGCTAACTACCTCTTCAGATCCTCAAACGCTTTATCAGCCGCATCGCTCCAGGCAAAGTCATCCGTTTTCTTTAACATCTGGTATGAAGGTATAACTTTCTCCCCGAGACGACTGATAAACCGGCTGAAAGCCGTAATCCAGTCGGCTAAACGTTGAACGTCATTGATACACGCCGGTTAGCCAAAGACGTGTTTGCTGAATTTTTTTCTGGATTAGCCTCAATGCCCCTGTTTGATACCAGAAAGCCCAAGAGTTTGCCTGCTGGGACACCAAAGACACATTTTTCCAGATTGAGCATCATCTTGTAAACCCGGAGGTTGTCAAAGGTTTCTCTCAAGTCATCTATCAATGTTTCCTCCTTCCTGGACTTTATCACAATATCATCCACATATGCATGAACATTGCGCCCAATCTGCTTATGAAGACAATTCTGAACACAACATTGATAAGTCGCCTGGGAACTCTTGAGCCCAAAGGGCATGGAGACCTAGCAGAATGCTCCAAAGGGAGTTATAAAAGTTGTCTTCTCCTGGTCCTTAACTGCCATTTTGATTTGATGATAACCAGAATAAGCATCCAAAAAACACAAGCGGTCACAACCCGCTGTAGCATCAATAATCTGATCAATACGAGGGAGGGCAAAGGGATCTGTTGGGCAAGCCTTGTACAAGTCTGTGTAGTCCACACACATACGCCAATTGCCGTTTTTCTTGAGAACCAGCACCAGATTAGCCAACCACTCTGGGTGAAATACCTCCACGATAAACCCTGCGGCCAACAACCGAGCTACCTCTTCACCCATAGCCTTGCGCCTTTCTTCGTTGAAGCGGAGGAGAAACTGTCTGGCCGGTTTAAACTTAGGATCTATATTAAGTGTATGCTCAGCGAGTTCCCTCGGTACACCTGGCATGTCAGAAGGCTTCCATGCAAAGATGTCTCAGTTCTCACGGATGAACTCGACGAGCGCGCTTTCCTATTTGGGATCCAGGTTAGCGCTGATGCTGAACTTCTTGGACGAATCGCCAGGAACAAAATCAACCATTTTAGTGTCTGTGGCCGAAGCTCTGTAGTTGGCTTTTTCAAAGAAGTCATGTCTGTCGGATCAACCTTGTCTTTGTAAAACTTCAGATCTTCCGGATCACAAAACGACTCAGCGTAAGTCGCATAACCTTCCACACATTCCAAAGCAATCTTCCTGTTCCCATGTACTGTGAAGGTCCTCTTATGACCTGGCATCTTAAGCTGCAGATAAACATAACACAGCCTCGCCATGAACTTGGCATAAGTCGATCGCCCAAACAGAGCGTGATACGGACTCTTGATTTTCACCACCTCAAAAGTCAATGTTTTTGATCTTGAATCATGATCATCTCCAAAGGCCACCTCTAGGGCTATCTTGCCCACTGGATATGTAGATTTACCGGGCACCACAACATGAAAAACGGTGTTCGGCGGTTTAAGATTCTTATCTGTCAACCCCATACGGCCGAAGGTGTCATAGTAGAGAATATTGATACTGCTTCCCCCATCCATGAGCACTTTGGTGAAGTTATACCCCCCAACTTGAGCTGCCACCACTAAAGCCAGATGACCCAGATTATCAACCCGGGGGGGGGGGGTGATCCTCTCTACTCCATAAAATGGGTTGCTCAGACCAGCGCAAATATTGAGGCACTGTCGGTTCAACAGAGTTCACAGCCCTCTTGTGAAGCTTCTGATCACGCTTACACAAGCTAGTGGTGAAGACATGATACCGCCCACTATTCAATTGCTTCGGATTGCTCTGATAACGTGACTGCTGCTGCTGCTGATTCCCCTGATGGTTATAACCTTCCTGGTTGCCCTGGTTCCCTTGATTGCTATATCCGGTTTGATTGCCTTGAAATCCTGAACCGGAGCTACCGCCTCCATAACCTGGCCCATGAAAACCACCTCCTGAACCGCCGGGTGGGCCATTGTCATACTGAAACATATTGGAGTTCTTGAATTCTCGCATGATATAACAATCCTTCCAAAGATGTGAAGCTGGCCTCTCCTTTGATCCATGCTTTGGACAAGGTTGATTTAGCAGGTGCTCCAGATTGGGGCCTGAACCTCCACCCTTCTAGGGTTGTTTACCCTTATGACGTTGACCGTTATCCTGAGCATTGGTGTTAGCCACAAAGTCCAAACTATTGTCTGCCTTGCGCTTACCATTGTTCCCATGACCTGCCGGGTTATGCTGCTGTCCCTTGGTGTTGCCGTTCTTCTTCCCTTTCCCCGGTTTGTCCCCCTCTGACTCAGGGTCCTTGGTATTATCTGAATCGGCATATTTAACCAAAGCAGCCATAAGCGTTGCCATATCATTGCAGTGATGTTTGAGCCTTCCTAACTTCTGTTTTAGCAGTAGAAACCGGCAATTGCCCTCCAACGTTAACACTGTTGTGTCCGCATTGATGCGATCCGATGAATGCAGAATAGCTGAGACCCGCTTCACCTAATGGGTTGTAGACTCCCCATCCTCTTGAACACAAGCGACTAGGTCCACAATCGACATAGGCTCCTTACAAGTATCCTTAAAATTCTGGATAAACCGGTGTTTTAACTCGGCCCATGATCCGACAGAGTTAACTAGTAAGCTCTTTAACCAAGTATGAGCTGTCCCCTCCAACATCATGGTGAAATATTTAGCGCACAATCTTTCATCCACATCTAACATCTCCATTGCCATCTCATAACTTTCAACCCATGACTCTGGTTGAAAATCGGCAGTGTAATTGGGAACCTTACGAGGGCCTTTAGAATCCTTGGGCAGTCGCACATTACGTAAAGTAGGGGTGAGACACGGCACCCGTAAGGAACTGAATACCACACCTGGCTCCACTGAAGCGGTAGGGCGAACCAGAGTAGGTTGACGAGCTGCATGCAAAGCTGCTAACTCGGCCTCTCGACGTGCACGACCAGGATCCACCACATCCTGTGCATTAGCACCTCCACCTGCCGGGTTGGGCCATCGCGGTGAGTTACGGTGACGTGCACTACTGGATATAGCTGGTTCATCCTCAACGTGCCTGCTGTAGCTCCGGCTTGGAAGGGGGGTGGAATGAATCCTCTCAGGACTACGTGAATAAGCCTGCTGCTGGTTTAAAGCTGTTTGAAGGAGCTCTCTGACCTGTCGTGTCTCAATTGCAACTGGTGACTCACCATCGGTCGGGAGGGCTGCCAATTGGAAGCGGCAGCCACAATGTTGTCGAAAGGGTTGGAGTAATGCCCTGGGGGCGTCGGAATATACTATGGCACAACGTTGTTCTAATGAGGCGGGTCCATCATGCGCGGCTGAACCATCGCTGCTGTTCCCGGCGCCTCCGTCCGGGTTACCACTGGCTGGTTACTGGTTCCTACTCCTGGCATGTTGAAGAGATTTCTTGGCTCATAACCCGGTGGGAGGTGCGACCGGTATCTTCTCCTCATGACCTCATCTGAAGCATTCTGGTCCAACCTAAGCCCGTAGGCCTGAGCTTCCAACTCGGCCCATTCTGTAGCCATCCTGGCGTCCTCTGCCGCCAAGTCCGCTTTAGCCTGAGTTATCTGGTCTTTCACCTTTGCAATCTCCGCATTGTGCTGATCCTGGGCTGCGGCGTTGACCTCTGCTGCCATCAACGTTGCTAAAGCGTCGAAAAAATCAGACAAAACTTGGGCCGGAGGTGGCGCAGAGCCCCCTGCCCCTGCTGGCATTGCTGTTGCTGAACCGGAGAGCATTGCCGCGGCGGTAGAGGAGTGATGCGCTGGTTGTGTATCGGCCATGAAAACAGTGACCTAGTTTGGTAGATTGAGGCGGTCCGGAATACTGTTGCCGTTGGAACCTCCGCTAATCCGGCTGTCCTGCAACTGATACAATGATTCGGTCTCTCCAGTTGAAGACTCGTCATCAGAACAGACAACGGTTTCTCCATCAGATGCCGGTCCGTCCTCATATTCCGCCCCATGGATGGCACCTACGAAAACATGCCTCGCTGCGGGCTCAACCGGAGAAGGGCTTGAATGCTGAGCCGTCTCGATGATGTCGGTGCAGGTGTCCGGATCAGGGCCCGGTTCGCCGATCTTGCCGATGAAGACGTCCCACCAAAGGGGACCCAGTACCTGTATTTGATCAAACTGGCCTCGGGACCCCATCCTACATCATCGATGTAGAGCTTGACACGACGACTCTTCGTCATCCAGCCCACAACGTATCCCTTGAGTCCATCAATGCTGCCCTTCAGGAACTCGAAACCATCGTGCGATAGCCCCACGGTGGGCGCCAATTGTCGTGGGTTTTTCATGGCAGATGTCCTCGTGAAAGGACTTAGTCACGGAGCCATCGCTACGGGTTAACTTAAAGGGGTTAAACTGGATAAAGGGACACGAGGGATTTTATAGTAGTTTGGCTCCTTCGTTGAAGGTAAAATCCGACGTCTAGTTGTGATTGGTATTGCTAGGGTTTCAATAACCAAGGAGCAAATCCACTTTGCCTGGCTCTCCAGTAGTTGTCTGTTGTCCCTAAACCGCGGTCGGGTTGTCCCTTTATATACATAGGTTGACGCCCTCTGGTTTACTAAGTCCTGAGGCCGGATCATAAACGTGTCCGTCTCGGTCTATATTCCTTTAACTTACAATACAAGTTACATGAAAAGTTAATTTACATCTACAGGCCTTAACCCGCCTTTGGGCCTTGGGCCTTCGTAAAGCACCTCCATCCTCACATCTTCATGGGCTTCTATCTTCATGGAGCTAACCCGGCCACTCCTAGCCGGTTTACCTCCAATAATCATATCCCCAACATCGTGGCTTAGTATTTTAACCTTAAGCCATATTTTTTGGTAGTCTGGTGTGGTCCCGTACCAAACAATCCTTATCAAAGGACCTGCTGAGCCCATATGCTATGGAGACTGGGACACCCCCAAAGGCCCCTTCCTCCAAACAGGTGCGTACCATCGAGGCTTCGTCCCAGAAGGACCCCAGCCAAGGAGGAGAGGAAGAAACCGTGAAGGCGGCACCTGGAGGTCAAACCACAGGGGCCCGACACATGGGGGAAAAGATTCCCATGGGGTATGACGGCATGGGCGATCCTGAGTTCGGCTCCCCACCGGATGCGATTCCAGAGGCCTATACGGCTCCAGGATCAAGAAGGCAGCCTCCTTCGGCTGCAGGGGGCGTGCCTGTTCCGCCGGTGATCTCTGTCCATCCAGAGTTGTCGGATGCTTTGTTGGTGGCGTTACGAGACACCTCCATCTTTGACGAACACCGTGACCTTATGGGTGCGGTGATTAAGAAGATTCAGTTAACTGAGAGTGGACTGAATGAAACCTGTATCAGCCTTATAAGAGCCGTTGAGGTATGTTTTATAAGTTGCCGAAGAGTGTCATAGTATAGATAGTAGCCCCTGATACACTGTTCGGTGAAAGAAAGAACCGGACAGGGGATCGCATTGATGATCACAGGAAGACTCATTGAATGATATTGATTTCTCTTCTGTTTCAAGAAGATACCTATAGCGGCTGCTACCTCTCGTACTGCGGAGATCTCCGGACTGAATCAATGTCTAGAGCGGGCCATAGAAGAAATTGGCCAATTGAAAATGCAGTTGAGGGATAAACAAGGTATGCACAAGTGTTGCACGCATTTATTGTGAAATAAATGTTCAGTATGAAATAAGCCGCATAATTTGTGCTAGGGGTATGACCGAAGTCGAGGCCCTCAAAAGGGCCATTGCCGAGGCTGAGGAAAAGGCGGCCACGGAGCGGACTCTTCGTGAGAAACACGAGGCCAGAGTTATTAAAGCTGAGCAGGAGCTGCAAGAGGCCGTAAGTAAATGCGAGACCTTGGAGCAGAGTTTAACAGAGAAAGAGTCCGAACTCACCAAGGTGCGTCAAGCCACGAGCGATGCCCGGGGGGAAACCCAAAGCGCCCTGCAGGGAATCCAAGAGGCGAGGAAGATCGCGGCGGGTAAGGCTTTTCCCATGTAAAGCAAGTATTTAAAGGGAAAACTATGTTTCTGATTGTGAATCCGGATTTCTCAAGTGTATTTGCCGAGCTGCCTCACAGCATATCAGATGCTGCTCAATTCTACCAAGTCGAAGGAAGGAACACCGCCAATAAGCTCTTTTGGTCGCAGTATTTGGCACCGAATTATCAGGCGCCTTTTGCCGATCAACTGAAATAGCTGATCGAACTACATAAGGCGGCGGAACTAGCCATGAAAGGTATGGTTATCCGGCTATGGCCTGCCGAGCCTATTCCAAGCAGCTACTTTGGGCTCATGAGGTGGCTTGTAAGCGCTTGCCCTCGACTTGACGTCATCAGGCGGTCGGTCTGTATAGAAGGAGCGCGAATGGCCTTCGCCCTTGCAAAGGTGCACTGGGGGAAGATGGATGCCGAAAAGCTAGTGACCGAGGGACCGCCAGAGGGGAAGGAGCACCGCAAGCCCGAATTATATTATAAGAGTGTCCTGAAAGGATCCTACCTTGCAGCGGAGCTATGCACCTAGGACGTTATATTTCCATGAATGCCGATCATGTTGTCCTTTGTAATGTTTGAACAAGGTCATTTATATGTTGCCTATTATGTAAAAGTTTACCCTCCTGTGAGGCCGTTTTTATGTTAAAACTAAGAGTTGGCCAGTCGTCGGCTTCTGCCCCGACGTGAGAAGTACGGGGGTGTTTGGGATAAACCTGAGCACACTTTATCCCAGTTTTGGGTCCTCCGAAGGAGGTGCTCAGCACAACGAACCAGGCAATCAGACTATAGGGCTTTGTCACTCTCACTTAGCCATGGGAGCTTTAGTATGGTGGGCACAACCCCTTGTGTTCAGAAGACCGTACTAGGGGCTCTATAAGCACCTGATCGGAGAAAAAGCCGATCCATCGCACGCTGCATTGGTTATGGCATTATGCGGGAGAAATCCTTAAAGATTTTGTGACCGCTCGAACAGCTGACCAGCTCTCGCCGTATCATGATAGTCAATTTTCGGCTTTCTCTACTGAGGTGTTCATCCAGAAGAACCGGGACACAATCACAGTAGTTCTCCTAGTGCTACCTTAGCCGATATAGCGGAACGTAAGGTACCAAAACATGGGAGCCGGGCAAACCCAACTATTGACCCAACACATCATTCGGAGCTGATGCTATAATGCTATAGGTTCGGGGTGCCGAACTTCCATGAAGGTGTTCAGACTTTTATTGCCGTGTTACGGGAAAAACGAAGCCCCTGGCATATTTAAGGCATATCGCTGTGTACGGATGCCACTTGACGAAATGATTTTGATAAGAAATAATCAGCAGGTAAACGTCATATAATTCCACATGTTGTATTTGAATAATATGTCTATGCGTGTGGGTACAAGTAATGTGATAAAAAAGGAGTTCTGATAGCAGAACCTGCTGTGACCAGGGGGAAGAGTTTGAGTGCGGATCTGTATTATAGCCGGACATTCACTGCGGGGAATGTCTAAGGATCCCCAGACGCGTTCAAGCTGCCTCCGTGGAGTCTGTCCTAGTCGGTGCAAAGGTGAACCTGCAAAGGAAATATAATAAATGTTTGCGTGCTGGAGGGCGGTTGAGCCGCTGAGTTCGGCCTGTCATGGCCTTCGCCGGAGTGTTTTAGTTGAGCTCTGGACGAGCCGGGGTATCCTTCCGCCAAGTAGTTCAGAGCCCCTTGACGGTATCCGGGAGCCTGGGTGTCGACTCGAGGTTTGGCTGCAAGGTGCTGCTCACTGTTTCTGCTGCTAAGGCAGTGATGTATTTGTTGGTGCCGAAGGAAGGTTCGGCCTTGGCATGAACCGTGATGACGCCTCGTGGACTGGGCATTTTGAGCTTATGGTAGGCATAATGTGGCACTGCGTTGAATCGAGTGAACGCGGTTCACCCGAGCAGTGCTTGATAGTCACTGCTGAAAGGGGCGATTTCAAATATTAACTCTTCGATACAGTAATTTTCTGGTGATCCGAAGATTACCTCGAGGGAAATGGAGCCTGTAAAGCTAACCTCCATACCTGGTATGATGCCTCTAAAAGTGGCTTTAGTGGGCTTGATCGCTGAATGATCGATGCCCATCTTGCGCACAGTGTCGTGGTAAAGCAGATTTGAACTGCTACCTCCGTCCATAAGGACTCGAGTGAGGTGGAACCCTTCTACTATTGGGTCGAGGATTAGTGTGGCTGGATTGCCCTGATTGGCGTTAACCGGACGATCCGTGCGGTTGAAGGTGATCGGCCCTAGCTTATATTGTGGGACGGCTAGTTCCGTTGAGCCGGCATCCCTAAGGATGCGTATCTGGTCCAAGTTGGCAATTTGGGTGGTATGTACCACATTCACCGATTGAATATGGGGGGGATTTCTTTTGCCCTCCTGTGTTTGGTGATCTGGGCTCTTCGTCGCTATCGTTGCTTTGAGACCCCTCTTCGTCTTTGGCGCCTGCCTTGCCAGCTTGTTTGAAGACCCAGCATTCTCTGTTGGTATGGGTGGCTGGCATTATTGGGGTGCCATTAATTTGGCATTGGCGAGCGAGTATGTGGTCCAGACTGGATGGACCCGGATTTGTCTTTTTGGGTGGTCCTTTCCGCTGACCAGACTTTGAGCCCCTGAACCCGGCATTAACTGCCGTATTTTTGGCATTTTCACCATATTTGTGGCGCTTGTGTTTGTTGCGTTGTGGTTTGCCGTTGCTATCCCTGGCTTCTGATATGCTAGGTTTACTAGCTGTATTGGTACTACGAGCCAACCAGCTATCTTCGCCCGCACAAAAGCGGGTCATAAGTGTCGTGAGGGCTGCCATGGATTTTGGCTTCTCTTGGCCGAGGTGCCGGGCGAGCCATTCGTCACGGATATTATGCTTAAATTCCGCTAAGGCCTCTGCATCCGGACAGTCGACAATTTGGTTCTTCTTGGTTAGGAACCGGGTTCATAATTTCCTGGCTGATTCCCCTGGCTGCTGAGTTATATGACTTAAATCGTCAGCGTCCGGCGGTCGCACATAAGTTCCCTGGAAATTGTCCAGGAATGCCTCTGCCAGGTTCTCCCAACTTCCGATGGAGTTTGATAGCAAGCTATTGAGCCAATGCCGAGCCGGCCCTTTGAGTTTTAGCGGGAGATACTTGATGGCATGTAGGTCATCCCCGCGGGACATGTGAATGTGGAGGAAGAAGTCTTCTATCCATACCACGGGGTCTGTAGTACCATCGTATGATTCGATGTTTACGGGTTTAAACCCTTCTTGGAATTCGTGATCCATTACTTCATCAGTGAAGCATAAGGGGTGTGCGGCGCCTCTGTGCCAGGCTATATCGCGACGTGGTTTATACGAGTCTTGTCTGCCATGTTCGGCTTGGCTGGATTTGCTTTTAGTGTATCCGGCATGACGATCATCATCACGTATTGGTGCACGCCCCCGTGATCCGTAGATCGATCTTGCATGTTTTGCCTTGTTTTCCAATACGTCTCGTAGGCCCTGCGTGTTTCCCCGGGCCTTGGTATTTTTGTTTGATTGGCGGCAGGGTGCGGTCTTGACTTCTGGCTGAAATGCCTTTCTGTCTTGGCCACGAGGTGGTCCGTCAGCCGCATCCTCCTCGAGGTGAGGTAGCAACCTGCGCTTTGGATAACTCTTGTTTGGGTGCTCGAGTTCGTATTCCTCGGCTGCAAGGACTTCGGTCCATCTATCTGCTAGCAAATCTTGATCAGCTCGAAGCTGTTGTTGCTTTTTCTTCAAGCTATTTGTTGTGGCTATAAGCTGGCGCTTGAAGCGCTCCTATTCGATGGGATCCTCAGGCACGATAAATTCTTTGTCGCCGAGGCTCACCTCATCTTCGGAGAGAGGCATGTAATTGTCCTCCTTCGATTCTCCATCTGCTGCCCGCTCTGGAGGGCTAGCTGGTTCACCCTCCCGCTCTAAATCGTGCTGGGGGGATTGTTGTCGTCTTCGGCACTATCCAGAGTTTTATTGTCTCTTGTGCCGATATCACTACTTTTTCTATGGCGGGACTTAGAGCAGCGCCGCTGACGTCTCCGCTTGGGTTGCTTCTTGGAGGGGTCATCCTCCGTTGTCTCATCGCCATTGCCTTCTTTGGGGGTGTCCACCATGTATATATCATATGAGGAGGTGGCGGTCCAGCGCCCTGTGGGCGGTGGTTCCTGTTCGTCTCCTGCATCGTCGTCCATACCGTCGATGTCTTCAGAGTCGAAGTTGAGCATGTCAGTTAAATAATCGAAAGTGGCTACTAAGTGGGTGGTGGGTGGGCAGGGAATTTCTTCGTCGTCCGCATCCCATTCTAGCCGGACATAGTTCGGCCAAGTTTCTCCTGACAAGGAGAGAGACCTTAATGAATTTAACACATCACCGAAAGGCGAGTGCTGAAAGATATCCACGGAGGTGAACTCCATGACCGGCGCCCAATCGGATTCGATAGGCATGGATGCAGGTGGCTCGGAGTCTGTGGCCGGAGATGAATCCAGTGGTTCGGCAACACGACTCTCGTAAGGGGTGAAGTCAGTATCCGTCTCCATCGCCACTAAGAGTGCGGCCTCCATGGCGGGGTCTATTCCTCCGTCCTCGGATGGCGCAATTTGCTCCAGATTGAAGGCCGGAGTAGTTGCATATGCGATTTCCCGAACATTGTCCGACGGCAGAGTTACGTCATGCTCATCGTGATTGTGTGGCGGACCTGACATGGGCTCGAATCCGTCGAAGATCAAGTCTCCGCAGATGTCGACAATGTAGTTTAAGTTTCCGAACCTGACCTGATGGCCAGGGGCGTAGCTCTCGATCTGCTCCAGATGGCCAAGAGAATTGGCCCGTAGTGCGAAGCCGCCGAATAGGAAGATCTGTCCGGGGAGGAAAACCTCGCCCTGGACCGCATCGTTACCGATTATCAAAGGGGCCATCGAGCCTTACGGTGACAGCACAGTGGAACTCTCAATGAAAGCACCAATGTCGGTGTCAAAACCAGCGGATCTCAGGTAGGGGGTCCCGAACTATGCGTCTAAGGCGGATGGTAACAGGAGGCAGGGGACACGATGTTTACCCAAGTTTGGGCCCTCTTGATGGAGGTAATACCCTACGTCCTGCTTGATTGATATTGATGATATGAGTATTACAAGATTTGATCTACCACGAGATGGTAGAGGCTAAACCCTAGGAGCTAGCCTATCGTATGATTGTCTGTTGTCCTACAGACTAAACCCTCCGGTTTATATAGACACCGAAGGGGGATAGGGTTACACAGAGTCGGTTACAAGGGAGGAAATCCACATATCCGTATTACCAAGCTTGCCTTCCACACCAAGGAAAGTCCCATCCAAACACGGGATGAAGTCTTAATCTCGTATCTTCATAGTCCAATAGTCCGGCCAAAGGATATAGTCCGGCTGTCTGGAGACCCCCTAATCCAGGACTCCCTCAGTGGCGCCGCGTGCTATCGAGCCCCTAGTGCTTTACCTGGCCGGCATGCCTCACTCAGCCAGCGCAACGCTGGTGGCCGTTCGGGAGGAGCGCCAGGCCAAGGGCCTGCCACACGACGTCGTGCGCTCGGTCAAGATGATGCGGCCCCAAGATGGCGCCCCTGAAGCCTCGGCGACACCAACGGATGACCAGGTTCCACAAGACGGCGCTCACGATGCCGCAGTTGCCCCAGTAGGCGACCAAGTTCCCGATCCACCAACACTTCCACCCTCATCGAGCACCTAGTGTACTTCATCAGCATGGTACTATAGGACACGCGGGAACGCTACCCCATAACGTAGAAGCTCTTGCCCACGTTTCTCGTCGCCTCGCGCAAGCTGCGCCACTACTTCCAAGGCCACCCCATCAAGGTCGTCTCGGCTTACCCACTAGAGAGGGTGCTCTGGAGCCACAATGCTGCAGGTAGGGTCGCTGAGTGGAACATCAAATTGCAGGCATTTCAGCTGGAGTCCATCACCACCAGGGTCATCAAGGGCGCTGCACTCGCCGACTTCGTGGCGGAATGGACTGACGCTCTAGGGTCAGAAGCAAGCGAAGACCGATCCCTTTCGCCGGGGAGTGAGGCGCCAGATGGCTGGGTCAGGTACTTCTACGGCGCCTTCGCATGATAGTGTGTGGGGGCTGGAGCCGTGCTCATTTCGCCCACTCAGGACAAGCTCTACTATCGCCGTGCAACTCTGCTTCCAACACGATGAAAAGGTCTCTGAGGGAGTCCTGGATTAGGGGGTCTCCAGACAGCCGGACTATATCCTTTGGCCGGACTGTTAGACTATGAAGATACAAGATTGAAGACTTCGTCTTGTGTCCGGATGGGACTCTACTTGGCATGGAAGGCAAGCTAGGCAATACGGATATGTATATCTCCTCCTTTGTAACCGACCTTGTGTAACCCTAGCCCTCTCCGGTGTCTATATAAACTAGAAGGTTTTAGTTCGTAGGACACGACAACATTAATCTCTCTAGGGTTTAGCCTCTCTGATCTCGTGGTAGATCTACTCTTGTACTACCCATATCATCAATATTAATCAAGCAGGACGTAGTGTTTTACCTCCATCAAGAGGGCCCGAACCTGGGTAATACATCGTGTCCCCTGCCTCCTGTTACCATCCGCCTTAGACGCACAGTTCGGGACCCCCTACCCGAGATCCGCCGGTTTTGACTCCGACATTGGTGCTTTCATTGAGAGTTCCTCTGTGTCGTCGCCGTTAGGCTTGATGGCTCCTCCTATCATCGGTAGCGATGCAGTCCAGGGTGAGACTTTCCTCCCCGGACAGATCTTTGTGTTCGGAGGCTTCACACTGCGGGCCAAATCGCTTGGTCATCTGGAGCAGATCTAAAGTTACGCCCCTGGCCACCAGGTCAGGTTTTGAAGCTTAAACTACACGGGCGATATCCGCGGAGACTTGATCTTTGACAGATTCGAGCCTCTGCCTTGTGCATCACGCGGTCACGATGAGTACGATTTAGCTCTACCATCAGACATTGTTCAGGAGATCGCACCGGCAGCTGCTCCGACCCTTAATTCAGAGCCAGTTGCGCCTCCCATGGACGGGTGGATAGACCCCGCCACAGAGGCCGCATCCCCAATGGCGATCGAGCCGAATACCGATCTTACCCTTCACGAGAGCCGTGTTGTTAAACTGCTGGATACTTCTCCGGCCACGGACTCCGAACCGCCTGGGCCCGTTCCTAGCGAATCCAATTGGGCGCCGATCATGGAGTTTACCTCCGCAGATATTTTTCAGCACTCGCCCTTTGGTGACGTACTGAACTCATTAAGGTCTCTTTCCTTGTCAGGAGGGTCCTGGCTGAACTATGTCCGCCAGGATTGGGATGCGGACGATGAAGAAATTCACGGCCCACCCACCACCCACTTGGTAGCCACTGTCGATGACTTAACCGACATGCTCGACTCTGACTCCGAAGACATCCACGGCATGGACGACGATGCAGGAGACAAACAGGAACCACTGCCCACAGGGCACTGGACACCCACTTCATCACATGACGTATACATGGTGGACACACCAAAAGAAGACGACGACAAGGAACGGAAGGACGCAACGAAGGTTTGTCCCCTTGAGAAGCAGTCAAACCGGCGACGTAAGCGCCGCTCCAAATCTCGCCTCGGCAGAACCAATGATCATAAAGACCCAACATTAGAGCAGGGTGAACCATCGTCGGACCACGGCAACACGGAGAATCAAACCGAACAACCCGACTCTGTCAAAGATAATAGTCCGGACGACATCACACCGGACAGACACCCAGAGCAATAGAATGCCCATCAAAGGCTCGTTGCCACCGCGAGGAGTCTAAAAAATCAGAAGCAAAGGCTCAAGGCTGCGCAAGACACACTTAGAATTAGTTGGAGTAAAGTGCTCAACACAGCAGCGAAGTACGGTGGTAATCACCCAACCAAGAGCTACCCGAAGTGGAAGTTGCTACCTGAATTCGATGAGGAGGCCTTAGATCCCCCCAACCAAAAATTAAAACGACCATCTGGCCAGATAGACGACCTCACGGCCAACATAGAGCGGCAAACAACGCTGCACATAAGCCAATAAGCGATCCACGCGAGGGCTCGCACCAAAAGGACGGCACAACCAGATCCATCTATGGACCAGCAAGCGCGCTCCAGCATATGATGCAAAAAAACACACATCCGAACAACGTGGTACACCCAGATATAGGGGTGCCGAACACCCCCTATGTTTCACCGACGAGGTGCTGGACCATGAATTTCCAGAGGGATTCAAACCCGTAAACATAGAGGCATACAACGGAACAACAGACCCAGGGGTCTGTATTGAGGACTATATCCTCCATATCCATATGGCTCGAGGAGATGATCTCCACACCATTAAGTATTTACCCCTCAAACTCAAAGGGCCAGCTCGGCATTGGCTTAAAAGCCTCCCCGAAAGCTCCATTGGAAGCTGGGAAGAGCTCGAAGACGCTTTTCGGGCAAATTTTCAAGGGACTTATGTCCGACCTCCGGACACGGACGATTTGAGTCATATAACTCAACAGCCCGGAGAGTCAGCCCGAAAGCTTTGGAACAGGTTTCTTACTAAAAACAACCAAATAATCGACTGTCCGTACGCCGAAGCTTTGGTAGCTTTTAAGCATATCGTCCGCGACGAATGGCTTGCTAGACACCTCGGCCAAGAAAAACCGAGAACAATGGTAGCATTAACAAGCCTCATGACCCGCTTTTGCATAAATAATACGCGCCAGAATAAAGAAGACAGCCCGAAGAGCACGACAGTAAATGCCGGATTCAGAAGCTCTCGGCCAGGTCAGCAAAAGCCGCCTTCTAAAGGCAGCAGAGACGAACTGTCCAGCTTAAACAAAATTCTAGACAAAATATGTCAGATCCATAGCACCCCTAGTAAACCCGCTAATCATACCCACAGAGAATGTTGGGTCTTCAAGCAATCCGACAAGCTCAATACCGTACACAAGGGGGAGGATACACCAAGCGAAGACGAGGATGAGCCTCTCACGCAAGACACTGGGGAACAAAAGAAATTTCCACCAGAAGTCCAAACAGTGAACGTGTTACACGTGATCAAGGGGAGAAACAAAGCGGCACTCCTAGAGAAATATGCCCAGGGGCCTATCACCGCAGAGTCCTTCCACTGGTCGTCTCAACCAATCACTTTCGACCATCCGGATTACTCAGCAAGTATCCGGCGTGCAGGATGGGCTGCCTTGGTATTAGACCCAATAATTGATGGATACCATTTCACACGAGTCCTGATGGACGGTGGTAGCAGTCTAAACCTGATATATTAGGACACAATCCGCAAAATGGGGATAGACCCAATGAAAATTTGCCACAGCAATACTACCTTTAAAGGAGTAACGCCAGGCCCAGGGGCTCATTGCACGGGCTCCCTGCTACTAGAGGTTATATTCGGCTTCCCCGATAACTTCCGTAGTGAAAATTTAACATTCCACATGGCTCCGTTCCAAAGTGGCTATCAAGCACTACTTGGACGCGAAGCTTTCGCTCGCTTTAATGCAATACCGCATTACGCTTCCCTCATGCTTAAGATGCCCGGTCCACGTGGCACCATTACAGTGAATGGAAATATTGAGCGATCCTTGCGCGCCGAAAAGAGTGCGACTGCCTTGGCAGCCGCACACTCAAAACGGGCTCACCAACTAAAGCATTTGATAGGTCGTCAAGACCACGCACACGGTTAGACGAGTCCGGCGTAGCTATATGTAATTCATACAGGTTTGATGGCCACACCCCTATTACAAATACAAGGGGCTCAACGCGCAGACAAGTGGCAATTTTTACTCATCTTGAATTGTACATGGTTTCTTTAAACCTACCTTTTTGCACAACAACTTTGCACCTAAGTTTCTTTCTTTTACAGATGACCATCGTGCTACACCCGTCCAGGATACGGCACAACGGAGACACAGGCGCAGACGTGCAGCAGGGACCCGTTGCAAGGATTCTTTTTAGATTAAGACCCTGCATAAACCTTTTTTACTGTCTCTTGTTGATACACATCCCTCGGATTCTCAGTACAATTGAGAAGGATGCTGGCGTCTTTGCATGTGGCCATGTCAGAATAATGCACGTACCTGGACACCAGGGGCTTCTTACAAGGGCACTGTTTAGGCCCGGTTTACACCATAAAGACCGAATACCTTAGGGAGTGTTTGGCGTCGCGAGTTTGGCCTTATATGCATCAGCTCCGAATCATGTCTTTGGTAAAATGTTGGGTTTGCTCGGCTCCTGTGTTTTGCTGCCTTACGTTCTGCTCTATCGGCTAAGGCGGCACCAGGAGAACTAGCGCGATTGTGCCGTGGTTCATCCGGACGAGCACCTCAGTAGAGAAAGCCGAAAACTGACTGTCATGATATAGCGTGAGACTGGTCAACCACTCGATGACCTATCGGAATGTTAGAATTCCTCCACCTTAACGAAGGGCCGTTTCCCGGCCAGGCATGTATGGACCCCGAATTCGGGAGAGTGCGGAGCCACCAGGGGATATATAGTAGCCCCACTGTCAAACTCCTATGGCTAAGTGAAAGTTTTAAAGCATTATAGTCCGGTTGCCTAGTTCGATGCGCCATCACCTCCTTATTAGGACCAAGACGTTGATTAAGTGTGAATACGCGTTTTCTGTGAACACCCCCACATTATATGCGTGGGGGCTGAAGCCGACGACTGCAATCTTTCAGGTTATACATATGTATACATAAATAGCCGCACATGAGGCATCATATTACTTTCGGGAAAAAGCATAAATACAGCCTTAATAAATTTCATAAGAACATTGTGTTTACAATGGGAATACATGTCACTCAAACATAATATTCTTTGAGCATTGGGCCTCTATCAAACGAGCGCCCTCGAGAACTTCTTCAAAATAGTGCTCGGCAGCCACTCGCACTACCAAAAAATACACTTCCGCGATGATACGTGTTTGTCACAGTAGGTCGCTTTTTTTGTCATGCATGTACATCCATGACAAATTTATGATAGAATCAAGATAGTCATAGCTGTGCTGTCGTAGAAGTGTTCCATGACATTACCAAAATTATCATCATGGAAGTGTCCACTTCCATGACGATAAATCGCGCGTCACAGAAGTGCTTTCGTCAAGGGTGACCGACACGTGGCATCCACCGTAACGGAACGCCGTTAAGCTATCGGGTCAGGTTTTGGATCCGATAACCCGTTAACAGCCCCGACCAATGGGAAATTTCCACATGTAAAATTCTTATTGGCCGGACGAAACACGTGTCAGCTCGTCAGTGGGTCAGATAGGCGCCTATGATACGTCGACACGTGGCATGGCCCAACAGAGGCCCATTCCTCTAAAAAGGCCGGCTCGTTTGACTTGGTCAAAAGCTGGCGGGCCGGCCCATGGAAAGCCTGTTAACGACCTGTTCGAATATAGCCCATTTACAGCCCGCTAACCCAAGGCCCGTTATGCCCTATCCGAATTAGGCCCAGTAGCGTCATCTGGGCCATCCAATATGATTCCAGCCCGTTTCACTTCTATCCCATGTATGGCCCATGACGTCTTTCGGCCCATATGAGGCCCTATGTAACTCTTGGCCTACTAACGACCCATGGTGAAACTGGCCCGTAATGAACAGTGTATCACTTTACACCCATTAACGGCCCGTGGTGAAACTGGCCCGTAATGACCAGTGTATCACTTTATACCCATTAATGACCCATTATTCCGTTGGGCCGTTTCCAGCTCATGTTATCTTTCGGCCTTCTCAGAGCCCATTTATTCTTGGGCTCATTTCCAACATTCATTTACTTACGGCCCATTACTGTCATTTTCTGCTTGTGGGCCAAATTCAGCCCGTGGTTACAGTCGGCCCGTTTGTGGTGCGTTAATACGTTGGGCTGATTTCATAGCGTCATCAAATACGGCCTATTAACGATGGCCCGTTATGGTCGGCCCATGAACGGACGATTCCAACTCTAGCCCGTTTACGGCCATAATGCGGTCTGTTTGGCCCATATTTGGCCAATCGATTATACGGCCCGTATAAGGCCCATTGATAATACGGCCTGCAGAAGGCCCATTGTTCCTACGTCCCGTAGAAGGCCCATTGTTTCTACGGCCTGTAGAAGGCCCACTGTTTCTACGACTAGTAGGAGGCCCAGTGTCACTACAATAAATATTAGCCCATGGTTATTGTGGCCTAGTTTTAAAAAATAGGTTATTGCAGCCACTAGCTAACCGCGGAAAAAGAACTGCAATGACTACAAGCAAACAAATAAACAAGACAACAAGGAAATAAATACGCAAGAAACTAACGCTAGGCTATCACGACTATTACACATATTACATCCACTGGGCATCAAAGTTCGCCACCAGTGCAAATATAGGGAACAAAGCAGCATATCATATACACTGGTTGTCAAAGTTGGCGACTAGCGCAAATAAACGCCGCAGCAAAACAAATCCAGAACTGAAACCACTTCAGAAGATCTCAAGAAACAATATCCTGGGTACCCATAATGCTAGCAAGATGCTTAGCAAGCTTATGAACTTTCTCTTGTTTGGCGCTTAAATCCTCCAGCGCTTGCTGTTGCACCAGAAAATATGCATCTGAATTCTGCAGGGACTTCCTCAGTCCTTTAGCTTCCTACCGTAGCACATCTGATTGATGTCTTTCAACTTGAAGTTGAGACTCAAGAAGACTAACTGATTCAGGCAGCGAGTTCGAAGAGCTTGTGCCAGCAGTAGTGGCTAGTAACTCGAACACTGCATCAAGACAGGACTTTTGGGTTCCCTCACTGTCGTCAAGATAGTTTTTATCAGCTTTCTTGGAGACCAACAGGGATGTCTCACTATCTTGAACCTTATCTGCATTACTTCCTTTACCATTGGATAACGCGGTACTGTTCTCCAATATTTTGTCTGCATTCTAAAAGAGAAACAAGAAGACACATCACATGTTTACCATGTTGTATATGAAACTCATTTTTGTAAATGAGTTCAGTAGTAAAGTGGACAGGATAACAGCATGAAACAAACATATATCTATGTACCATGGTCACTTTATGGTCTATATCATTCTAGTTTTTGTTGCCAAATCAAGATAGAGACACAGTTCAAATAATATTTGTTCAAGACAAAGCAGAATAGAAAGAATATAAGTGTGGGTAAAAATAGAGCAATGTGGATGACATGAGAACATAACTGTTTATTCAATTGAAACTGAAATCAACATAGAGCAGGTTACAACAGCAAACCAGTTAAAGAAACAAGTTTAAAACATACCTGTTGCGCCATTGGAGTTTCAATTCCATCCTTCAAATTTGAAAATAGTTTTTTTTTGAATATGTACTGCAAGGCAACAGCCTCACATCTCTTTATTGAAAACAACAAAGAACAAAGTCCTATTACAAGTCCATACAAGAAGAGAAAAGAGAAGACAGAAATACTTACAAAGTTACAACCCAAGCAGGGCAAAGAATAACACTACGTAAGGAAGGTTAGAGATCCAAGTTAGAAGGCTATCCTTGTATTTACATTTTATCCTATGAGAAAGAAGGGTTATGTCATGGATGAAGTTATGCCTCCATGCTCTGAAAGAAGGTGTCTCATTCCTGAAAACCTTGCCATTCCTCAAGATCCAAATGTTCCAAACTGCTGTAAAGACCACTTCAGTGAAGAAAGAATGCCCAAAATCCTTCCTAGCCTTTACTGCCATGTTGTAAGTTGTCATCCCAGGCTGTGGGTCCCAGATAATCTGCAAGTAATTCCAGACTCTAATGCTAAAATTACAAGAGAAGAACAGATGTGCACGATCTTCATGGATCAGATATGGACATAGGACACAAGTATGATCTTCCACATGCCAATGCCTTCTGAGTAGCATGTCTCTGGTGTTTAGACGATCTCTCATCAGTAACCAACCAAACATTTTGATTTTCAATGTGCATGAAGATTTCCAAATCCATTGGAAGATTGGATCAACAACAATATGCTGATGCTCATACACATAGAAGGATTTCGGTCTGAAACAACCCTTATGAAAAGGCCAAATCCATGCGTCATGAGTTGCAGAGCAAGAATAATCATGAGTCAGCTGTTGAAGACATTCAAGCTCAGCAAAGGCCTGTGTAGAGATGGGCAAATGCAAATTTGACAAAAACTCCTGGGAAAGCACATCAGACACTGAAAGTTGCTCATCAATAACAAAGGAGAAGAGCCTGGGAAATTTTTCACTGAGACAGGAACCCTTAAGCTCAACCATCCATCTGTCAGACCAAAAGAGAATGGACCTACCATCACCTAACGCTGGAGTAGCCATCTGACAATATTTGTCAACCAATTTAAACACATCACGCCACCAAAAAGATCCACAGAGCGTGGTAGTATGAGGGACAGAGTTGGCATAGTAGGCATTCCAAATAAGGCCAACCCAGGGGATGTCATGATGATTATAAAATTTGTGCAAGAACTTCATAAGCAAGGCCTCATTCTGCACCCTGAGATTAAGCACACCAAGACCCCCTTTGTTTTTTGGTAAGCATACCAAGTCCCAGGCGGCCAGAGATTGTCTCGGAGTATCAGAGTTTCCTCTCCATAGACATTGTCTCTGAATCCTTTCAATTTGCTTCAAAATTCCAGTTGGGATGACTAGTGTGCACAGGAAGTATATAGGCATTAATGTTAGAACAGAGTGGAGCAACTGCAACCTGCTACCTAGATTCAGAAAACATGAAGTGGCAGACAATCTTCTTTCAATCCTATGCACAAGGGGCATGAGGTCTTGGATTGAGGGCCTTGTAGTCCCCATGGGTAGACCCAGGTAAGTAAAAGGCATGGTTCCTATGCTACAGCCAAGAATTGAGGCCAACCTGTTAGCTTCATCAGATGACAAGTTCATAGGCACCATAGGGGATTTTGTAAAATTCACAGATAATCCTGTTGTCGCAGCAAAGACATCAAGCATGTCTTTAAGAGCAAGCAGTTGGTGATCAATAGCAGGCAACACAATTAGTGTATCATCAGCATACTGAACAATGGGGTAATCCTGGCTGTTGGAAGGGATTGGCAAAGTCAGAATTCCTTTACTGCACATGTCGTTGACAACAGACTGAAGTAGGTCAGCGGCAAGGACAAAAAGAAGAGGTGACATTGGGTCTCCTTGCCTGACTCCTCTCTTACATTTAAAATGGTTACCAGGAACACCATTAAGAAGCACAGAAGAAGAGCCAGAAGACAAAATAGTTTGCATCCAGGAGATCCATTTTTCATTGAAACCCTTGTATCTTAAGATTCTAAGAATGGCATCATGTTCAATAGTGTCAAAGGCTTTAGTAAAATCCAATTTCAGCAGCACTATTGGTCTCTTTGAAGCATTACACTGGTGGATATACTCAAAGCACCAAGCTAGACAATCCTGAATAGACCTGGATTTAATAAACCCATATTGGTTTTTATGAATACAGGAAAGGATGACCTTCTGCAACCTGTTTGCCAAAAGTTTAGTGAGGAATTTCAAACAGGTATTTGTCAAAGATATTGGCCTGTAATCATTCAAACCCTCAGGTGAAAGCTTTTTTGGGATCAAGGTTATGAGAGAACTGTTGATACACTCCAAATCAAGGTGCCCCTCAAACAACTCTTTGACCAGTTGATGAAAGTCATCTTTAATTATGCGCCAACACTTCTTAAGAAAAAGGCCAGTGAAACCATCTGGCCCAGGTGCTCTGTCAGGAGGCATTTCCTTAATAACACAATCAATTTCCTGCTCAGAAAAGGGCTTGGTCAAGTCATCTAGTCCCTGAACCTTCTTAATAATATTTGGCATATCAAAACCCATTTGTGTATTATTTGTGCATCCCATCCTCTGCTTGAACTCCTGCAAAAATAATCTAGCAATTGTTGCATGATCAGAGGTGACTTGCCCATCATCATAAGTTATACTAGAAATAGAGTTATTCCTGTATCTCTCTGTTGCCAAGGCATGGAAAAATTTGGTGTTTTCCTCTCCCACTTTAATGTTTCTAATGGTACATCTCTGCTTCCAGTAGGTAAATTGCAACCTTAGAATTTCCTCCAAGTGTAACTTTACAATTTTCTTGAAATTTTCCTCAGGCCCAGACAAAGGCCTTAACTCCTCAAGACCATCCAGACAAAGAATTACTTTATTGCAGTTGGAAATTAGAGCCTTGACGGTAGCAAGGCTAATGTGCCAGTGTTTGAGTGCCTGCCTGAGAGCTTTGAACTTTGCAGATATTATAGCAGCAGAAGATCTCTTATGAACTATCCTATTCCAAGATTCACTGACACAATCAAGAAAACCAGGCAAATTAGTCCAGTAATTTTCAAATCTAAACACCTTGGCCTTGGGAATAGTGGTTTTGATTTGCACCACACATGGCACATGATCTGAAGTGGTTCTAGCCAGAGGAAGGACCATAGTGTTAGGAAAAGAACATGTCCATGAAGGGGTTGTAAAAAACCAATCAATCTGTTCAAGCAAAGGAGCAGTTTGCATATTTGTCCAAGTGTACCTTCTTCCCTTGATTGGTAATTCAATTAAGCCCAGATGCCTAATAACCTCATTAAAGATGAACATGTCATTAATATCACCACCTGGTTTATTCCTATTATCCATTGATCGCATGAAATTGAAATCACCCAGAAACAACCAGTTAGCATCATCAGGGATAGTTATATCATGCAACCAATTAATAAAATTATCTCTAGCTGGATTTTGACAGGGTCCATAGACTGAAACAAGAGTCCAGTTTTGGGAGTTATGAACAGAGATGAACTCCACCATAATACCAAAACTATTGGACTCAATTAGCTTCCCAGCAAACAAAGCAGTATTCCATACGACTAACAACCCACCCGAGGCACCAGACGAAGGCACATGGATAAACTGATCAAAACATCTTGGACAACACTTACGGATGAAACGCTGATCAATGACCTCACATTTTGTTTCTTGGAGGCAAACAATGGAACAAGCACTCTCATCGATTTTCTGATGAACTACACGCTTTCTGTCATCTGAATTCAGACCTCGCACATTCCAACAGAGAACTTTCCAATCTCTAACATCATTGTGATTCATTACAGACCATAATTAAGTAACAACAAAAGACTGTCACATAATGACAGTACCAGTTCAGCCAAGGGATAGCATAAAAGTTTAGACAAAGCCTAAAAGATAAGTGCAGATAAATGGTTTTCACAAGGGTTAACCATAAACCCCACCAAATGAAATGATCAGCTATCATTGGAGCTAGGAGGAGCAGAAGACTTGCAAGAAGAAGCCTCAAGCTTCTCCTTAGTGAGCTTCTCCGGCCCAATGCCGAGGCGAAGGCCAATCTGCTGCAGCACATTGATTGGCGTGGGCGGCGGCACAGTAGGTTGATCTACATCATGAGGAGGAGCACGCGGTAGTTCGCCATCCACAGTAACCTTGCGCTTCTTCTGGGGCTTTGCTGCAGGTTTCTTCATAGGGGACTTGGCTGGAGTAGAATGCCTGAAGCCATCACGTAAGGCTGAGAGCCTGGCACTGCGCCTAACCTCAGACTCAACAATCACAGACTTTGGTTGACGAGCACGAGCTGGACGCTGACTTGGGGCTGCAGAGAAATTGAAGGCATACATCTCAACCACAGACAACGCTGGGTCAACCATGGCACAATCCTCAGCAACATTGTCAAAACAAAGTGCACGAGCAACAAGAGGCTTCCTTGGAATATTTCCCATCCGACGAACAGGTGAAGGATGAAAAACCAGCTTGTTCTTCATAGCAGAGTAAGAAAAAGATAACTCCCAAGAGCGCTTAGATAGTAGAACTGGTTTGAAAGGACTGAAGAACTGTAACCCTCGAGGAATGTGCATTGTATCAAAGACTGGCATCATACGCTGAAAAGATCTTGTCCATTGCATTACCGGAGGAAGCTCTTGTCTGAAAACTATCAGAACTTGACCAATAACAATGTGAGGCTGGATCAGAGGAGGCACATAAGCTGCCACAACACCTTGCTGATTATTGACAGATCCCTCAGTAGAATCAACGGGCCCCGAGTTCTCTAAAACCACTAACTCTTGAGAAGCAGGTAGTGCTTCATCCTCATGAATCTCCTCAATAATGACATTGTCATGCTGGTTATGAGGCTGCAGATCATCATTATGAGCATGAGGCTCCTCATTCCAACCCAGCTCTGGAAACTCAGGCATGACAAAGTTAACATTATCGAAATGCATGTGAGTAAATACAGTCATGCAAGAGCAAAGGAGTATGAACCATAGCTACAGAACCTGACCTGAGAACAAATCTTCTTCTCCTTTAAGCATTGAGTTGGGATTTGGAGTGGTGGTCCTCGTGCTTTGGGCACTGCAGTTCCCTTACTAACTGCTCGTGTTTGGGTGCTCTATGGTGGAGACAGTGCTGTGTCAACTGGAACTGGGTTACTATCTTCCGGGGTTGGGATTAGAAGGGGTGTAGCTGGTTCTCTCTCCAGCTGGGTAGGGGCACAACCTGTGAGAGTCTGGGTTATGTGCGATGGATCTGGTTCTTGGGCAAGTACAACGGTGGTTCTATCTGCATCAACTGGTAGCACTATCTTTTCTGAAGACCGTGTTGTTACTCCCTTAGATACTGCCATCACGCTCTCCAATTCAAATGGCTGATAAACAAGAAAAGTAATTGAAAGTATAGACATTGTATGATAGACAGGTGCAGTGGATAGTGGGGAATAAAAGAGGGCATGAAATAATTCATATTTATGTTGTCTAACCAAACAGGATAGCATGACACAATTTCACATATATGATGGCTAACTAAACAGGATAGCATGACACAATTTCACATTATGATGGCTAACTAAAAAAGATGGAAAGACATAGTTCAAAATATGAGACTATGTAAATAGGATGACATGTCATAACTATATAATGTGTTTATTAAATAGGTTGGCATGCCATAATTCACATACATTCATGGATAGAATGCCATAATTCAAAATATGATGACTGTAAATACTAACGTGATGAGATGATATAACTTTATGATGTCTTTATTAAATGGGTTGCCATGCCATAATTCAGATAGATGATGTGTATGTACTATGTAAACATGATGGCATGATATAATTCAAATATATGAGTTATATAGTAAGCAAGTAAGCAGATGGCAATCCATATATGATGTAAAAACTAAGCAATGCAAGACAACATGCATGACATGGGTAATATAACCCTGCCAAGTTTGAGCATAGACCTCAGGGGGAAAATAGGACTGGTCATCAGTCTCTGAATCCTCCTCTGAGGAGCTATCCGTAACCAGCGAGATATGCGCTTCGTCAGATAGCATAGTCTGCTCTGAAGACCTTGTTTTCACTCTAGAATTTGCCATCACCGTGTCAAATGGCTGATGCACATGAAGAGGAGTTGAATGCAATAACATTTTTGAAAAATGTAATATGTAACCAAAAAAAGGTTGGCCTGATATAATTTACATATAAGATGACTGGCTAAGCAGGATGGCATTGCAAAATTCACATATATGATGCCTGGCTAAACAAGATGGCGTTGCATAATTCACATAAACGATGAATAAACTAAATAGATGGCATTCGCACAAAGGATGTCTAAACTAAGCAGATGACATATTTGATGTATAAAGTAAGCAATGCAAGACACCATATGCATGATATAACCAACATCAGCATGCCAAGTTAGAGCGAAAACCTCAGGGGGTAAATAGGAGTTGTCTTCTCCTTCTGAATCCCCCTCAGAACAGATATCTTCCTCTCGATTACAATCCGAAATGCGTGGAGGGGGGCTGCCTTTGCGCCTACCATGGAGCGACGTCTGCATGAAATTTTATTGCCACGCAAGGTTCGTCTCTTTTGCTCTACATGTTCAGTTCCATTGTTTACAATAACTATCATGCATAGGAATAAAACATAGTGAGATTATGTAAGGAGTGCATGCAGAAATCCAGAGTGATGGTAGCAACCTGTGGATAGACCCAAAACCAATAATAGCAGGCAGATAATGGCTTCAATTAAAAAATACAGATAATTGCTTCTTTATTGTTTGTTTCCCACCCAACATGAAACTCATAGTAGACACCGGAGATTAACCAGATAGTAGATAGATACTATTGATAGCGGCCCCGATATGTACCCCACAACCATTTAAAAACTCAAGTTTGACCATTAGTTTGGAGCTGACTCAGAATCTAATCGGTGAACAGGACGATAAAGTAGCATGTAATATTAAGCGATGCATAACGTAAGCAGACACGAAAGAGTGAGACCTCTCTTGCGGACCCGTGTAGTCCTCGAGCTCATCTGCTTGGTTGATGATGGTAGTGCAGTTTTCATGGCTGCCAGCGTCGGGGAAGAAGATCTGAGGCGGCGAAAGACAGTCTGGAGGCCGGATCCCTGCTGTGCTGGACCCTTCTGTCGTTGGAGCAGCTGAGCTGGGGTGGACGACGGTGCAGCCGGAGCGGGACAAACCACGGAAGGTTTTCTTCGACAACTATCTGTACGAGAAGTAATTCTGTAAGGGCTCGTTTGAATTGGAGGATTCCAACAATGCAGGGATAGGAAATAGACAGGAATAGGATAGGAATGCACGTGCAAAATAGAGAATTTAAAAACACAGGATTTCTACCAATCTGGGTGTTTGATTCACAACAATTGGAAGATCACAAGATGCAAAGAAGCATGGTGACATTTAGTCGAACCACAAGAAAATGTACGGTTATAATGCTATTATGCTACTATCTCTTAATCTTGTGCTTCATGAATAGGAATTTGAAAAGGACGACAAGTGAAAATTAAAATTCCTACGTTTTTTCTTTCAAGGAGAAACTAAAGGAACGAATCCGTGTGCTCAGTGGACAATATATATAACATGTAGAGTAAAAAAGAGATGCAACAAGTGTAGAACCTATTTGACGAAGCCATGTCGATCTCAGCGTGATTAGGTTGGCTGGTGAGGATGCTCCGGCTGACTTGGCTGTCGAAGGAGGGGAAGAAGATCTTAGGCATGTGGAGATGGAGCCCGAGGTACTGCTCCGCTGTGATGGAGGGTTTCGTCGTTGGAGCAGCTCCGGTAAGTTATACGACGCTGAGGCTGAAGCAGGACAAGAGAGACAACGAACAACGTTAACATGAGTGGAATTCTAATAGCATCTCCAATACATGACGTAAAATACATAACCACAAAGTGCTAGATGTAAAATACATCAGCCGCTCATCTCTGAACTTAACTGTCGAAACTTAACTTAACTGTCAAAACTGAATTTTGTTGTCGAAACTGAATTTTGCTTTCGAAACTGAACGCACTAGCAAGGTGAGGCTACACGTCGGTCGACTGACTTTTTCATCTCTGATCAGTCGATTTTGCAGCCATTGGATACGAAATCAAGGGCCTGCAGTTCATCTTCAACCTCCACCCCCCTGAGATGGCCAAACAGCAGCCCACCGCCGCCCGCGGCCGGCGGTGCGCCGCCCCGCCCGCCCCGAAAACACTCCCCACCGCCGGTCCGCCGCCGCCCTGGCCGTCCCTCTAGGACACCCCGTGCCGAGCTTTTTCCTCAGCGATCCCCACGCCAGCGCCCCGCCAATGCCCCGCCACCGCCGACGACCACCGCCCCCATCCTGAACCCTAAGATAGATAGTGGGGTATCTCTCCGGCGAGCCCCCCTCCCCGCTGTGGCTGGTTCTTCCTTCACCCCGGCGAGCCCCCCCACCTCCTGAAAATCGACTGACCAAAAAGTCGATTCAGTCGACTGAAGTGTAGCTAAATCGGAGCAGCATCGCAAGCAAGAGCAATAGCGAGAGCAGCAGCGCGAGCAAGAGCAATAGCAAGAGTAGACCGGGCAGGGGACCGAGAGTAAGAGCAGAGCGGCAGCGTGAGCAAGAGCTAAAGCAGCAGCATGTCCTACTGATGTGGACGTCGCCGCCGAGGGAGCGACGCCATGGAGGAAGTGGCCAGCGACGCCACCGTGGCTGGAGCCGCGCCGTGTCCGCTCGGGACCGAGCACCAGCAGCACCGTGCGATCGAATCAAGAAGAAAATGCGGCGATTAGTGTATGACCTCTTTGGTGGCGCCGATTAGGCCGCAGCTTCATCCGAGGAAACGGTGATGATGATGCTCTTATGGTGGTGCAGGTGAAGATGACGGTGTGGGAATGGAGGTGGCGCGAAAGACGAGGGGAACGCCGGGGAAGCTCCTTGGAGGTGGAGGACGGGGTGGCTAAACCGGCGGGACGATGAGAACGACGACGTATCCTTATCCGGTACGGGGGATGAGGGACGTCGAGGTGTTGCTGTGGACGACGTCGTCGGGGAAGAGGCTCCGGCTGGGTGGCGGACGGAGCAGGGTTTGGGGTTTCGTCGCGGGTTTTCGCGGCCTCGGTGTACAAATGGGTGGGCGGATGGGATGGCAATGGGGAACCATGGCTTAGAGACGCGCTTGTCCAAAATGTGGGGTAAGTTACGAAAGTACCCCCACCGATTTGAGGCGGTTCTTTTGGTTCAGGGGTACCACGGGCATTTCGCGTGTCTAGATTTCACACGAGGTGGGAGTTTTCGCACGCGTTGTAATTTCGGAATAGCAAGGCGCGGGTTGAGATGGAGGGAGTTGTCGGAGCACAACGAGACAAAGATATATCTTAATATTTCGGGCTAACAAGGCGCGGGTTGAAATTTCCGGACAAGCCTAACGTGTACTGTCCCGAATCAATGCGACCTACAAATGTCATTCAAAACTTTGAATTCATGTTATGTTCAATTAAAATATTTCACTACGTGTATAATGCATGCAACCTACTACTCAAATGAACATTTTAGTGCATTCCAAACGTATATACTACCGCTTCAATATGAACTAAATTTGAATTTGTTTCCCTATTTGAATAAGATCTATAGTAATGAATGTTGTGAAGTCAAAGCATTTGAATTCGTTTCTCTGTTTTAGTAAGATCTACAATCATCATTATTGTCAAGTTAAACCATCGTTTGTGTATTATCTTCACAGCACACCACATGATTAGTCTCGAGTTACATAAGAACTATGTGTACTCCTATATGAACTCCAACTAGATTTTTTGAATCCACTTTATTTTGATTTCAAATCACATTACATTTCTAGCTCTAGCTAGATCTTCATAATCTAAACCATGTCTCATATGTATAATGTGTTTATCACATTATGTATGGTGCCCCGCCCCCTACGCCTACAAGTATTTAGATGTGAGTTGCAAACACCACACATTACCACAAATTCAAATAAAATGTGAGAATGTTCGATATATAGTATTGTTTAGATTGTTTGATATTTAGTTGTAAGCTGCGAACGCCACACATTATCACAAATTCAAATAAAATGTGAGATTGTTTGATGTATAGTATGGTTTAGATTGTTCGGCATTTAGCTGTGAGTTCCAAACGCCATGCATTATCACATTATGGTATAACATGTGCACATCACGTCTATCACCGCTATATTCATGCATGCAATGTTTAAAACACTATGATCTCCTATTCAAATATATCAATCCGCTTTCATATCAAATTATGATCTTTGTTAGTCTCTTACGCCCACACAATCCTCTAACCTTTGTAGCTACCACTAACTTTCTCTCATGCATGCACATGCCCTCCTCGCCCTCCCCCTCCCTCGGCATTCTATCCACCTAGCACATTCGTTTTTTTCTTTAGGTCGTTGCCCCAGAGTCTCCACAACTCCTTTCCGACACACACCGATCGATAAACCTCTCCAGCGGTGCCTGCCTACAACATACAAACACACCTTCAATCTCCTCCTTTATGTGCCCTTGCCTCGTGTCTCTCATACGGTCAGACACACGTGTAAACTCTCGCCCCTCTTTTCATCACTCTCACAACCGCACAGTCCTCCCCCTATCCAGCTAGTAGTTGGGCCTCTCGCACCACCTCCTAGCTCCATTCTCTCTGTCTATCTGTCTCGCTGGGCCTTATTTGCCTCTAACAAATGGACGTACACCGACTAATCTCTCGCTATAAATATAGCTAGCTAGGTCCTTATAACTCGTTTTTACCCACACGTCAATCAATCTACCTCATTAGTTGTGTCTCTCCCTTCCTCTGACAAACACATGGTTCCCCTTCATCATCCATGGATGCGTCCCGACAGATCTATCACGCACAGGCACACACAAAAACACATCCCCACTCTTATTGATAACATTGCAGTTCCACCCTCAATTTGTCTAGTAGGCCTCTCCCACCATCTTCGAGAAGCAACTCCATCACCCATCCAGCACTCTACCCCTCTCCCTCCCTCTCCCTCCCTCTCTCCCTCCTCTCTCTCTCTCTCTCTATCCCATCATATTTCCCGTCCTTCAGTTATGCATGGATGTCGTCCTATCTCCCTCAAGACATAGCTGGGTCTCTCCTTCTGAAGACATATACGAGTCGTTCTACCTCTATAGTTAGGCCTCTTCCTACCCCTCCCACCACCCCCTCCCCCCCACACACACCATACATTGAGCGCTCTAGTCATGTCTCCCTGCCACACACAAACTTGATGTGTGCCCTCTAACGTTCCGGTAGGCTAGTCGCCCTATATCTTTAACTTGTACACACAAACAATTTCGATGGCTCTCTTCATCGATCTTGCACCCACCCACTTGATCCTCTGTTTGACTCTATCGATAGCTATGACCCCTCCCTCTCTTCTCATGGATTGCCCGACCCTCTATGTATGATATGGATAGGCCTCCATTTCACACACATTGCATGCAAAATTTTGTTTGAGATGTCATCGACACATATTCCCACAAATAATTCACGAAATCAACCCCCCACCCCACACCCCAAAACAAAAAGCACTCACGAACGTGGTTTGTATCTCTCAGACACACCCCACGTAGGTGGGGGACGTGCACGAAGAGAAGAGGTGCATGCACGACGCACGTACTCCCGTCTCTTTCCCAACCACACCCGCGCGGGTACACGGTGGAGCTCATTTCTGTACGAAAAAGGCAGCCCACGTGGTAATTTGGCACGTGTACTAGTTGTCCAATTGGTGGAGGGAGGATCGTCTACCACGGGTGAACAAACAAATTGCGACTTGACGTGTTATGTTAAAAAAAGAGGCAAACCATGTGGGGCCTACCTTAGAGGCAAGGCTCTATACACTGGAGTACTTTTGATGTGTCCCGTCAACTCGCAGAACGAGGAGAAGCTTGCTTAGTACGCCGTCTCCCCCGCCCACGGGCGCGGTGGCTCGTAGGATGAGGTGAAGCTTGCTTACCACGCCTTACGCCCGCTCCCTCTCCCATGCGCACGGTGGCTCGCAGCCCGAGGAGAAAATTTTACTACTCCCTCCGTTTACTCCTCGTCCCTACTACCTTGGTTATAGAGATTATACTATCATATTGTTTGGAATATATATGTCCTTTAGTAGATTTCAATATGAACTACTAGTACATACTCCAAACACTAATGTATATAGACATATTTTAGAGTGTAGATTCACTCATTTTGCTCCGTATGTAGCACTCTCCCTCGCCACTCGACCCTCGCCCACGTGGTGGACGTGCAGCAATTCATTCGGTCTCATATAGCCAGAACGATATATACTGCACTACCATTATTGCTCGACTTCCCAAAGAGGCGAAGAGCCAATCGCAAGGTTAATATCTTGGAGATGCCAAGCGCAAGGTTATAGGAGAACGAGTAGTAGGTGCCATGTCATTTATAAATAAAGTTTTTTTTCTTCAGTGGCACGTACACAATATGATAGGTCCATATGGAGAGAAAAGGAAACCGCTCCACTATATACATAGTCCGGATGAGCCAGCCTACACGGTTGCTTGCTGGGGTTGCTCTCTTCACACTCTCTTGCACAAAATGACTGTGGCCACATCTCTAACATCCCGGCGGATCACGTCCGCTTGGGGAAGGGGTGGATGCTTAGTGTAGATGCGGTGGCCGTCGCCGACGGTGAAAAACCACAGTCGGCACGTCCCGATCAGGGGTCCCCGCCATTCTCTCTCACAAAGCCGGTGAGGTTGCCTTTGTCCCTTGCTCACTTCTGTGACGTGGGCAGTTGCCGCCTCCCGCCGCCCTCCTCAAGGGTGAGCTACGTCCCTTAGGTACAACTCCCTTTACAGCCGGCTTGCACCACTACTCCAGCTGCCCACATCACTCCCTGTGGATATTTCTCTACTTCTTTGCCCCGCACATACCTCTACTAGCTTCTACTTACTATATTTGTGATGAGTTTATGTCTCATAAACTAGTCTCAGTAATCTTATTCTAATCACGCTTGTTCAATTCCTTTGCCACAGGGATGCTCATCTTGATTTTGGTGAAACCGCACAAAATGATCCGATGGTCAAAAGGTTGCAAACTTCATTTATTAGGAAGCTCGAACGTTGCCAACAAATTGAAGCCTGGTCAGGGTTCACGGTTCAAGGGCTAGGGACTGCACGGATCGTTTTTTTTCTTTAGCTGCCTCTGTTCCAAAATAAGTGTCAACTTTAGTAGTAGTACAACTTTGTACCAAAGTTTGCACAAAGTTGAGAAACTTATTTTGGAACGGAGGGAGTACATATTTGCTATGATCTGTCAATCATTGAGATGCAATAGCATGCATGTTAGTCTCCTTTGTATTTGATGAAATGTTGCAACGGGCAACCTTGGAGGCAAGATACATGTAACAGAAGCTGGAAGCTTCATAGCATTGTACAAATTTATCTCGCTGATAAATTACAGTACATACTATACTAGTACTTCCCCCGTTTCTAAATATAAGTCTTTGTAGAGATTTCACCATGAACCACATGCGGATCACTGAGCCTGCGTGTTTTCACAGCTCTTGCACGCCTCCACTGTAAGAATGGAGAAAATTGTAATTTAGTAGGTATACCTCATTTCGCCGAAAGCGTGGGACATCCAGCAATCCTATGACCTCAGTAATAAAGACTAATGAGCCGTCAAATCACATAGACCCAACAATAAGTTGGACGGACGAAGCAACCATCACTCTTGCGCCAGTGAGAGGTCGCATCCGCTCTGCCCGGGCATGAATGCGGCATCGATTCTTTGGAGCGGCGCTGACCGTTTCGGGCAGGAAGCGCGCGCGGGCGATGGAGGGGCTTTGGGTGGGCCAGGCTGGTCAGGAGCGGCCGTGGCAGCTGTCCGCATGTCCCTACCGGACACGCCCGGAAACGAGAGGATGCACCGACTCTCGCGGCTAAAATCATACACTACACAACATCTCTCTGTAGGAGTAGGTCGATCTGTCGCTCTCTCTGACACATACATCGTGTTAAACACACACACGCACACACACACACACGCACGCACCTTGGTCCTGTTGCACCTTCTAATGTGACTTATTACACCTAGACGGAGGGAGTAGTAAGTATACGAGATACGGTGGCACACTGACTTAAGTCGAATACAAGTGCCCAAAATTTGTGTGCATGTTATAATAAGGATTCAGGAATGTATAAAAGGTTATTTCCCTCTCGTTGAACATAACGGGAGGGTTGTGTAGCTGGTTAGCCTGTTCGCTCATCAAACTTGAGGTCTCGGGTTTGATAACTACACTTGAGCATAATTTGTGCCAGGAGGATTCTTTGACTGTCAAAATGTTTTCTAGGGTTTGCACGCTTCACACTCTCTCTCCAGTATATATATACACGTTGGAGCCTCAACGCTTGTAGTTTCTCTCTTCACACTCTCTCGCCCTCTCCCGCTGGAGCCTCAGCGCTTGTAGTTGCTCTCTTCACACTCTCTCGCCCTCTCCAGATCTAAACAAGACTTCGTTGGCCTCTCTCTCCCCTCACTGCTGCTCAAAGAGCCGGTAGGATCCGTCCGCCGGGATGGGAAAGGAGGCTTAATGCTGTCGCCGTCGGCGAGGGACTACCGGCGCAGCTGCTCACTTTCCACCCAGCGGTGGCGCTAGAGGGCCTCCGACCCCTTCTTCTTCGCCGCCGTCCCGTCGCCCGCCGAACCACGCCCCAAGAACCTTAAGGTATAATTTACTTACTCCACATGCATTGCTCTAGCTGCATGTATACCATGAATCTAGGACGCGGTTCAAAGAGGAAAGGAGTGGGAAAAGTTGTATATAGCATGAATCTCGGACGTGGTTCAAAGAGGAAATGAAGGGGGAAAGTTGTATAGAATTAATCTAGGACGTGGTTCAAAGAGGAAAGGAATGGGGAAAGTAGTGGGGAGAGTTGTATCGCATAAATCTAGGACGTGGTTCAAAAAGGAAAGGAAGGGGCGAAATTACTAGTTCAAAAAGGAAAGGAAGGGACAAGGCTGTAGAGTTTGAGCAGGACTAGATTTGCTGTGTTCACATAGGGAAAGGCCTCTGATAACAAAACTGGGACCAACACGGACTAACACGGAGTTTTTTAGTACCTACACCAAAATGTCCGTGTAAACAAACACCCTCTAATAATGCCGCTGCAAAATTGATGCAATGCCACAGTTAAAAGCAAATTACATGTTTAACGAATTTTATTGTTAATATAATCTCTATGTTAATATTAATCAATGCCACCGTTTGAGAAATGCTACTGTCTTGCTTTCTTTCCCATTTAGATAAGGTAGATGCTTCTTTTTGTTGGCTTCTGTGTCATCCACCGTTATTGACCACTAATTGTTTCCGTCGCACCTCTGTGTAAACAGGGTTATCTGCTTCACCTCGTTGCCATTGTGACCTTTTGTTGCACTGCACAAAACAATTTTGTTTTAAGAGTGTTTTGTGCAGTTCAACCAAAATGTCACACCGACAACGTTGCTTGATTGCTTGATCTTAGTGGAACTGCACAAGAGGAGATCTTACTTCCTATCCATTAAGGCGAATTTGGTTCAGATCTTCTTCGTGTGAATTGTTTGAATTCCGCATCATGAGAGATCAGTACTAGCCTTCTTTCAAATGATTCTGCAGTGTGCATTCATATGTTGTGCTCCTTGTACGATAATGTTGCTTGATTTTAGTGAACTGCACAAGTGGAGACAAGACTTCCAATCTGTATGTGCATCGTAATATCCCATTGAGGTAAGATAAGGATATTTCACAACTGCTGTCCTGTATTTTGCCACTTTCATCAGAAAATTAAGTTTAGTACTATACTTGTGCTCCCTAATTGACATGCCAAATCTTACATTGAAGGCGAAGCTTGTTTGTTATTGAACCAAGTGATGAAGGGGGAGAACAAGGGGAAGAAAAACAAAAATCAACTCCCGGTGCTCTAATGAAGCACTGGAACTGTGATAGCACAAGTAATGATATAGTTTTGCATCTTAATTTATTGCTATGGCTAGAACGAGCAATTGTTTTGCCACTGATTTGATGCCACTCTTAATGTAATATGTAATTATCTCTACTTGTGCAAACAGGGATCTTCTTTGAAGATACCATATATTTTAGTGGAACTGCACAAGAAGATGTTGGGAACATTAAACTAATCGAGGAGTATATAGTAAGCTTGGCCACCACCGTAGATGCTTCATCTGTATGCTCTACACAATACGCCTCCTGACAAAGGTTGGTACTCGCCCACTGATTTCATCCATATGATTGAGCTTTGTCATCTCTATTGGTGTTGTGCAACTGTTTAGATACTGTCATAAAAAAGTGGTATTGTCCTTGAGAAGTGCTTCATCTGTGTTGTTTTAAATATTTCCTTTCCTTTTTTTCGAGCAAACAGTGATGCTAGCATTTAGTAGTCCTCTTGTCGTTGCACAACAAGATCATCTTCCTCTGAAGAAGAATATGGAGTACGTGAAGAGACTAGTTCCGATTATGCCAGGATGAAGAAGCCCTATCTATCTTATCATTAGAAGGAGCAGTTGAAGGATGGTTACATTACTCCCCACAAGACCAAACTAACTTCAGCTCAAAAGGACTGACAAAATCTCCATTTTTTGCTGTTGTTCCAGGATTCTTTCTGGTGAGTTCCATTTTTCTAAAAGTGTTCTCTACATGGACCATGTATGTGCCTGTTGAAACTTTCAATTCATAGTATAGTTTGCTCTATACTAATCACTTTTTTGTATTTGTGCAAATAGGGGTGCTCAGCTTGATTTCAATGGGAACTGCACAAAATGTTCATGAATACATCGAATCATTCATTTCCACCACAAGAAAGGAGGTGCCGATAAGTTCAAGGTGTTGCAACATATAATGGCGAAATCATACAAGCTACGCGCGAATTTGGTTGATTTTGGTGGAACTGCACAAAAAGAACAGCTGGTTTATTTAGCACGAGGTGCCATGTAAATGTCCGAACTGATGGCAAACCCTGTCCATTCCACAATGGCAGGCATTTGATATTTTGGAATGGGACAACCTTGTCAAATTTTGCTCATTGATTTTAGCAAGACATGCGTTTGATATTTTCGGATGGGACGCCCTTTGCTGTCAGCAGCGTCGATCAATTTTTTCTTTATTCTTTAGTTGTGAAGTAAATATTGCCTCTGACATGTGAGTTGCTGAGATGCATAATCATCGATTGTTTTGAATGTTCTCTATGGATTGCTAGGCCTGTGTGTTTGATTGCAATGTATAGAAATGCTAAAAAGCTGCTCAAACTCTTTGTACTCCTTTTGTTCCTTTTTACTTCGCACATTGTGTAAGTGCATACTTTTTTGTATAAGATTGGTCAAAGTAGAGATACTTTGACTGCAGGCAAAACCTGTATGCAGACTAGAAAGGACCGGAGGGAGTACATGTGAAACTGCTGCAAACGAGGTGATCACCTTGGGAATAATGCTAGTACATATTGTTTTGCATGTTCATCCAATGCCAGTGATACAGGAATTCGAACTAATCGAAATAAATTCATTCATACATGGTCGGATTTCATATAAACATGCCAGATTTCATTACATTTCAACTATAAAGGGGTGCGCTGGATGTATAATTAATTAACCGACCTAGCTTGTCATAGCGATTAGGGCAACTAGGGGCCCAATGATTAGGATCACCACATGACAAACACCTTTCTTCTTGTCATTCTTCTTCTTGAAGTTCGTGTGTTGCACAGCCTTGTTCTTCCCATCAAACTTTGCTTTACCATCAAACTTTCCCTTGTTCTTGAACTTGTGGGGCTGGAAGTTCTTCTGTACCATATTGGCACTAGATCCTCCCTCAATTCCTCAAGCATGTGTGTCCTTTGCTCTCGCCTTTTCTTCCACATCAAGAGTGCCAATGAGATCCACGAAGGAGGAAGCTTGGTGACGAAGGAGGTATAATTAATTAACCGAAGCTACCCACCTGTGTCCCGCTGAGCCGAACAGAAGCTTCAGTGACTTAACTACAGGTGCAGTTGCGTAACTGACATGTGGCCTGTTGGGCCCACGTGTTAGTCACCCAACTACGCCAGCAGTTAAGTAGAAGCAGTGTTATTCTCCAGCAGAACTCACCGACTCCACGTCACCGCCAAGAAGCTAACCGGCCGTCAATGGTCAACCCGCCTAGCTTGGCTTCAATAGGAGGGTAGCAGCGGTGGCCTTACTTGGACCCGAGCGGCGGCGACCTACCGTGTTCTACTCTTCCTTGTTTTCTGTGTGGCGCCGCCTCGTTGGCAGTGGGGCAGGGCCTCGGCGGAGCAGGGCCTCATCGACGCCAGTGGAGCGGGGACTCGTCAGAGCCGGCATTGTCCTCTGCCTCGTCCTCGGTCTCACCAAACAGTGCCTCGCCCGCTTCATCACCATCTTTGCTAGCCTCTTTGTAGGCGGCCGCAGCCTCCGCCACCCGCATGCTATACCGCCAGCGCTCGAGGCGGCCCTTGCGGGTGGAGCGGTACGAGTCGAGCAGCGCCTCCTGCTCCGCCCGCTCCGTGGCGATCTGCTCCTCCGCCTGCAGGTGCTCCTGGAGGAGATGGTGGTTGTAGGCGGCGTCGGCCTGCGCCTTCCAGAATTGCTCCTGATGCATCTGCCTCACACTGTCCATATATTGGACATGGGCCTCGCCGATGGTCATGGTGCAATGCACCGCGAGGATGGCGCGGAGGACGGGGTTGGCGCTAGATCATCGACTACCATGTTCTCCATTGGGACGTCGTCATCCTCTGGCTGCCTGCCGGCCAGCCGGTCGGCAGCAATGGCTGCCATCTCCTTGTGGTCCGTCGTCCACCCGTCCCGAAAAGCGCCGGAGCGCGAGGAAGCCATGGTGGGCAGTAGTGGTGATAGGAGAAAGGGAACAGATGCGGATGACTGCGGCTATGGCCTGCGCAACAGTTTATATAGCAATGGTGGGCGGGCGGAGAGACGGACATGTGGCGCCGGAGTAGCCGCCTCAGCAACCGCGTATCATTAATGTGGGCGGCAGATGGACGGACGGACGGCACTTGTGTCGTTTGAAGGCGGAGCAATCGCCTGCACCGGGAAGCGGGGCGGGCGGCCCTGACTATTTCGGACGAAGAGCGCGCGCGGGCGAGGAGATGACTTTACTTGTAGAGGATGACAATGCGGACCCACCAGGTCCATAGCCTCATGTAAGCAAGTGCCTCTTATTATATATATATATATGTATAAAACTATACTCCCTCCGTCTAGGTGAATAAGTCATATTAGAAGGTGCATCACGACCTAGGTGCAAGCATATTGGTGGAAAAGAAGAATATTTCTCTCTTCTAAACACAACATTTAATCACATCAGTCAAGAGGATGCCTTATTAGCTACACATGCAGGCCATCGTAATTCATAGCATGCAAAGCGCTTTTATTTCTTGCATAATAACCGCATGGATGTGCTGCATGCATTGGTCCTTGCCCGAGCAAAAAAAGGGAGGAAAGGGGTTTCCACGGGAGACAACGAGGCAGAGGTGGAAGTGCTCGCTGGAGTAATTTATTTTGCTTCCCCCTGGTTTCCTGACATCACGGTCCCACACCATTGTCAACCTATGTAGTAGTCAATAAACGAGAGAATTGCACAAGAAGTGGCCGACAGCTGGGACCAAGCAGCTCGACACCATCGTCATTGAAGCCTGGTTCAGGGGCTACTGAGGGAGTCCTGGATTAGGGGGTCTCCGGACAGCCGGACTATATCGTTTGGCCGGATTGTTAGACTATGAAGATACAAGTTTGAAGACTTCGTCTCGTGTCCGGATGGGACTCTACTTGGCATGGAAGGCAAGCTAGGCAATACGGATATGTATATCTCCTCCTTTGTAACCGACCTTGTGTAACCCCAGCCCTCTCCGGTGTCTATATAAACCAGAGGGTTTTAGTCCGTAGGACACGGCAACATACAATCATACCATAGGCTAGCTTCTAGGGTTTAGCCTCTCTGATCTCGTGGTACATAAACTCTTGTACTACCCATATCATCAATATTAATCAAGCAGGACGTAGGGTTTTACCTCCATCAAGAGGGACCGAACCTGGGTAAAACATCGTGTCCCCTGCCTTCTGTTACCATCCGCCTTGGACACACAGTTCGGGACCCCCTACCCGAGATCCGCCGGTTTTGACACCGACAGTCTCCAGCAACATCGCGGAGTACGAAGGCCTGATCACCGGTGTCAAGGCTGCGACAACCTTGGGAGTAAAGCGCCTTACCATCAAGGGAGACTCCCAACTCCTCGTCAACATCTCCAACAATGTATATGAGCCGAAGGACGAACACATGGAGGCATACCTAGCGGAGGTATGCAAAATCGAGAAGCAATTCTTAGGCATGGAGCTGCAGCACGTGCCTCACAGCACGAACAATGAAGCTGGCGATATCTCCAAGATAGCATCCAAGCGCTAGCCTCAGGAGCCCGGTGTCTTCGAAGAGCAGTTCTTCAAGCCTTTGGCAGCCCCTCCGGCGGCGGAGCCAACACTGCCTCAGTAGGAGCTCCCCCCAGCACCAACCTCGGGAGCCCCCGCCTGTGGCCCGACCTCAGGAGCACGCCCGGCTGCTCCTCGTGCTCGAGCCTCAGGAGGGGTACTGCCAAAGAGTTCAAGGCGTACCTGCTTCAGGGAGACCTACCGGAGAAGGAGGAAGACGCGGAGCGCGTGGCTCACCAGGCCACAACCTACTGCATTCAGGACGGTGAGATATACCGAGAACCACCAAATGATGTTTCCTTGCGATGCATCTCCAGGGAACAGGGGTGCGAGCTGCTAGCCAACATACACGGCGGGGACTATGGGCATCACTGATCATCACACACCCTCGTGGGCAAGGCATTCCGCAGCGGGTTCTACTGGCCCACGGCACTCAATGACGCGACCGAGCTGGTGAAATCCTGCGAAGCATGCTAGTTTCACGCCAAGCAAATCCACCAGCCTGCTCAAGGCCTCCGGACCATTCTGCTCTCGTGGCCATTTGTGGTCTAGGGGTGGACATCTTGGTCCGTTCCCACGAGCGCCCGGGGGCTACTGCTACCTCTAAGTCGCTATCGACAAGTTCACCAAGTGGGCGGAGGTGGAAGCCGTTCGCACCATCCCGCCCGGTTCGGCAGTCAAGTTCATCAAGGGCCTCGTGATCTGCTTCAGGGTCCCTAATCGTATCATCACTGACAATGGCTCGCAGTTCACTAGCGATCTCTTCAAAACATATTGTGCTAACCTTGGAACACAGATATGCTACGGCTCAGTGGCACACCCCAGGAGCAATGGCCAAGCCGAGAACGCAAACGCAGAGGTCCTGAGGGGCCTCAAGAAAAGAACCTTCAAGAAGAAGCTCGAGGCCTATGGTAGGGGCTGGCTCGACGAGCTCCAGTCCGTGATGTCGTCCATCCGCACCACCGCCACCAAGCCGACGGGTGAGACTGCATTCTTCCTCGTCTATGGAGCCAAAGCGGTTCTCCCTCACGAGGTCAAGCATCGCTCCACGCGGGTCTTGGTGTTTATCGAGGCATGCCAGGATGCCATGTGGGGGATGGACCTCATGCTGGGGGAGGGACGTCGCCGTTATGCCTCGCTCTGGGTAGCAAGGTACCAGTAGGCTTTGTGGCGATACCACTGCCGCATCGTCCGCTCCAGGACGCTCGAGGTGGGTGATCTCGTCCTGATGCGGGTGCTCTACAGGGAGGGGCTGCATAAGCTCTCTCCCATGTGGGAGGGCCCATTTAGGATTTCCTGTGTCTCTAGGCCTGGCGCCGCGCGCCTGGAGATGCAGGACTAGATCCCCATCCAAAACACCTGGAACATCTAGCACCGATGGAAGTTCTACCCATGAAGCAAGGCCCAGTGCCTGTGAATGTCTCCGCTCGTGACACTCTAACGTAATAATGAGTGAGGTTGTACACACCCCGGAGTCTCCGGAGAGCCACCCTAGTGGCAGCACGTACCTTCGTGCTGGTGAGCAGACTAGTCTAGGTGCAGGATGCGGCTGATCATTTGTTTTCTTTCTGTAGTTGATTGCCCCCTTTCTTTTAATGGAATTTGGAGTTCTTGCATTTTGGATTGCCAAGTTGGATTTCCCCCTCGTCTTTTATCTTGGCCGTCGGTCTCGGCCCAGGATGGGCGGCAGTTTCCCGTCGCTCTTCCTCGCGCGTCTCACGCGCGGGGGCTGGGCAGGTGTGTCCCTCCGCGTTGGGCCCGCCCCACGCCACGAACACACTTCACCACAGCCCTGTCCCCCAGGGCATGGATATTTCTATCCTCTCGAGACACCCTCGAACGAGCTTGTGATTTTCACATCTTCTTATGTCCGTGCCCCCGGGTACCACAACGCGATGCACTAAGCCACGAGTAGCTCAGGCCCGAGGGCTCGCGCAAGGAGGGACAAGACACCCAACAATATTTTCCAACAATTCTGCAGCTTCACGATGTCTCCTGAGGCCAGCGACCCCTGAGCCAGCAGTAAGGGGACCTCATGAGATGATGGAGGGCATGCCACCATGAGGCGCGAGATTACTGCGAGTGTATCAAGCTAAGTTATCCTACCGCACCTACCCGGACATGAACATAACAGCGTACATCAAAACAAGAAGCATAGAATAGTGGCATAAGTACCATGGTCCAGAGGTCGGGCTCCGGAGGCCTCCGGGCTCAGCCCGAGCATTCCTCCCACTTCACGGGACCGTGATGACGAGACGACCAGCCACCATCCTCGAAGCAAGCTTGGTGATGTGGTGGCTGGTCGTAGCCATCACTGCTCATGCTCTCGCTGGAGGAGCCGCCGCTGCTGAACGAGCCGCGACCGTCGCCAAGGGCGAGCTCACCCTCGGCATCGCCGCGACAATAATCAAGGCCAACATCATCTTCTCCACCATTGTCTTCGGGGTAGCTCCTTGCGCGATGACTGTCTTCCCTAAACACCCTCACGAAAAGGGTCGCGACGCCGTCGAACTTGAACTGGAGGGTGCACCTCCCACTCAGGCCGCGTGCATTGGCAAACACCTGCCAGCCGCGGGCCAGGGACATGTTCCCGGCGGCGGAAACTTTGACCCCGACCCACGAGGCCTTGCTGCAACAACCATCAGCATGCAGCCAGAGGCCGTCAGGCCATGCGGCCGGCAGCTTGCCGGCAAAGAAGCGCGGAAGCTGGAGCCAGGTGCCAGCCGGCCACTCCGACCACGAGACGAACTCCGGGAGCACCTCCGCTGAGTGGAAGCGCGGCCGAGGAGGCCGGGCAACCATGGCAGATCTCCCCTTGTCGTAGGGGGTGCCTCGCCCTTGGCGACTTCCGCCGCGAGAAGGAGTGTTGCCACGGTCGCCTAGGGCGGCCCCGGCCCCCAGAGGAGTGCGCCCGCGCCCCCGAGGGGCCACAACAGGGGTCGCAGCATGCTTGTGGGGGCGGCGGTGAGCTGGGTCCATCCTTGGGGACCTTCCCTTTCTCGGCAGCGGAGAACTTCCTCGTCGGCGCCATGGGTGCCATGACAATTCAGCAAGGCTAGGAGGAGGAATAAGGAGCGGGTGGCGAGAAGACAGAGATGAGCAAGGGGCTCCGCCCCTCTCCTCATTTATAGTCAGAAGGAGACCAACCGCCGGCGTCCATGATCCCACGCAATGATGGTTTTCCCTGCATGCAGTGAGGTCTCATCAAGTCGAACAGTTGCCGAGGTAGCATGAGGAAGCGGGGGCGCCCACGTCCCATCAGTCGCCATGCGCCGACCAAGGCCGCAGGTAGTTAGGGCCCGCGGCGCTTCGCACTTGCCCTTTGGCTTCGCCTTGAAGCCAAGCTCAAGCGTGCCTTGGGCTTGGGGGCTGCTGTCGGCGTCCTGGGAATGGGGGTACCCAGACTTGCCTGCCTGCGGCCCACAGCGTGGCTCCATTGACGGCCCGGTACGACCCAGCTTCAGCATCAACAACCCAAGACCCTCGCGAGGGGACAAGCCTTACAAGGCGTACGACGCCAAGACCTCCCTAGGGGCGGCCTCACCAGGCTGGCTCTTGAGGGGCGGAGATATCGATGCAAGGTGTATGAGGGAGTCCTGTATTAGGGGGTCTCCGTACAGCCGGACTATATCCTTTGGCCGGACTATTGGACTATGAAGATACAAGATTGAAGACTTCGTCCCTTGTATGGATGGGACTTTCCTTAGCGTGGAAGGCAAGCTTGGCAATACGGATATGTGGATCTCCTCCCTTGTAACCGACTTTGTGTAACCCTAGCCCCCTCCGGTGTCTATATAAACCGGATGGTTTAGTCCGTAGGATAACATACAATCATACGATAGGCTAGCTTCTAGGGTTTAGCCTCTAGGATCTCGTGGTAGATCAACTCTTGTAATACTCATATCATCAAGATCAATCAAGCAGGACGTAGGGTATTACCTCCATTAAGAGGGACCGAACCTAGGTAAACATCGTGTCCCCCGCCTCTTGTTACCATCCGCCTTAGACGCACAGTTCGGGACTCCCTACCCGAAATCCGCCGGTTTTGACAATGACATTGGTGCTTTCATTGGGAGTTCCACTGTGCCGTCACCATAAGGCTTGATGGATCCTTCGAGCATCAGTAACGATGCGGTCCAGGGTGAGGTTTTCCTCCCCGGACAGATCCTCGTATTCGGCGGCTTCGCACTGCGGGCCAACTTGCTTGGCCATCTGCAGCAGATTGAGAGCTACGCCCCTGGCCATCAGGTCAGGTTCGGAAACCTAAACTACACTGCCAACATCTGTGGAGACTTGATCTTCGACGGATTCGAGCCCAAGTCAGGCGCGCCACACGATCACGACGAGCATGATTTAGCTCTACAGTCAGACAGTGTTCGGGAGATCACGCCTATGACTACTCCAGCCGTCAATCCGGAGCAAATTGCGCCATCCGAGGATGGAGGGATAGACCCCACCATGGAGGCCGCACTCTCAGTGGCGATGGAGCCGGATACTGACTTCACCCCTTACGAGAGCCGTGTTGGCGAACCACTAGATTCGTCTCCGGGCACGGACTCCGAGCCTTCTGCATCCATGCCTATCAAATCCGATTGGGCGCCGATCATGGAGTTCACCTCCGCGGATATCTTTCAGCACTCGCCTTTCGGCGACGTGCTAAATTCATTAAGGTCTCTCTCCTTGTTAGGAGAACCTTGGCCGAACTATGTCCTGCTAGAATGGGATGCGGACGACGAAGAAATTCCCTGCGCACCCGCCACCCACATAGTAGCCACTGTCGACGATTTAACCGACATGCCCGACTTCGACTCCAAAGACATCGACGGTATGGACGACGATGCAGGAGACGAACAGGAACCACCGCCCACAGGGTGCTGGACCGCCACCTCATCATATGATATATACATGGTGGACACCCCCAAAGAAGGCAATGGCGACGAGACAATGGAGGATGACCCCTCCAAGAAGAAACCCAAGCGCCGACGTCAGTGGCGCCGCTCTAAGTCCCGCCATAGCAAAAGTAGTGATACCGGCACAAGAGACAATAACACTCCGGATAGTGCCGAAGACAACAACAATCCCCTCAAACACAATTTAGAGCGGGAGGGTGAACAAGCTAGCCCTCCAGAGCAGGCAGCAGATGGAGAATCGGAGGAGGACAATTACATGCCTCTCTCCGAAGACGAGGTGAGCCTCGGCGATGAAGAATTTATCGTACCTGAGGATCCCGTCGAGCAGGAATGCTTCAAGCGTCGGCTTATGGCCACAACAGATAGCTTGAAGAAAAAGCAACAACAGCTTCAAGCTGATCAAGAATTGCTAGCAGACAGAAGGACCAAAGTCCTTGCGGCCAGGGAATACGAACTCGAGCGCCCCTCCAAGAGTTACCCAAAGCGCAGGTTGCTACCTCACCTCGAGGAGGAAGCATTGAAACCTACATCACCAGTGTACGATGCGGCTGACCGGCCACCTCGTGGCCGAGCCAGAGAGGCGTTTCAGCCTGAAGTTCAGCCTGCACCCCGCCGCCACTCAAACAAAAATACCAAGGCCCAGGGCAACACACGGGACCTGCGAGACGTATTGGACAGCAGGGCAAAACAAGCAAGGTCAATATACGGGTCACGGGGGCGCGCGCCAATGTGGCATGATGACCGTCACGCCGGATACACTAAAAGTAAATCCGGCCGGGCCGAATACAGCAGACAAGACTCATATGAACTGCGTCGTGATATAGCCCGGCACAGAGACGCCGCACACCCCCTATGTTTCACAGATGAAGTTATGGATCACGAATTCCCGGAGGGTTTTAAACCCGTAAATATCGAATCGTATGATGGTACAATAGATCCCGCTATATGGATTGAGGATTTTCTCCTCCACATCCACATGGCTCGCGGTGATGATCTGCATGCCATCAAGTACCTCCCACTCAAACTCAAAGGACCATCTCGGCATTGGCTGAATAGCTTTCCAGCAGACTCCATCGGCAGTTGGGAGGATCTGGAAGACGCATTCCTTGACAACTTCCATGGCACTTATGTGCGACCACCGGATGCTGATGACTTGAGCCATATAACTCAGCAGCCAGGGGAATCTCCCAGGAAATTCTGTACACGGTTCCTAACTAAGAAAGACCAAATTGTCGACTGTGCGGACGCAGAGGCCTTAGCGGCATTCAAGCATAACATCCGCGACGAGTGGCTCGGCAGGCACCTCGGCCAGGAGAAGCCAAAGTCTATGGCAGCCCTCACGACACTCATGACCCGCTTTTGCGCGGGCGAGGATAGCTGGCTGGCTCGCAGCAACAACACATCAAGGAATCCGGGCACTTCAGATACCAAAGATGCCAACGGCAGACCACGTCATAACAGACAGAAGCACCGCAACAACGGCGATAACACTGATGATACGACAGTCAATGCCGGATTCATAGGCTCTAGATCCGGTCAGCGGAAAAAGCCATTCAAAAGAAGTACTTCGAGCCCATCCAGTTTGGATGGCATACTTGATCGCTCGTGTCAAATCTACGGCACCCCCGATAAGCCAGCCAATCACACCAACAGAGAATGCTGGGTGTTCAAGAAGGCCGGCAAGTTGAATGCCGAAAACAAGGACAAGGGGCTGCATAGTGATGACGAGGAGGAGCCCCGGCCGCCGAACACGGGAGGACAGAAGAGGTTCCCCCCACAAGTGAAGACAGTGAACATGATATATGCAACGCGCATTCCCAAGAGGGAACGGAAGCGTGCACTAAGGGACTTCTATGCGATGGAGCCTGTCGCCCCAAAGTTCAACCCATGGTCCGCTTGTCCGATCACCTTCGATCGCAGGGACCACCCCACTAATATCCGTCTTGGCGGATCCACCCCATTGGTCCTAGACCCCATCATCCATGGATTTCACCTCACTCGAGTCCTTATGGATGGCGGCAGTAGCCTGAACCTGCTCTGTCAGGATACAATGCGCAAAATGGGTACAGATCCCTCAAGGATCAAACCCACCAAAACCACCTTTAAGGGCATTATCCCAGGCGTAGAGGCCCATTGCACGGGCTCAATCACACTGGAAGTGGTCTTCGATCTCCGGACAACTTTCGAAGCGAGGAGATAATCTTCGATATCGTCCCCTTCCGCAGTGGCTATCACGCACTGCTTGGGCGAACCGCATTTGCAAAATTCAATGCGGTACCGCATTACGCACACCTCAAGCTCAAGATGCCAGGACCTAGGGGGTCATAACAGTCAATGGAAACACAGAACGCTCGCTCCGCACGGAAGAGCACACTGCGGCCCTCACAGCAGAAGCACAAAGCAACCTTTTAAGGCAAACCACCAATTCGGCAATACAGCCCCCAGACACCGTCAAGCGAGTCCAGAGTAAACTACAACAGGATCGCGTGGCACATTCAGAGCTCGCCTAGAAATTCGGCCCCCATCCCAGTCCCAGTCAAGCGACGAAATCTGTGCCGCGCGTACACAATTACGCACTGAAAATACCATGGACATAGGTGAGGGCACGATCAGGGCACGTCCCGCAATGCGGCTTAACTGCCCTGGGGGCTGCATACCTTTATCATTTTTTCTCTTTCAGGACCTTACTCTCTGGAAGCCCTTTCCGGCAGTACGATTGCCGGACACATTACACGAAGGAACAACCAAGGAGGCAAGAAGCTAAGATGTACAAGGGAACCCCCAGGTGGTCTCTAATAATAATCGATATACCCGCTTTTTACTATCCATACGCAGCTTGCCCTTGGATAGGACATGTCAAATAGTCCTATTTTTTGCTTATCGCACTACTTGTATCAGTACGCTTCGATGTATTATTTAAATAAAAATGCATAGCATTAGTCTATTATTGCATTATCAATCCCTTTTTTTCTTATGTGTTCATTTACAACAACTTGCAGCCGTACATTCTGGTACGGTCAGTACGCCAGGGGCTTTCGTTTACCCAATAATACGGCGTGAGAAGTCCGGACACTTTCGACAGTGTGGCACCCCGAACTTATAGCACTATACGCATCAGCTCCGAATCATGTCTGGGGTCAATAGTTGGGTTTTCCCGGCTCCCATGTTTTGGTACCTTACATTCCGCTATATCGGCTAAGGTAGCGCTGGGAGAACTACTGCGATAGTGTCCCGGTTCTTCCGGACGAGCACCTCAGTAGAGAAAGCCAAAAACTGACTGTCATGATAAGTCGAGAGCTGGTCACTGTTCGAGAGGTCTCAAGTCCTTAAAGACTTTTTCCGCTTCGGGCGAGGAGTCGACCTTGCCCGACTTAGGCGTATATAGCACCCCAAATTCGGCCTTCCGAATACTAGGGGCTTCGCCAAAATTTAAAATTGTAGACTTCTATGGCAAGTGAAAATGATAAAGCCTTATAGTCCGATTGGCTGGTTCGTTGTGCTGAACACCTCCCTCGAAGGACCCAAAATTGGGATAAAGAGTGCCCAGGTTTCTCCCGGACACCCCAGTACTAGTTACATGGGGGCAGAAGCCGACAACTGGCCAACTCTCAGATTTTCTAAACGGCCGCACAGAAGGTAATATTTTAAATTCAAAATGTGTTACATAGCGCAAATGAACTCGTTTCATATTACAGGATCACATGAGCATGTTCATTCAAAAATTACATCTCTGGCACATTCCTCCGCCACAAGGCGGGAACCCTTCAGGATAGTGTCATAATACATTTTGGGGCAGCGATGCTCCTTGCCCTCCGGCGTCCCCTCCTTCACTAGCTTTACGGTGTCCAACTTCGCCCAGTGCACCTTCGCCCGGGCAAAAGCCATGTGCGCACCCTTGATGCAGACGGACCGCTTTATGACGCAGTCGTCCACAAGCTGCCTCACCAGACGAAAGTAGCTACTAGGCAGGGGATTGCCAGGCCACATCCGGACTATCAGACCCTTCATGGCCTGTAAGGCCGCCTTGTGAAGCTCGACCAGTTGTTTCAGCTGGTCGCTCAAGGGCATTGGGTGTTCGGTCCCAGTATACTGAGACCAGAACAACTTTTCCGTCGAGCTCCCCTCCTCAGCTCGGTAAAACTCCATGGCATCCAGTACACTGCGGGGAAGATCTGCGAACGCTCCTGGAGAGCTCCGAACTCGGGTAAGTAAAAGGAAAGTTTCCTTCACATGCTTGCTTTGCATAATGAATGCCTTACCCGCTTCTATCTTCTTCACCGCATCAATCTCCTGGAGGGCCTTGTGCGCTTCAGCCTTGGCGCTCCGTGTGCTTTCGAGCGCCTTCGCAAGCTCGGACTCTTGCGTCTTAGAGTCAAGCTCCAAGGACTCATGTTTTTTGGCGAGAGCCTCGAGGTCTTGCTGCACCTCGCCTTCCCGGGCTTCTTGCTTTTCCCGCTCAATGAGCTCCTTCGCCGATTTGTCTTCGGCCTCGGACAGTGCCTTCTTCAGGGTCGCCACCTCGGTCGTGGCCCCTGGCAAATTCATGATGATCCTATTACTTTACAACCGAATTTCTTTTTAATATATAGACAAGGTATTGCTTACCTTTGCTCTCCTCGAGCTGCTTCTTGGTAAGGCCGAGCTCTTTCTCGGACCGCTCAAGGTCCTGCTTCAGTGCAGCAACCTCCACAGTACATGCGGCTGCAGCTAGCAGTGAAACATGCATATGCACATAGACATATTCTAATTAGACTCCTGAGTCATTATTTGATCCTCTATTCGGCCTATCTTCGTGAACGCTAAGCAGAGCATCATGGGCTACTGTCTATGCGGTAATATTTTCCTATATTTTGATTGCTTACCTCAAATCCTGTTAGGAGGCTAGCGCAAGCTTCGGTCAGTCCGTTTTTGTCGGACTGAACTTTCTCGATCACCACACTCATGATAGTGCGATGCTCTTCGTCGATGGTAGCGCCGCGAAGCGCTTCCAGCAAGTTGTCCGGTGCCTCTGGATGGACAGAGGCCACCGACACGGGCGGCTCGCCCCTCTTAACGGGGGATCGCCTGCCGGAGTCTGGAACCACCGAAGGTTCCGGCGCAGTGTTCGGCTGGGGGTCGAACTTGGAGCCCGTGGGAGTCTTGCTCCCTTTGCGGCCAGGGTCCGGAAGGTCGCCTCGAGGCGCCCCCAGGACTACCTCCCCTCGGCTCGGTGCCTTTTTAGACAACACCTCGACGTTGTCCGTAGGGAAAGGGGTGGAGGCGGTCGGAAGTGAATCGCTATTCATATCTGACAAGTCCAAAGAACCGTCCGACGAAGATACATCAAGACGGGCTCGGGACGGACTGCATAATCATATTCAACGTAAGGAGAAGCAGTGCAATAAAACATACCATGAATTATTATGGTATTCGGATACTTACGACTTCGCCAGGGGCTTCTCCCTGGTTAACCACTCGTCGCCGCTATAGGCGGCCGTCGTGGAGCAGTCCGGAAGGAGGGTCCTTCCCTTCTTGGACCCTTCGGCCTCCCCGGTTGGGGCGGCCTTCCTTTTCTTGTCTCCCACGGCTGGGAGGGGAGGACTTTCCTCTTCCTCCTCCTCGTTTTCGTGGGAGGAGGGCGCGTCGGAGTTATCGGACGATGAGTCTGATATAACCTTGCGCTGGAGACCCTTTCGGGTCCCCGTGGCCTTCTTCTTGGCCTTCTTTGCCGGCACCTCGTAACGCGTCGGAACCAACATCTCCGTTAGGAGAGCATCTGTAGGATCTTCAGGCAGGGGGCTGGGCAATTGATCTGCTCCGCCGTCTCTACCTAGTCCTGTTAACGGCATGGAAGCTGTAACGCCCTCGATGCGGCTATATCTCCTACATGTCGAAGCACAACTTAGAGGCATAACCGCATTGAAAGCAATCTCGCAAGTGAGGTAATCTTCACACAACCCATATAATACATAAGGGAAAGAGATACATAGTTGGCTTACAATCGCCACTTCACACAATTACATGAATAAAGCATTACATCATCCAAATACAATCAAGGTCCAAGTATGGAACCAAAATAAAAGAAGACTACCCCAAATGCTACGCAGATCCCCGATCGACCCCAACTGGGATCCACTACTGATCGACTAGGGCGGAACAACACAAAGGACAAGATCTTCATAGAGCTCCTCCTTGAGCTTGGTTGCATCACCTGCTCGGTAACATTGGCACCTTCAAACTGGTTTTGGAAGTATCTGTGAGTCACGGGGACTCAGCAATCTCACACCCTCGCGATCAAGACTATTTTAGCTTATAGGTAAGGTAAAGGTATGAGGTGGAGCTGCAGCAAGCGACTAGCATATTTGGTGGCTAACATACGCAAATGAGAGCGAGAAGAGAAGGCAAAGCGTGGTCGAACAACTATGATCAAGAAGTGATCCAAGAACAACCTACGTCGAACATAACTCCAACACCGTGTTCACTTCCCGGACTCCGCCGAGGAGAGACCATCATGGTAACACACGCGGTTGATGCATTTTAATTAAGATCAACTTTAGGTTTTCTATAACCAGACATTAACAAATTCCCATCTGCCCATAACCACGGGCACGGCTTTCGAAAGTTCAAATCCCTGCAGGGGTGTCCCAACTTAGCCCATCACAAGCTCTCACGGTCAACGAAGGATATTCCTTCTCCCAAGACGATCCGATCAGACTCGGCATCCCGGTTACAAGACATCCTCGACAATGGTAAAACAAGTCCAGCAAGACCGCCCGATGCGCCGACATCCTGATAGGAGCTGCACATATCTCGTTCTCAGGGCAACACCGGATGAACACTACGTACATCTAAAACCAGCCCTCAAGTTTGCCCGAGGTGGCGCCGCAAGTGGCTCTAGTTACGGACCAACACTTAGACAAGCACTGGCCCCGGGGGGTGGGGTTAAAATAAAGATGACCCTCGGGATGTGTGACTCCCAAGGGAAAAAGGCTAGGGGGCGAACGGTAAAACCAAGGTTGGGCCTTGCTGGAGGAGTTTTATTCAAAGCGAACTATCAAGGGGTTCCCATTATAACCCAACTGTGTAAGGAACGCAAAATCCGGGAACATAACATCGATATGACGGAAACTAGGGTGGCAAGAGTGGAACAAAACACCAGGCATAAGGCCGAGCCTTCCACCCTTTACTAAGTATATAGATGCATTAATTAAATAAGAGATATTGTGATATCCCAACAAAAATCCATGTTCCAACAAGGAACAAACTTCAATCTTCACCTGCAACTAACAACGCTATAAGAGGGGCTGAGCAAAGCGGTAACATAGCCAAACAATGGTTTGCTAGGACAAGGTGGGTTAGAGGCTTGGCTTAACAATATGGGAGGCATGATAAGCAAGTGGTAGGTATCGCAACATAGGCATAGCAATAGAGCGAGCAACTAGCAAGCAAAGATAGAAGTGATTTCGAGGGTATGGTCATCTTGCCTGAAATCCCGCAAGGAAGAAGAACGAGTCCATGAAGAAGACAAACAGACGTAGATGAACGAATCCTCACAACTCTGGAACGAAACCGAAGCTAACACGAGAAGTAACCCGGAAACAAACAAACAACAAAGTAAAACAACCATCACATAATCATGGCATGATGCGCAAACAAGTATGATGCATGTCCGGTTTAATGAGGCATGGCATGGAAATGTGCACAAGCATAAGTACAAGTTAAGTGGAGCTCAATATGCAACAAGTTGCATATTGACGAAACACCACAACAATTATTTAGTTCTCTCCCGTTTAGGTACCCAACAAGATTAAATGTTGTTAGCATGGCAAGAGGTGAAACAAATGAAAACTACCTATCTAGGCAAGTTTAAATGAGGCCGGAACAACAAACAACAAGTCCGGTAAAACCCCATATGCATATTTTAAGGTTTGGTACTGATCTGCCCTAAACACAATTTTAGAGTTATTAAACATGCAAGAAGAGTGCACCATGTTAAACTAGGCATTTTTCTACCCAATTTACATATAAAGTTTATTAAGATTGGAGCTACAGTTATTTATTTATGAAATAAAGCATTTTAACATGGCAATAGGAGCAAATTTAACCAAACATCATTTTAAACATTTTAACCATGGATGAAAATGAAATATTATGAAACTAGATAAGATTCTAAGCATTTTTGATATATAAATTGTTTTAAACCGACACACGGTTATTAAGTTATTATATGCATGTTGTCTAGGGACTAAACTGTAAAACTGGTTTTTCTCTGGATAAAAGGAAAAGCGCTCTGTGGGAAAAACACGAAATGGGCCAAATCTGAAAATGCCCACTGGGCGGCTGGCTGCTCACCTAGCTGGGCCAGGCCCAGTTCGGTGGGAGGAGCGCTGGCAAAGGGGCGCGCTGGTCTAGGCTGCTTGTGGCCTACACGGCGCTGGAGCTGGGCCTGGCGCTGCAGTCTATCGATGGCAAGTCAACGCGAGCGCTGACGGGGAAAGAACGGGCGAGCGGGCAGCAGAGGAAGGCCAATGCGGCGGCGACCGGCAGACTCTGGTGAGGGGACGACGGCAGGTGGCGGGCATGGGACCAGCTGACGACGGGAATGGGTAGATCCGCCCATGGGGAGTTCGGATCCGGTGACGGACGAGGCCGGGAAGGCCGGCGACGAGCTCAGTGGTGGATCCTGCAAAAATGGTGGCGGCGCAGGTCTTTGAGTAGAAGCAGAGTACAGGAGAAAGGAGGAGAGGAGGCATCGGGAAGATGGTGCGTGGACCTGCGGGTCGATCGCCAAGGTAGGCTGGAAAGGAGAGGGCGGAGGAGGCCGGCGGGGTCCTGTTGGTGCTCGGCGGTGGCGAGGTAGCGAGGACTCTGGGTGGAGGAGGCGCTGGGCATGGGAGGCTCCCTGGCGGCGGCGTCTCTCTGCTGCAGCAAGTCAGAGAGAGAGAGAAAAACAGAAGAGGAATGAAGGAGCAGGGGCGAGGCTCGTCTGTTGGGTCCGCCGGCGGCGTGGCTGGCCAGACGGAGGCTGGGAGGGGCTGCAGGAGCTGTGGTTGGTGGATCGAGAGGAGGTGGATGGCTGCGGGTGGATCTGGAGGCTGGCTCGCGATTGGGGCGCGCGGAAAAAGAGGAGGAGACTAGGTGGGTGGCGGCGACGGCTGGATAGGGGAGGTTCCCTAGGAAATAGGGTTAGGTCTGAAATAGACTAGGGGTAGGCTATATATACAGGAAAAGAGGGAAGTTGGATCATCCAATCGAAATCTGACGGGCGAGAATAAATAGGCTCGGGAGTCCATAAAATAAAACGGGGATATTTTGTAGATGTTTGGGGATGATCCGGACACAACGGTGACGACTGCGCGGGTCGGGTTCGGGACAACTTTCGGACGCGCGCGAGGGGGGCTGCGGGCTGACGAGAGAGGTTAGGTTGGACCTGGCGGTAGGTAGTGAGCTGTGCAGACGGTCTCGAGCTGAGAGAAGAGAAGAGAGGGAGGCCCGGCGGCTGTTTCCGGAGACCGAAAACATCCGACGTTAGACCGGCTATACTGCCGCTATAGTTATCTGATGGGGCGTCAAACTGACTCCGAATGCGATGAAACTTGGCAGGCGACCTACTAACACTATAACTTCACCGCATGCCAACTTTCAACCCAAACCGAGAACATTTTCCAGCCACTTATAAAATAATATTTCGGACGTGCCGCGGGCGCGTGCAATTGTGTCTGGGCTCAGAATGGACAACGGAAAGAACTGGGGGAAACCCGGACGGATGCAGGTTTTCGAAAACATGCAGATGCAATGCGTATGATGACATGGCAAGATGCAACACGCAAGATAATTACAAGGTAACGACATTGAATAACTGGAAGACAGCTGGCACATCAGTCTCGGGGCGTCACAATACTCCACCACTACGAGAGGATCTTGACCCGAGATCCTAGGGATGGCACCAGAGGGAAAAGGAAGAGGAAGAGAAAAGGTAAAACTAAGTTGCTTCTCTGACAATTGAGTGAAACCAAAGAACCTTGCGAGGTTGAACAAATTCGAGAAAATAATACAACAAAGGTGAACAAAGTTGAAACCTCCGTTAGAGATGAGGAACAAGGAACCTTACTAGACCCTTGTAGGTTTAAAGACATAAGAACAGTGTTACAATGGACAATAGGTACATGCAAGCACTTCGACTAAAATGAGGTTTACAAGGAACGATAAGGATCAATTATGACAACACTCCGGTTGGAATGAAAGGCAATAATAAGACCTTGGCAAAATGAAAGCACTTGGATGTGACTCCGGTTAAAACAAGATAGAGAAGGGAAAGAATGATATAATTTGGACAACACTCCAACTGAATGGAAAGAATTGCATATGAACTTGGGATGACTGGATGATAGTTGATGAAATCAACAACACACTGCCTCCGGAACTAATGAAAGAATGGCACAATGGGTAAGAACGATTTCAGACGGAACTCCGGTTGAGAAGGGGGCAAAAGTTGATTTAATGGGAAGAACTTGAAAAAGAGGGCATGACACTCCGGTTGAAAAGATAAGCAAAAAGAAAAGAACATGATCTTGGCAAAACGAGATGATAGGACAAAGAGAGCAACTTCACAATGCCTTTGGAACGAAAGAAAAAAAGGTAGATCGTTAGCATAAGAGAACGGAGAAAGAAAAGACAATTTCTCCGACAATTGAATTTGAAAAGCATGCTTGCAAAGAAGGATTGAAAAGGAGTTTTTGGGAAATCAACAACGAAAAGAATAAGTTTGTTGTGGGCTTATGGAAAACATCTCAAAACTTATGGTGAAATTCTGCCACTAACGAAAACAAGATTGGATTGATATCAACAAGGAGACGAGAAACTTATTTCACCGGGAGGATAAATGAAGAACTTGGGTCATTTATAAGCACCATAAATAGCAACAATCATTAGGGAAAGCTTTAGGTGAAATATAACCCAAAATAACTCCAACGAAGAGGTTTATGGATTGAGAAGAGCTCATGCTAGAAGAGATTGATGGGTTTAACTATCTCATTCTTAACACCAAGTGAATCATGAAACATGAACTCAAATTATCAAGAATGTCATAATACCATCTCCAATGATACGGTAGAAAGGATTGCACTTCAGAATGGGAGATGAAGAAATGCATGAGCTCCTTAGAAAAGAGTCTCAATGAACCCTTCGAGAATGAATTAACTCCTTGATGAGCCACCATGAAGAAACTCTCGAAGAACTCCGGTAATAAAAGAATGGTCAAACGAAAGGAAAGAGAAGTTGAGAACACAAGGTGAATCCTTGCAATGATTTAGATGGATCTTCATGACGAGAAAAATTGAGAGAGCTTGGAACTCCGGGAAAAGAAAAGATGAATCAAGTGAAACCGAGAATTTGACGTGCCTCCGGAATAAGGAATTAATCCCTTGGATGAAACAGTAATAAGAATTATGTTACGCGTATCCTTCATCAATTTAAATTAATGACATTCCACGGATTTGGCATACTAGTTATTCCGGTAGAAAGTATTAAGAGAGATATAATTCAAACTTGAGAAGGTCTTCAACGAACCACCGGTAGAATTGAAAACAACGAATACATAGATATGATAAACAAAGGAAGAAGAATCTTGGAAGAACCACCGTAAGAATTGAAAATGAACGAGTAAAAGATAAAGAAACACCCGAAAGAATTAGAGAACGAAAATGCTTGCTAGGATTTAGGTACATGAGAATGAAGAGATCACGAGATGATTAGAGAATATTTGAACGATGCACCGGTAAGATTTGGAGAATGATAGCTGAAAGCTGAGAATGAATAAGTCTTATGAAATGATGGGCTTCGGAGAATCAAACTGAAAAGACTCCTGAATTGCTCCGGATGGGTGAAAAGAATTCTCACAATCAGAACAATTATGAGAGGATGGCATCATGCTAGAACCATGAATCTCTGAGAGAGCAGATAAGATATGGAGGAAAAACTCTTCTTCGGTCATCAAAATCTGAGAATTACAACGAGAAACACCACCAAATTGTGGAGATACTCCGGAATAAAGAAGAATGGAAAATTTGAACCACCGATGAAAAGAATTTGAAAGATCTTGGAGAAATACATATGACTGATGATGATTCATTCTTACGTCAAACTTCGAAAATAATTTTTGGGAGTCACTCCGGGAAAATAAGGCGAGTCAGGTAAGATCCTGGAAGAAGACCTGTGGGTTAGGGCCCACTCAAAAGATACACCATTAAAAATATTTAAAAGAGAGGTTGCACCAGTTGAATTAAATGACTTGAATGAGATAACATCCTCGAAAGAGCTTGAATGAATGTAGAGTGGAAACACGAATCTTCGAGATATCTTGAGCACTCGGAACAATTGTATAGAGAGAGATGAATGAATATGAAGAGCACCAGCAAGAGAAGGTATTTGAAACGAGGAAAAGGGATATGATCAACACCAAAAGCTTGAATTGGTTCCACCAGGGAAGAAAAAGAAACGAGGAATGCTGAACTAGTAGAACATCTTCATGAGAACCACCGGGTAAGAATATTGACGAAAAAGAATGGAGAGACTTCACATGAATAAAAACATACTTGATTAAGGAATCCAAGTCCTTGAAGAAAAAAGGGTGGGAGGGTGGGAAAACAAAGACAATTTGGGACGAATGAAGCAAACACCGTTGAGAAGAACTGATAATTGATCTTACAGATGGGGAGGATGATGGGGTCATTTCAAAGAGAAGCACGCCGGTTGAAAAGAATTGACATGACAATTTCGATGATCAAGAAGGATTAGTATTCACATAGGAATATGAGAACACCCCTTAGGAAAGGTATGGAATCAACATTTGACTCCGAAGCAACTCGAATACCACAACTCAAAAACAAAACAAAGGATTGGCTTGCAGAATAAGCCGGAACAAACATATGATAGAGATTTCATCCGAAGTTTTCGTGGTGGGGCCTACACGGGCTCGATCGTACAGCACCATCATGTACAAGGCAGTGCACATGACATACAAGCGTCCCTGAGTCGGCATAGCCAAGGACTCTTTAAGACACAACGAGACCACTATAAAACCAACCGTGGATAGGCGGACCACTAGACGCCGAACCCCGATTTCATATCATACATCTATCGGAAAGATATCCTAAGAGCTACTTGAATTCCCACTTATAAACTCCGAAAACTTTCCGGTTATGCAATCGGGTGTTAGGGATACATGGGAAGCATAATATCTCACCGAAAACTAGCAAATCCTACATCCAGTTGTATCCATCCTTCAACACATAACCAAGAAACCATCGGAAATCGTTTACCTCAACCTTCGAAAAGCATCCGTTATACGAGTTATGGCAATACTCCCGATCTCCCGCCCAGTACTGGGTGGCATCGAGGTTATCTCACCAACAACTGCATAAAAGAGATTTTCGATGTCGGTGAAACTAAACTCAGGTATTCCAGAACTTCAACGATAAAATTGTGACGACAACACCTCGGAGCTCAACTCCCCGGGACACTGCCACAACCCCTAAATGTCAGGAGGCACCAAGAACAATGTTCTCGTCACAAAACCATCAGAACGATTCCAAGATACCCGCGTGATCCTAAATTTTTTTAGTGAAATTTTAGAAGAGAAGAGTCAAAACTCTACGTCGGGATGCCTCACCAGAGCGATGAAGGGACTGAGGAGTAAAAAGAATTCCTAACTCTCTGATATATATAATTCCTAAAAGACTCAAAACATTTTTCTAGACTCAACAACGCCACCGATTTGATCAAGTCGGGGCTCCTAAGGTCGGGGAAGGCTCTGATTACCAACTTGTAACACCCTCGATGCGGCTATATCTCCTACGTGTCGAAGCACGGCTTAGAGGCATAACCACATTGAAAGCAATGTCGCAAGTGAGGTAATCTTCACACAACCCATGTAATACATAAGGCAAAGCGATACATGTTTGGCTTACAATCGCCACTTCACACAATTACATGAATAAAGCATTACATCATCCAGATACAATCAAGCTCTGACTACAGAACCAAAATAAAATAAGACTACCCCAAATGCTACGTAGATCCCCGATCGACCCCAACTGGGCTCCACTACTGATCGACTAGGGCAGAACAACACAAAGGACAAGATCTTCATAGAGCTCCTCCTTGAGCTTGGTTGCATCACCTGCTCGGTAACATTGGCACCTTCAAACTGGTTTTGGAAGTATCTATGAGTCACGAGGACTCAACAATCTCACACCCTCGCGATCAAGACTATTTAAGCTTATAGGTAAGGTAAAGGTATGAGGTGGAGCTGCAGCAAGCGACTAGCATATTTGGTGGCTAACATACGCAAATGAGAGCGAGAAGAGAAGGCAAAGCGCGGTCGAACAACTATGATCAAGAAGTGATCCAAGAACAACCTACATCGAACATAACTCCAACACCGTGTTCACTTCCCGGACTCCGCCGAGAAGAGACCATCATGGTAACACACACGGTTGATGCATTTTAATTAAAATCAACTTTAGGTTTTCTATAACCGGACATTAACAAATTCCCATCTGCCCATAACCACGGGCACGGCTTTCGTAAGTTCAAATCCCTGCAGGGGTGTCCCAACTTAGCCCATCACAAGCTCTCACGGTCAACGAAGGATATTCCTTCTCCCAAGACGATCCGATCAGACTCGGCATCCCGGTTACAAGACATCCTCGACAATGGTAAAACAAGTCCAGCAAGACCGCTCGATGCACCGACATCCTGATAGGAGCTGCACATTTCTCGTTCTCAGGGCAACACCGGATGAACACTACGTACATCTAAAACCAGCCCTCAAGTTTGCCCGAGGTGGCGCCGCAAGTGGCTCTAGTTTCGGACCAACACTTAG
>NC_041386.1:198529073-198561911 GCF_002162155.2 Triticum dicoccoides
GGGTCAAAATAAAGATGACCCTCGGGATGTGTGACTCCCAAGGGAAAAAGGCTAGGTGGCGAATCGTAAAACCAAGGTTGGACCTTGCTGGAGGAGTTTTATTCAAAGCGAACTGTCAAGGGGTTCCCATTATAACCCAACCGTGTCAGGAACGCAAAATCCGGGAACATAACACTGATATGACGAAAACTAGGGCGGCAAGAGTGGAACAAAACACCAGGCATAAGGCCGAGCCTTCCACCCTGTACTAAGTATATAGATGCATTAATTAAATAAGAGATATTGTGATATCCCAACAAAAATCCATGTTCCAACAAGGAACAAACTTCAATCTTCACCTGCAACTAACAACGCTATAAGAGGGGCTGAGCAAAGCGGTAACATAGCCAAACAATGGTTTGCTAGGACAAGGTGGGTTAGAGGCTTGGCTTAACAATATGGGAGGCATGATAAGCAAGTGGTAGGTATCGCAGCATAGGCATAGCAATAGAGCGAGCAACTAGCAAGCAAAGATAGAAGTGATTTCGAGGGTATGGTCATCTTGCCTGAAATCCCGCAACGAAGAAGAACGAGTCCATGAAGAAGACAAACGGATGTAGATGAACGGATCCTCACAACTCCGGAACGAAACCTAAGCTAACGCGAGAAGTAACCCAGAAAGAAACAAACAACAAAGTAAAACAACCATCACATAATCATGGCACGATGCGCAAACAAGTATGATGCATGTCCGGTTTAATGAGGCATGGCATGGGAATGTGCACAAGCATAACTACAAGTTAAGTGGAGCTCAATATGCAACTTGACGAAACACCACAACAATTATTTAGTTCTCTCTCGTTTAGGTACCCAACAAGATTAAATGTTGGTAGCATGGCAAGAGGTGAAACAAATCAAAACTACCTATCTAGGCAAGTTTAAATGAGGTCGGAACAACAAACAACAAGTCCGGTAAAACCCCATATGCATATTTGAAGGTTTGGTACTGATCTGCTCTAAAAACAATTTTAGAGTTATTAAACATGCAAGAAGAGTGCACCATGTTAAACTAGGCATTTTTCTATCCCATTTACATATAAAGTTTATTAAGTTTGGAGCTACGGTTATTTAGTTAAGAAATAAAGCATTTTAACATGGCAATAGGAGAAAATTTAACCAAACATCATTTGAAAAAATTTAACCATGGATGAAAATGACATATTATGAAACTAGACAAGATTCTAAGCATTTTTCATATATAAATTGTTTTAAACCGATGCACCGTTATTAAGTTATTATATGCATGTTGTCTAGGGACTAAACTGTAAAACTGGTTTTTCTCTGGATAAAAGGAAAATCACTCTGTGGGAAAAAACACGAAATTGGCCAAATCTGAAAATGCCCACCAGGCGGCTGGCTGCTCACCTAGCTGGGCCAGGCCTAGTTCGGTGGGAGGAGCGATGGCAAAGGGGCGCGCTGGTCTGGGCTGCCTGTGGCCTACACGGCGCTGGAGCTGGGCCTGGCGCTGCAGTCTATCGATGGCAAGTCAACGTGAGCGCTGACGGGGAAAGAACGGGCGAGCAGGCAGTAGAGGAAGGCCAATGTGGCGGCGACCGATGGACTCCGGCGAGGGGACGACAGCAGGTGGCGGGCACGGGAGCAGCTGACGGCGGGAATCGATAGATCTGCCCATGGGGAGTTCGGATCCGATGACGGACAAGGCCGGGAAGGCCGGCGACGAGCTCGGTGGTGGATCCTGCAAAAATGGCAGCGGCGCAGGTCTTTGAGTAGAAGCAGGGTACGGGAGAAAGGAGGAGAGGAGACATCGGGGAGATGGTGCGTGGACCTACGGGTCGGTCGACGAGGTAGGCTGGAAAGGAGAGGGCGGAGGAGGCCGGCGGAGTCCTGTTGGTGCTCGGCGGTGGCGAGTTAGCAAGGACTCTGAGTGGAGGAGGTGCTGGGCACGGGAGACTCCCTGGCGGCAGCGTCTCTCTACTGCAGCAAGTCAGAGAGAGAGAAACAGAGGAGGATTGAAGGAGCAGGGGCGAGGCTTGTCTGTTGGGTCCGCCGGCGCGTGGCTAGCCGGATGGAGGCTGGGAGGGGCTTCAGGCGCTCTGGTTGGTGGATCGAGAGGAGGTGGATGGCTGCGGTGGATCTGGAGGCTGGCTCGCGATTGGGGGCGCGCGGAAAAAGAGCTGGAGACCAGGTGGCTGGCGGCGACGGCTGGACAGGGGAGGATCCCTAGGAAATAGGGTTAGGTCTGAAATAGAATAGGGGTAGCCTATATACACAGGAAAAGAGGGAAGTTGGATCATCCGATCGAAATCCGACGGGCGAGAATAAATAGGCTCGGGAGTCCATAAAAGAAAATGGGGATATTTTGTAGATGTTTGGGGATGATCCGGACACAACGGTGACGACTGTCTCGGTCGGGTTCGGGACAACTTTCGGACGCGCGCAAGGGGGGCTGCGGGCTGACGAGAGAGGTTAGGTTGGACCTGGCGGTAGGTAGTGAGCTGTGTAGACGGTCTCGAGCTGAGAGAAGAGAAGAGAGGGAGGCCCGGCGACTGTTTGCGGAGACCAAAAACGTCCGACGTTAGACCGGCTATACTGCCGCTATAGTTATCCGATGGGGCGTCAAACGGACTCCGAATGCGATGAAACTTGGCAGGCAACCTAGTAACACCATAACATCACCACATGCCAACTTTCAACCCAAACCGAGAACATTTTCCGGCCACTTATAAAATAATATTTCGGACGTGTCGCGGGCGCGTGGAATTGTGTCTGGGCTCAGAATGGACAATGAAAAGAACAGGGGGAAACCCGGACGGATGCTGGTTTTTGAAAACATCCAGATGCAATGCAGATGATGACATGGCAAGATGCAACACGCAAGCGAATGACAAGGCAACAACATCGAATAACTGGAAGACACCTGGCACATCTGTCTCGAGGCGTCACAGAAGCTTAGATTCGACACATGATTAAACTTGGGCAAATAAATATCCTGTGAGATATAAAAACTTACCGGATTGGCATGGCGCTTTGCGCTGAGTCCGCGGTCCTCGGTAAGGGGAGGAGGTACCTCAGCTCCCTTGAACAACACCTTCCAGATGTCCTTGTGCGTCATGTCGAAGAGCTCTCGCAGTGTCTGGTGCTTGGCCGGGTCGAACTCCCACAAATTGAATGCCCGTCATTGACACAGGAGGATCCGGCAGAAGAGCATGACCTGGATCACGTTGATGAGCTTGATTTTCTTGCTCATCATGTTCTTGATGCAGGTCTGGAGTCCGGTCAGCTCTACCGAGGAACCCCAGGACAGGCCCTTCTCTTTCTAGGAGGTGAGCCGCGTGGGGATTCCGGATCGAAATTTGGGGGCCGCCACCTAGTTGGTGTCGCGTAGCTCAGTGATGTAGAACCACCCCGATTGCCATCCCTTTATGGTCTCCACATAAGATCCTTCAAGCCAGGTTACGTTAGGTATTTTGCCCACCATGGTGCCTCCGCACTCCGCTTGCTGGCCGACTACCACCTTCGGTTTCACATTGAAGGTCTTCAGCCACAGGCCGAAGTGGGGCCTGATGCGGAGGAAGACCTCACACACGACGATAAACGCCAAGATGTTGAGGATGAAATTGGGTGCTAGATCATGAAAATCCAGCCCATAGTAGAACATGAGCCCGCTGACAAATGGGTGAAGGGGAAATCCTAGTCCGCGGACAAAGTGGGTAAGGAAAGCTACCCTCTCATGGGGTGCGGGCGTAGGGACGATCTTCCCTGCATCGGGTAGCCGGTGTGCGATGTCCGCGGCCAGACATCCGGCTTCCCGTAGCTTTGCGATGTGCTCCTCCGTGACGGAGGAGACCATCCACCTGCCTCCCGCTCTGGACATGCTTGGAGTGGTTTGAGAAGAAAGATGTGAACTTGGGCGTTGGAGCTCGAGTGTGTGAGAATGGATAAGAAGGAGGAAGAAGGCATGGGTAGAAAGGGTGAATCTTTGTCCCTTTATAAAGGCGGAAGAGGCGATACGCCTCCCCACTTACCTGGTAAAATCGCTTATTCCCTGAACGCCATAATTGATGGCACGGTTGGGTTACCCATACCTGTATTGATGATAATCCCGTGATAAGGGGACACAATCTCTGCTTTGACAAGACGTGTCAAGAAAACCGCCTCGTGATATGTGCAGTGCTGGTTGAGAAAAATGGTTCGAATAATGACTGGGCCGCAGTATGATGTCATGCTGTCAAGCATGTTAGCAGATTAGATTTGTGGAAATATTATTCTCTCTACGGTGGTATGTGGAACTTGTTTTGCAGAGCCGGACACTATCCTTGTGTCCAAAATCTTCCATGGAGTATTCGGAGGAAGAACCCGCCTTGCAATGCCGAAGACAAATCTGCGCGCCGGACTCATCATCATTGAAGCCTGCTTCCGGGGATACCGAGGGAGTCCTGGATTAGGGGGTCTCCGGACAGCCGGACTGTTGGACTATGAAGATACAAGATTGAAGACTTCGTCCCGTGTCCGTATGGGACTTTCCTTGGCGTGGAAGGCAAGCTTGGCAATACGGATATGTGGATCTCCTCCCTTGTAACCGACTTTGTGTAACCCTAGCCCCCTCCGGTGTCTATATAAACTGGAGGGTTTAGTCCGTAGGACAACATACAATCATACCACAGCTAGCTTCTAGGGTTTAGCCTCTACGATCTCGTGGTAGATCAACTCTTGTAATACTCATATCATCAAGATCAATCAAGCAGGACGTAGGGTATTACCTCCATCAAGAGGGCCCGAACCTGGGTAAACATCATGTCCCCCGCCTCCTGTTACCATCCACCTTAGACGCACAGTTCGGGACCCCCTACCCGAGATCTGCCAGTTTTGACACCGACAGTGCACCTCGCGAGTTTCACATGATGTGAGCCGTGACGACCAAGGCCAGGCGGGCGCCAGCGGGCGCAGTGTACCAGTTCCCTGTTTGGTGCCAAGGAGGCAAGCGCAGGCACGGAGTCCCGAGGAATCAACCTAAGGTTTCCATCTCGGTGCAACAAGACCAAGACTGCTAGGATGGCAGAATAGAGGACATCGCGGATAATGTGATATAATATAACGACAATCACATCGAATGCCTAGATCTCCATCTCTCAAAAATTACTATGAACTCCTGCCGAGCGACCATACCGGAGATTATATTCACCAGGTTCTTTGTTGCCAGAGCAAGGGTGCTGAATGTAATGAGGTTGAACATGCATTTACGTAGAAAATATGAATGGTTTGTTGATCAGAGCCGGCAGCTACTGCAGAATGGAAGAGGCTCTAAAAAAGCTAAACTTTGTATTGGATCTGCATATGACAAAGTAATTGGAAGTCATTGTGTCAACCCCATACATGACCTTTCTGCGGCTGATCCCTTTGCAGAAATGATGAGGTTTTGAAACCGGCCTTATTATTGGTATTTTTAGTTTGAACCTCTCTAATATGCATGTTCAGCTGATCGACACGGGCGTTTGTAGCTGAATGAGCTGAATTTCATTTCTAATATCAGTTTGAACCTTGCAATCTTCAAATTTGAGCCATGTAACACTAGAATTTGAACCTTGTAATATTTTGGGCTTTTGTGTTACAATCGTTGAAATGGCATCGTATGAGACTCGTATATCGGTAGTCTATTTTGACCTTAATATGCAATAGACTTAGATTTTATTAACCATTCACGACCAAGGATCCAGCCGGAAGTAGAGCAATGGCAAATGTCGTCGCAATAAGATGTATATGATTAGATGCTCGTTTCTCCTAGTTTAGTATTCATGTAATTGCTTACTTTCTTGTGTGGAAATGTTATGTGTGTAGTCACTTTTGTAATTGTATGCTTAATTTGGTTATGCAATGCTATTCTTATAAATATATATGTTGGTGTTCTATAGACAGAGCATATGACGTCACACACAGACCACACTAGGGAACCCGTCGGTCATGAATTCATCAATCGCATACGGTTGTATACCAGCAAGCGTTTGCCCACAACACACACGGCTTATTCCTTCACAAACAGCTCGGGTGGATCAACTGTATGCTATGTATCACACACTCAACTCTAATCTGATTCGTGCTTGATGTCTCCAACATCACTCGCACAGTTCGTATTATTTTTCCATGTATCACTGTGCCCGCCTCTGCTTGCATCCGTGGGCGCGCTCTGCTCGTGTACGTCCACGCGCTCAGCTTGTGGACAACTTTTCCTTGTGTGTTCAACTGTTATAGGCATATATATGGTTGCTCGCCACTGAGGCGATCGTGGAGCGCTCTGTTTGCGTCCCTGCGCGAGCGCTCTGCCATCGGTTGGGGCCTGCACATGATCATGTTGTGGGCCCCATATGCATGCGGTAGCACAGCGTGCGTCGCCACGATGCAGTTACGTGCGACACGATGGAGTTACGTGCTGCAATTTAGAACTGCCATCCGGGGGTGTGGATATTCCAGGTCGTCCGGCTTCCCCATTAATTCCCGCGGCCATTATAACCTTAGTCTCTTCAACATCTCAATCTCACCCCACAACACAACAAGCACATCCACGATGACACATACAGAGAGGATATCTAGCGGTGCTCCAATGGAGTTCGGTGAGCATAAAGTGGAGACCCATGCAAGGGAGACATGACTCTCAGTGGTGTACACCAAAGACCCAGCCGTGGTGGATGACTACATCAGCACCGTGGAGCAGTTGCTTGCTCGAGACAAGTACAAGGTGGACGGCATTGTCCTCCAGTACACCGACGGTCATCCCGACAAAGATCAAAAGGTTGCCATCGCCCAGTTGTGCGTGCGCCATCATGTCATCATCTTCCACTACTGCATGGTCACAGAGCCTTGTGATCGTTTTGCCAGGTTTGCCAATAGCACCGACTACAAGTTCGCTATGGTGGACACCTGCAATGATATAAAGGCACTCAAGGTTATGGGCTTGGCCTGCAAGAACCTTGTCGAAATCCATGACCACTACAGGGTCTGGGACAGCACGAAGAAGGACTCCCTGGTTGAACTCGCCTCAGCCATCAATGAACCCTACTACAAAAAGATGAAGCAGGATGCCAAGAGAACTAATCCTGTATCCTGGCACGGGTCCTGGACGCAGAAACTAGATGAACCTCACCTCAGGTTCGCGGCCAAGAGCGTGTACACATGCTACAAGATGCATAGGCGGATCGTTGACATGAGGAATTGCCTCGTTACCGAAATCGACGAGGCTGGATCGAGTCACAAGAAGAGTAGTAGCAACAAGCGACACAAGAAGTAGATGATGATCCGACGATCGTTTATCCTAGTCAATTATGCATGTAATATATAGTTCACTTTGGTGTGTGGAACTATGATGTGTCTAGTAGCCACCTATGTAATTATGCATGTAATAGTTTACTTTGGTGTGTGCAAATATCATGTGTGTAGTAGCCACCTCTGTAATTGGATGTTTAATTTGGTTATGCAACCATGTACTTATAAGTGTGTGTGTGTGTATGTTGTTGTTCTGTATGCAATCCCAACGCACAACACACATGTCTTATTAGCAGCAATCGTCTGTGTTATTATCGGTCTTCGCACACATTTTGGATTACAGACCTGTTTGCTGTGTATCACACACATCTTGTTAAATTGAACCGTTTCTGTTATCTTTGCTCAATGCAAATAGTTCATCCAAGTGAACTGTTTACCCTCTATCGCACACACCTTGATCTGACCGACCATTTCTTTTGTTCTGCCTAATCACAAACAGTTCATCCGATTGAACCGTATGTCGTATATCGCACGCACCTTCATATGGTTGCCCGTTTCTGTTCTTCTGCCTCATCGCAAATAGTTCATTGAACTGAACTGTATGCCCCGCATCGCACACACAACTAAATTCTGAACCGTCTTTGATGTATCCGCCATCGCAAACGTTTTGCATCTTTTTGACGGTTTTTTACATCAACATTTGCGATTATTGCATCGCACACAGTTTCGTCGAAGGGTCCCTGATTGTAGTGTCGCGTTAGCAGCATCCTGCAGTAGTGAGGGTACCCGTGAGTGATGTGGAGTCGGGTTAACCTGGACGGTATCCATGAGATAACTACGCGGCATGGCTGAGTATTCTTAGTCGTTGCCATAAGTGCGTGAGACCGGGCGACGGGACCACAGATCGTGGATCATTGATCGTCTCCGCTCGCTCCCAAGACACTAACGTTTGGATATGTTTTTCGAGTAGGCCTCTGGCCTTTTTGCACTATCCACCACGCGGGAATAAGTATGGTCACTCGGCGTCGTATGATTCTCCAAAAGCTCTTCGGACGTCAGCGATTGAGCGACACGCGCTCGGGTGGTCCGTCTAAGCACCTGCTTTGTATAAAGAGGTAGCCAGGACTGATCCTGGGCATCCATGCAACACACATGAGTGCAAAGGGCGATAGGCCCAAGACCCCTGAGCTCTTAGGAGGTAGACTGACTTGATAGCCTCTCTTTTGAGCCTAGGTAGGACTACGGCGTGTCGATCAGCCGAGGCCAGGCATCACCAAGGAAAGTGTGTTTGGTCGGAGTTAATCGAGCATTTTGGCTAAGTTTGTGCACCCCTGCAGGGAAGCTAATCTATTCGAATAGCCGTGTCCATGGTAATGGACGCTCGGAGTTGTATCCCGATCTATACAACTAGAACTGGATATTGGAGATGTGAAATGGATATGATGGCTCTGGGATTGCTTTCTCGCAGGGAGTCAAGGATGGATATCTAGGCGATACTATGATGACCCACAAGTATAGGGGATCATTTGTAGCTCTTTTCTATAAGTAAGAGTGTCAAACCCAACGAGGAGCAGAAGGAAATGACAAGTGGTTTTCAGCAAGGTAATGTCTGCAAGTGCTTAAATTGTAAGTAACAGAGTAGTTTGATAGCAAGATAATTTGTAATGAGCAAGTAACAATAATAGTAGCAAAGGTGCAGCAAGGTAGCCCAATCCTTTTGAGTCAAAGGACATGCCAAAATGGCCTCTTATGATAAGAAAAGCGTTCTTGAGGGTACACAGGATTTTCATCTAGTCACTTTCACCATGTTGGTTTGATTCGTGTTCGGTACTTTGATAATTTGATATGTGGGTGGAAAGGTGCTTAGGTGCTGTTCTTACTTGAACAAACATCCTACTTATGATTAACCCTCCCGCAAGCATCCACAACTATGAGAAAAGTATTAAGAATAAATTCTAACCATAATATTAAACTTTTGGATCCAATCGGTCCCTTACGGAATAGCGCATAAACTAGGGTTTATGCTTTTGTCACTCTCACAACCCATCATCTAATTGCTACTCCACAATGCATTCCCTTAGGCCCAAATTTGGTGAAGTGCCATGTAGTCTATGTACACATGACACCACTAAGGGAATCACAACATACATACTATCAAAATATCGAACACATATCAAGTTCACATGATTACTTGCAACATAATTTCTCCCGTTACCTCAATATAAAAGTAACTACTCACGAATGATAAACATGCTCATGATCAGAGGGGTATTAAATAGCATATTGGATCTAAACATATAATCTTCCACCAGATAAACCATATAGTAATCAACTACAAGATATAATCAACACTACTAGTCACCCACAAGCACCAATCTATAGTTCTGGTAACAAGATTAAACACAAGAGATGAACTAGGGTTTGAGATGAGATGGTGCTGTTGAAGATGTTGATATAGATTGCCCTCACCAAGATGGGATAGTTGTTGGTGATGATGATGATGATTTCCCCCTCTGGGAGGGAAGTTCCCCCGACAGAATCGCTCTGCTGGAGGGTAAAAGTGCTCCTACCCAAGTTCCGCCTCGAGGCGGCGACGCTTCGTCCCGAAAGTCCTCCCCTTCTTTTTTCTAGATCAAAATACCTTACCAGAAGATGGGCACCAGTAGTGGGCCTAGGAGGCCATAACCCACCAGGGCATGCCAGGGGGCCTGGCGCGCCTAGGTGGGTTGTGCCCACCTGATGGCATGAATACTTCATAAATTATAGATACGTTGCAGACGTATCAGTAACTACTAACAAATGATAATCATGCTCAAGATCAGAGGGGTATTAAATAGCATATTTGATCTGAACATATAATCTTCCACCAAATAAACCATATAGTAATCAACTATAACATGTAATCAACACTAGTAGTCACCCACAAGCACAAATCTATAGTTCCGGTAACAAGATTGAACACAAGAGATGAAATAGGTTTTGAGATGAGATGGTGCTATTGAAGATGTTGATGGATATTGCCTTCCCCAGGATGGGAGAGTTGTTGGTGATGATGAGGACGATGATTTCCCCCTCCAGGAGGGAAGTTCCCCCGGTGGAATCGCTCTGCCGGAGGGCAAAAGTGCTCCTACCCAAGTTCCGCCTCAAGACGGCGGCACTCCATCCTCTCCTTATTTTTTGTAGATAAAAATGACTTATATACCAGAAGATGGGCACCGGAGGTGGGCTGGGTGAGCACAACCCACCAGGGCACGCCTGGGCTCCCTGGCGCGCCCAGGTGGGTTGTGCCGACCTGGTGGGCCCCCTCTGGTACTTATTTTCTCTAATATTCTTCATATATTCCATAAAAATTCTCCATGAAGTTTCAGCTTGTTTGGAGTGTGCAAAATAGGTAGCCTGACATAGCTTTTCCAGGTCAAGAATTCCAGCTGCCGGGATTCTCCCTCTTTGTGTATACCTTGCATATCATGAGAGAAAAGGCATTAGAATTACTCCAAAAAGCATTATAATGGATAAAAACATCATAAATAACAGTAGGAAAACATGATGCAAATGGACGTATCAACTCCCCCAAGCTTAGACCTCGCTTGTCCTCAAGCGAAAACCAAAACCGAAAAACATGTCCACATGCTTAGAGAGAGAGAGGTGTCGATAAAAATAAAATACAGACTTAGAAGCATCATGTTGATTATTATAATAGCAACAAACTTAAACATAAGACTCTTACATAGAACTTTTATCATAGACTTCTCATGAACAAGTGAAAATTCATCACACTATTGAAGTATAAAGCAAAAACTCTATTAGAAACTAACAAACTATGTTCTCAGTCAACTTTGCAACTACAATTCATCATCTTTTCAGGAAGGGTCATGCATCCGAGCCTTTAGGCAAGTCCACATACTCAACCATCATATAGTCTTCCATGATTGCTAACACTCACCGCATACGCATGAGCAAAAACGTTTCAACCGGACACATAGAAAGATAGGGGCTTGTAGTTTTGCCTCCCAATGTATTCGCCTCAAGGGTGATGTCAACAATAATAACTTATGCTATCTATATTCAACTAGACATATGTGCCTAGATCTTTCCTCACCACATGATTCTTGCCAAAGGAGAAAAATAAAAAGGAATAGAGAGAAAACATTTGACTCTTTGCATAAAAGTAAATACATAAAAGTAAAAGATAGGCCCTTCCCAGAGGGAAGCAGAGGTTTCCATGCACTTTTTTGTTTGTATGCTCAACCCCTTAGTGCAAAAGAACGTCATGTTGTATTGCCCCTTATGATATTAAACTTTATTATGCAGTCTGTCGCTTTTATTCTTCACCATCACAAGTTCATACAACGCTCAATTTTCTCTTACACTAATTGATCTCACACTTTTAGAAGCAATTTTATTGCCTTTTTGCATCAATGACAACTTACTTGAGGGATCTTGCTCAATCTCTAGGTAGGTATGGTGGACTCTTGAAAATAAGATTTGGGTCTAAGGGTTTTTGGATGCACAACTAGTGTCTCTACTTAGTGCAGAATTTTTGGCTAGCAAAGATAGGGGTAAGCACCACATGTTAAAGGATCCATGACAATATGACTTCTATACGAATATAAGCAAACATAAACCATTAGGTTGTCTTCCTTGTCCAACGTCAACAATTTTGGCATATAATATTTTGAGAGGGCTCACAATCACAAAATATTTCTAGGATAGTATATTTAATGTGAATCTTCTCTTCCCTTATTAATTCTTCCATGAGTTGCATCATTGACTAATGTTATGTTTGTCAATCTCTAATAAAATATTCTACTTATACATTTCCTTATGTGGTGTCATCAGCTACCATAAGATTAGCATATGATCTTTTTATTTATTTCCTTTCTTTTATTTATTTCCTCTCTTTTAATTTATTTCCTTTCTTTTTATTTGCAAAATGAAAGTAAGGAAAGCAAAAACTCAGAATAAACTTTATTATATATCTCGCACACGATTACAAGGATAGATCACTAAGCAAAATCTCGAAAAGAAAGGATCGAACTAAACTTTTATTTATCTAAAGCAAAAGACCAAACTAAAATAAGTAACGGCAAAAGATAGTGGGGATGATACGATACCAGGGCACCTCCCCCAAGCTTGGCAGTAGCCAAGGGGAGTGCCCATACATGATACTCAATTTTCTTTTGGTGATGAAGAAGAAGGTGGTGATGAAGAAGAGATCTTGTCCTTCTTCTCCTTTTCCAGCTTACGTCGGAGAATAAAGTTGTCTATCCTCAACTCATTGTTTTCCATCTCTAGCTTTATTATCCTCTTGCATAATGCCTCCATGCTTTCATTTTTGAAACGAGGAGGAACTGGTTCATCTTCTTCTTCTTCTAAAGTCAAGCTATAGTGCTCCACATCCCCATAGGACTTGCGGTTTGCGACAAAATCAACAACATAGCTCTCACCCTCAGAGTCTTGGGATGACATATTTTTAGATCTATTGGGAAAACAGCAAGGGAAGAAAATAGAAGATTTCTCCACGATACGGTGGTCAACAGGTTCGGGGGTTATATAAAGATTTTTTTAATCTTGGGAAACAAGCAAACGGAAGAAAAACATAGTCCGGAAGGTACCCCAGGTGGGCACAACCCACCTGGGCGCGCCTGGCAAGCCAGGCGTGCCCTGGTGTCTTGTGCCCACCAGGGTACGCTTCCTGGAAGTTTCTTATTTTCCTAATTTTCTAAATATTCCAAAATTGACAAAACAATTGCGGATTTTTTGGAGTCCGTTTACATACCGTATCACGCACCTCCTTGTTTTCACGATTCTGGAGTGTTTCATAAGGACTCTTGTATGTGTTCTTGCGATGTCAAAGTTTGGATAATATTACTTTCAACATTAATGGCCGTACCTGAGATATACTGTTTTATTCGTTGCCCATTAACAACCTTCAGGTTAGTACCTTCCACATTATTTATTTTGATGCCTCCAGACCGATAAACCTCCTCGATAACATAGGCTCCTTCCCATTTTGAGAGGAGTTTTCCTGCAAAGAATCTGAACTGAGAGTTGTACAAAAGAACATATTCTCCGACTTTAAACTCATGCTTTTGGATTCTCTTATCATGCCATCTTTTGACTTTTTATTTAAACAACTTAGCATTTTCATAAGCTTGGGTTCTCCATTCATCTAAAGAGCTAATATCAAATAATCTCTTTTCACCAGCAAGTTTGAAATCATAGTTGCGATCTTTGATTGCCCAATATGCTTTATGTTCTAAATCTAGAGGCAAATGACAAGCTTTTCCATAAAACATTTTATAAGGAGACATACCCATAGGATTTTTGTATGATGTTCTACAAGCCCAAAGTGCATCATCTAATTTCTTTGACCAATTCTTCCTGGACCTATTGACAGTCTTTTGCAAGATTAACTTTATTTCTCTATTGCTAAGTTCAACTTGACCACTAGACAGAGGATGATAAGGTGATGCAATTCTATGGTTAACATCATAGTTGGCAAGCATTTTACGAAAAGCGCCATGAATAAAGTGTGAACCACCATCAGTCATTAAGTATCTAGGGACTCCAAACCTTGGGAAAATAACTTCCTTAAGCATTTTAATAGAGGTGTTGTGATCAACACTACTGGTTGCAATAGCTTCTACCCACTTAGTAACATAATCAAAATCAACCAGAAAATGTGTATACCCATTAGAGGAAGGAAAAGGTCCCATGTAATCAAATCCCCAAGCATCAGATGGTTCAACAACAATTGAATAATTCATAGGCATTTCCTGACGCTTACCGATATTACCTATTCGTTCGCATTCATCACATGATAAGACGAACTTACGGGCATCCTTGAAGAGAGTAGGCCAATAAAATCCATATTGCAATGCCTTGTAAGCAGTTCTATCTCCAGCATGATGCCCTCCATAAGCTTCAGAGTGACATTTCCGTAGGATTTGTCCCTGTTCATGCTCAGTTACACAATGTCTAATAATACCATCTACTCCTTCTTTATAAAGATGTGGGTCATCCCAAAAGTAATGTCTTAAATCATAAAACAATTTTTTCTTTTGTTGGTATGTAAAGCTAGGTGGTAATATTTAGCAACAATGTAATTAGCATAGTCAGCATATGAAGGAGTGTTATGAGCAACATTTATTGCAGCTAACTGCTCATCAGGAAAACTATCATCAATAGGTAGTGTGTCCTCAAGCACATTTTCAAGCCTAGACAAGTTATCAGCTACGGGGTTCTCAGCTCCTTCTCTATCAGTGATATGTGAATCGAATTCTTGTAGCAAGAGAACCCATCGAATAAGTCTAGGTTTAGCATCTTTCTTTTCCATAAAATATTTATAGCAACATGATCAGTGTGAACAATTAGTTTTGAATCAACAATATAAGATCTGAATGTATCACAAGCAAACACCACTACTAAGAATTATTTTTCAGTAGTAGCATAGTTTTGTTGAGCACTGTCTAGAGTTTTACTAGCATAATGAATAACATTCAGTTTCTTATCAACTCTTTATCCTAGAACAACACCAACAGCATAATCACTAGCATCACACATAACTTCAAAAGGCAAGTTACAATCAGGTGGTTGAACAATAGGTGCAGAAATTAAGGCTTTCTTGAGTGTTTCAAAGGCTTCTAAACAATCATCATCAAAAACAAAAGGAACATCCTTTTGCAAAAGATTCGTGAGAGGCCTAGAAATTTTAGAAAAGTCTTTGATAAATATCCTATAGAAACCAGCATGACCTAAGAAACTATGAATACATTTGATATCTTTAGGACATGGAATTTTCTCAATTGCATCAACCTTACCTTTGTCCACTTCAATACCTCTTTCAGAAATTTTATGGCCCAAGACAATACCTTCATTAACCATAAAGTGGCACTTTTCCCAATTCAAGACAAGATTTGTTTGCTCGCGTCTCTGCAAAACTTGGTCAAGATTGCTTAAACAATCATCAAAAGACTTCCCACAAACAAAGAAATCATCCATGAAAACCTCAACAATCTTTTCACAAAAGTCGGAGAATATAGCAGTCATAAATCTTTGAAAGGTAGCAGGTGCATTGCATAAACCAAAAGGCATACGTCTATAAGCATAAGATCCAAAGGGACAAGTAAAAGTGGTCTTTTCTTGATCATGTTGAGAAACAGGTATTTCTGAAAAACCAGAATATCCATCAAGGAAGCAAAAATGTGTGTGCTTAGATAATATTTCTAGCATTTGATCAATAAAAGGCAGAGGGTAAATATCTTTTCTAGTTGCTTTGTTTAATTTTCTAAAATCAATTACCATTCTATAGCATGCAACAATTCTTTGTGGAATAAGTTCATTCTTATCATTCGGAAGAACAATTATACCTCCTTTCTAAGGGACACAATGAACAGGACTTACCCATCTACTATTAGCTATAGGATAGATTATACCTGCTTCAAGAAGTTTTAATATTTCCGTTCTTACCACTTCTTTCATCTTTGGATTTAACCAACATTGGTGATCAACAACGGGTTTAGCATCGGGTTCCATATTAATCTTGTGCTGACATAGAGTGGGACTAATGCCCTTTAAATCATCAAGAGTATATCCAATAGTAGCTCGGTGCTTCCTTAGAACTTTCAATGATCTTTCTTCTTCATGTTCTGAAAGGTTAGCACTAATAATAACAGGATATATCTTCTTTTCATCAAGATAAACATATTTCAAAGTGTCTGACAATTGTTTTAATTCAAACACAGGATCACCTTTAGGTGGAGGAGGACCTCCTAGAGGACATTGTTCAAAGAAAATCTTATCTATTTCATTTCTTTCATGCATATGTAAATCATTTTCATGGTCTAGCAAATATTGTTATAGTGTATCAGTAGGAGGCACAACAAATGAAGCAAGACCAATTAATTCATCTTTACTAGGCAATTCTTTTTCATGAAGCTTCCCACTAAACTTGGAAAAATTAAACTCATGAGACTCATCACCAAAACTAACACCGACAGTTTGTTTGTCATGGTGTATTCTATCATTAACGGTGTTCAAGAAAGGTCTACCAAAGATAATGGGACAAAAGTCATCTTGTGGGGAACCAAGAACAAGAAAATCAGTAGGGTATTTTATTTTCCCACACAAGACTTCAACATCTCTAACAATCCCAATTGGTGATATAGTGTCTCTATTAGCAAGTTTAATAGTAACATCTACGTCTTCTATCTGTGCGGGTGCTATGTCATTCATAATTTCTTGATATAAGGAATAGGGAATAGCACTCACGCTAGCACCTATGTCACATAAACAATGATAATAGTGATCTCCTATTTTAACTGAGAAAACGGGCATGCCAACAACAGGTCTATGTTTATCCTTTTTATCAGGTTTGGCAATTCTAGCAGCTTCTTGCAGAAGTAAATAACATGCCCATCTACATTTTCTTCCAAGAGATCCTTAACCGAAGCAATACTAGGTTATACTTTCATTTGTTCATAAAGTCTAGGTGTTCTCATGTAACTTTCGTTGACCACAGTTGAAACTTTAGCAAGTTCCTTTATCATAACAAGGAGAGGTGGTTTATCAGTGTAAGTAGTAGGAACAACTGGATCAACATTATAAAGTATAGTTTCTTCTTTAACTGGTACCGGTTCTCTAATTTCTTATTTGATAGGTGGGTGATATTTAAACCACTTATCTTTAGGGAGATCAACATGAGTAGCAAATGATTCACAAAAGGAGGCTACTATCTCAGAGTCAAGTCCATATTTAGTGCTAAACTTTCGAAAAGCATCGGTATTCATAAAGAGATTTAACACAATCATACTTAAGTTTAATACCTAACTCTTTACCTTCATCGAGTTCCCAATCTTCAGATTTGCATTTAAATATTTCCAAAAGATCCCACCGGAGTTCAATAGTCTTCTTCATAAAAGAACCAACAAAGAAGTATCAAGCATGGTTTGTTCATTACAAGAAAGCTGAGCATAAAAATTCTGGATGATAATTTCTCTTGAGAGCTCATGATTGGGGCATGAATATAACATTGACTTAACCCTCCCGCAAGCTAGAGCGATACTTTCTCCTTCACGAGGCCAAAAATTATATATATAATTCCGATCACGATGAACTAGATCCATAGGATTATTTTTTGATGGAACTCTAGCTTCAATCGATTCCAATTCTAGGATCCAATATCATCACATAGCCTATACCATGCCAATGCTTTTCCCTTCAAAGATAAAGGGAAAACCTTCTTCATAACTTCATCTCTGGGTAAACCTGCAAGCTTGAACAATCCACAAATTTATTCTACATATATCAAGTGCATATCAGGATGTTCGGTTCCGTCTCCTGCATAAGGATTAGCCAACAGTTGTTCTATCATACCCGAAGGAGTTTCATATTCAATATTTTCAGTAGGCGCAGTAGGTTGAGGGGTAGCTAATTGTGCTTCCGTTCATGGTGAAGATACCCAACAATCCCCTCAAAGGAGTGTTTTCCATAGTAACAAGTGACAGTAAATTTCAGCACACTGTATAAATGTTTCCTTACCAAAGGCGCTTCACTCCCTGGCAACGGTGCCAGAAAATAGCCTTGATGACCCACAAGTATAGGAGATCAATTGTAGCTCTTTTCGATAAGTAAGAGTGTCGAACCCAATGAGGGAGACTTGGATTCGGGGGTCCTCAGGTGTCCGGCCTATTCAAGCATGGGTCGGGCTGATGGGCCGTGAAGGAAGATCGTTCCCCGTGTTCGAGTAGGATTCCTGGATGTGTGGATGCCAAGATTATGTGCCCCTCTGGTGTATATATAAACTGGAGGGTTTAGTCCGTAGGAGAGATTAGAATTCATATAGGCTAAACATCTAGGGTTTAACCATTACGATCTCAAGGTAGATCGACTCTTGTAACCCTATACTCATCAAATACAATCAAACAGGATGTAGCGTTTTACCTCCATTAAGAGGGCCCAAACCTGGGTAAACATCATGTTCCCTATGTCCCTTGTTACCTTCGATCCTTAGACGCACAGTTCGGGCCCCGTACCCGAGATCGGCCGGTTTTGACACCGACATTGGTGCTTTCATTGAGAGTTCCTTCATGTTGTCGATAGAAGGATCGATGGCTCGTCTCATCATTAATGAAGATATTACTTCTGGAGGGGCCCTAACTCCAAGATAGCTACTCCAGCTCGACGGTTTTACCATAGGCACTCGCTCGGCCGTAAAGCCAACGACGGCCCCCGCAATCGCCAAACATCATCTCCATATCAGTCTCGAACACTCCGAAAAGATGGATGCAGCAGATGTCTCGTCTTTGAATGAGCTGCTCGATCGCATCGCCACCCTGGGGGTCGCAACAGACTATGATCGGATTGGGATTAAACCTGGTCAGAGGGAAATCAAGTCCCCGTCGGTCACCCACCTGGTAGCGGTCGTTGAGGAGCGAGCTGAGAACGCCTCTCCCCCTAAATTAAACACTAGCTATGTTCGGATTTCCAAGCCCTGTGAGGTGGATACCCATCCTCGAGAAGAGACTTCATGTCCTCCGAACATAGAATCGAGCATTAAGTCCAGAAGTCATCAGGACCTTACTAATCCTCAACTAGTGACCTCAGAGATTCCTCAAGCTCTGGATCCAATAGTGAGTCAGGGTTCAAATCTTAGCCCGCCCACCCACCACAAGCAATATTCCCCATGCAATTTAGGTCCTCCTAACATATGTGACCTAATGTATGTACAACAGCAACCTCAGAAAATGGTCCATCACTTTTGGTCCAGGTTCCTCCTTGTTAAAAACAAGATTAAAAGATTGCTGCGACGATGATGTGGTTTCAGTTTTTTGCCACAACTGTACGTACGAGGGAATTTTCAATGCCCTCAACCGCCACCGCATGCTGCACTTTGTAGATTTGGCACACATAGTACATAAGTACTGCGCAATGGAAAGCACCTGGAAAGCCCTGACAGCCTAGTGGGAACTTCCTGCCTTTAAGGAGCCCACTGGACAGGCAAAATGGATGCACCCCTATGGGGCACCCGATCATCAGCCTGTCGACAAGAAAACCAAGTCCTTCACGGGACATAGAATTGTCCTTGACAAATCGCTCGACAAGCCCTGTCAGATACACACAACACCGAGTACCGAACCAACGCATAGCCTTCGGGCATGTTGGGTACTTCGGCAGGTGGCTAAGAGCAGTGAGGCCATCCTCACCAACACTAACCTAGAGAAGCACTCTTTGGAGGATGACGACCTAAATGTCTTTATGGTCTTCGAGACTTTTTCTTCAAATAATCAGCGCAAAAGGGTCCTACGCGACCTCGCTGAAGTTAACCAAGTAGCCGCAATAGATCTTGGAATGATACAGCAATAACTTTCACCATCGACAATGAACCAAGGGCCCGATTAGCCCGACCACCAGCCGCCTTGGTCTTAAACCCAATTGTGGACGGCTTTCGACTCACTAAAGTGCTCATGGATGGTGGCAGCAGACTGAACCTCATCTACGAAGATATGCTCAACAAAATGCAAATGGACAAGAGTCGCATCGAGCAAAGCAACACCACCTTTTGAGGCATTATCCATAGTCAAGAAGCATGATTCTCGGGGAAAATTACACTTGATGTAGTATTCGGCATGCTAGAGAACTATAGGTCCGAAGAGTTGCTCTTCCACGTGGCACCTTTCAATAGTGGATATCACGCCCGGTTGCGGCAAGACGCCTTCACACGCTTTCAAGCCATACCCCATTACGGGTACATGAAGCTCAAAATGCCAGGGCCTAACAGAGTTATCACTATCACCAATGATCTGGATATAGCACTCCACGCTGAAAACAAAACTGCATCCTTGGCCCTAGAGGCACTATCCGTGGCCCTCGCGGCCGAGGAGCTAACCACTCTGCGTTCCACAGTGGACAAAGACGATGTAATCCTCGATAAGAGGCCAAAATCTACATATTTCAAAACAGCCGATGAAATAGTCAAATTTCAAGTGCACCCAACGGATTGTAACAAAAACAACATCCATTGGAGCCCCAGCTGGATCCGACAGTCGACACCGCCCTACAAGTGTTCCTGCGCAAAAATTGGGATATATTCACCTGGCACCCTTCGGACATGCACGGGATCCCACGCAGAATGGCCGAACACAACCTTAATATAATAAAGGGGTTCAAACCAGTCAAGTAGACGCTGCGGCGATTTTCCAAACCCAAACGACAAGCTATGGGGGAGGAGCTAGACAAACTACTTAAGGACAAATTCATTAGAGAAATCAACCACCCGGACTGGCTAGCCAACCTGGTTATGGTGTCAAAGAAGGATAAATCCTGGCGCCTTTATGTCGATTTCAAAGACCCCTTCCCACTGCCCCGCATTGACCAAATCATTGACGTGACCATAGGACATGACTCATTGTGTTTCCTCGACGCATACTCCGGATACCATCAAATTAAGATGAAGGTGTTCGACCAGGCTGCAACGGCATTCATCACCCTGTATGGGCCTTTCTGCTTCAACACTATGCCTTTCGGGCTCAAAAATGCTGGCGCCACTTACCAACGCATGATTCAAACATGTCTGGAAAAGAAAATTGGCAAGACAGTAGAGGCATACGTAGATGATGTTTTCATCAAGACTAAACATGACGAATCATTGGTGGACGATCTACGCCTCACATTCGACAGCCTCCGAACATATGACATACGGCTCAATCCGGAAAAATGTCTCTTCAGCGTTCCAGTTGGAAAACTACTCGGGTTCATTGTTTCCAATAGAGGAATCCAAATGAACCCAACCAAAATCTGAGCCCTGTCACAATTGGCAACGCCAACAGACTTAAAGCAGGTCCAAAAACTGGTTGGGTGCGTGGTAGCCTTGAGCTGCTTCATCTCTAGATTAGAGAAAAGGCGTTGCCCCCTTATCGACTGCTCCGATGCATCGACCACTTTGAATGGATGGATGCGGCTATAGCCGGATTGGAAGAAATAAAAACTTTGTTAGCAAGCAACCCAATCCTTGTCGCACCAAGCGTTGGCGAACCTATGTTGCTCTACAAATCTGCGACTCACCAGGTGGTGAGTGCGGTACTCGTCGTCGAATGAGAGGAGGACGGACACCAATTCCCATTCAAGAAACTAGTGTACTATGTATTGGCGGTCCTTACACCTTGCAAATCTCGATACCCACACTATCAAAAGATAGCATATGCGATCTTCATGGCATCCCGGAAGCTGCGGCACTACTTTCAAGAGTGTTGGATCACGGTGGCATCCAAAGTACCACTCAATGACATCATAAATAATCGGGATTCCACCAGCCGCATAGCTATATGGGCCATCGAGCTCTTACCATTTGAAATGACATACAAACCACGCCGAGCTATTAAATCTCAGGTGTTGGCTGATTTTGTCGCCAAATGCACAGAAGTCGAACTCCCTAAAGAGTACAACACATACTCCAACTCCGCAATGTACTTCGACGACCTAAAATGTTAGTCGGATTGGGGGCTGGTGTCATCTTAACATCCCCTAGAGGGGACACAATCTGCTACGTATTACAAATCATGTATACAGACTCCAACAACGTGGCCGAATACGAGGCACTACTACATGGTCTCCGAATGGCTGTTTTTGTGGGCATACAACACCTAGAAGTGCGCAGGGATTCAAACCTCGCAATATCCCAAATGAATGGAGAATTCGATGCAAAATATCCTAAGATGGCGGCATACTGAAACACCGTATTCAAAATATCAGCTCGGTTTGAGGGGCTCGAGTTCCATCATGTTGCTCGAGACTGTAATCAGGCAACAGAAATCCTTTCTTGAATGGGCGCTAAACGTGACCCCATCCCGCCTAACACCTTTGCGGAAAGGCTTTTTAGGCCATCCGTGGTATGGCAGGACGAGAGCGGAAATACAAGTCCGAAGCTGATCATACCCCCAGATGTCGAACATGATTCTGATATCATCAGGGGCTCGGGCACAGAAATGACACCGTCCGCCCATGTAATCATGGCTGTCATTGTGCTACTTCTTGAGCAGTGCGTTGGTTTTCCCTTGAAGAGGAAAGGGTGATGCATCAAAGCAGCGTAAGTATTTCCCTCAGTTTTTGCGAACCAAGGTATCAAACCAGTAGGAGGCCACGCACGAGTCCCTCGCACATACATAAACAAATAAACTCCTCGCAAACAACGTGAAAAAGGGGTTGTCAATCCCTTCATGGTCACCTACGAGAGTGAGATCTGATAGATATGATAAGATAATATTTTTGGTATTTTTATGATAAAGAGAAATAAAGATGCAAGTAAAATAAATGGCAAAGAAAATAACTAAGTATTGAAAGATTAATATGATGGAAAATAGACCCAGGAGCCATAGGTTTCACAAGAGGCTTCTCTCGAGACCATAAGTATTACGGTGGGTGAACAAATTATTGTTGAGCAATTGATAGAATTGATCATAGTTATGAGAATATCTAGGTATGATCATGTATATAGGCATCACGTCCGAGACAAGTAGACCGACTCCTGCCTGCATCTACTACTATTACTCCACACATCGACCGCTGTCCAGCATGCATCTAGAGTATTAAGTTCAAGAGAACAGAGTAACGGTTTAAGCAAGATGACATGATGTAGAGGGATAAACTCATGCAATATGATATAAACCCCATCTTGTTATCCTCGATGGCAACAATACAATACGTGCCTTGCTGCCCCTACTGTCACTGGGAAAGGACACCACAAGATTGAACCCAAAGCTAAGCACTTCTCCCATTGCAAGAAAGATCAATCTAGTAGGCCAAACCAAACTGATAATTTGAAGAGACTTGCAAAGATAACCAGTCATACATAAAAGAATTCAGAGAAGATTCAAATATTGTTCATAGATAAACTTGATCATAAAACCATAATTCATCGGTCTCAACAAACACACCGCAAAAGAAAATTACATCGAATAGATCTCCACAAGAGAGGGGGAGAACTTTGTATTGAGATCCAAAAAGAGAGAAGAAGCCATCTAGCTAATAACTATGGACCCATAGGTCTGAAGTAAACTACTCACACTTCATCGGAGAAGCTATGGTGTTGATGTAGAAGCCCTCCATGATCGATACCCCCTCCGGCGGAGCTCCAGAAAAGGCCCCAAGATGGGATCCCATGGATACAGAAAGTTACGGCGGTGGAATTAGGGTTTTGGCTCCGTATTTGGTAGTTTGGGGGTATGTAGGTATATATAGGAGGAAGGAATACATCGGTGAAGCAACGTGGGCCCCATGAGGGTGGACGGCGCGCCTAGGGGGGGGGTTAGGCGCGCCCCTACCTCGTGCCTTCCTGGTTGATTGCTTGACGTAGGGTCCAAGTCCTCTGGATCATGTTCGTTCTGAAAATCACATTCCCGAAGGTTTCATTCCGTTTGGACTCCATTTGATATTCTTTTTCTGCGAAACTCTGAAATAGGTAAAAAAAATAGCAATTCTGGGCTGGGCCTCCGGTTAATAGGTTAGTCCCAAAAATAATATAAAAGTGTATAATAAAGCCCAATAATGTCCAAAACAGGATATAATATAGCATGGAACAATAAAAAATTATAGATACGTTGGAGACGTATCAAGCATCCCCAAGCTTAATTCCTGCTCATCCTCGAGTAGGTAAATGATAAATACAGAATTTTTGATGTGGAATGCTACTTGGCATAATTTCAATGTAATTCTTCTTAATTATGGTATGAATATTTAGATCCGAAAGATTCAAGACAAAAGTTCAATATTGGCATAGAAATAATAATACTTCAAGCATACTAACTAAGCAATTGTGTCTCTTCAAAATAACATGGCCAAAGAAAGTTATCTCTACAAAATCATATAGTCTGGCTATGATCCATCTTCACCACACAAAGTATTTAAATCATGCACAACCCCGATGACAAGCCAAGCAATTGTTTCATACTTTTAATGTTCTCAAACTTTTTCAATCTTCACGCAATACATGAGCGTGAGCCATGGACATAGCACTATAGGTGGAATAGAATGGTGGTTGTGGAGAAGACAAAAAGGGGAAGATAGTCTCACATCAACTAGGCGTATCAACGGGCTATGGAGATGCCCATTAATAGATATCAATGTGAGTGAGTAGGGATTGCCATGCAACGGATGCACTAGAGCTATAATTATATGAAAGCTCAACAAAAAGAACTAAGTGGGTGTGAATCCAACTCACTTGCTCACGAAGACCTAGAGCATTTTAAGGAAGACCATCATTGCAATATACAAGCCAAGTTCTATAATGAAAAATTCCCACTAGTATATGAAAGTGATAACATAGGAGACTCTCTATGACGATCTTGGTGCTACTTTGAAGCACAAGTGTGGTAAAAGGATAGTAGCATTGTCCCTTCTCTCTTTTTCTCTCATTTTTTATTTGGGCCTTTTCTCTCTATTTTTTATGGCCTCTTTTTTTATTTAGCCCAGAGTCTCATCCCGACTTGTGGGGGAATCATAATCTCAATCATCCTTTCCTCACTTGGGACAATGCTCTAAAAATGATGATCATCACACTTTTTTATTTACTTACAACTCAACAATTACAACTCAATACTTAGAACAAAATATGACTCTATGTGAATGCCTCTGGCGGTGTACCGGGATATGCAATGAATCAAGAGTGACATGTATGAAAGAATTATGAACGGTGGATTTGCCATGAATACAATGTCAACTACATGATCACGCAAAGCAATATGACAATGATGGAGCGTGTCATAGTAAATGGAATGGTGGTAAGTTGCATGGCAATATATCTCGTAATGGCTATGGAAATGCCATGATAGGTAGGTATGGTGGCTGTTTTGAGGAAGGTATATGGTGGGTGTATGATACCGGCGAAAGGTGCGCGGTATTAGAGAGGCTAGCAATGGTGGAAGGGTGAGAGTGTGTATGATCCATGGACTCAACATTAGTCATAAAGAACTCATATACTTATTTCAAAAATCTATAAGTTATCAAAGCAAAGTATTATGCGCATTCTCCTAGGGGGATAGATTGGTAGGAAAAGACCATCGCTCGTCCCCGACCGCCACTCATAAGGAAGACAATCAATAAATAAATCATGCTCCGACTTCATCACATAACGGTTCGCAATACGTGCATGCTACGGGAATCAAAAACTTTAACACAAGTATTTCTCAAATTCACAACTACTCAACTAGCATGATCTAATATCACCATCTCCATAACTCAAAACAATTATCAAGTATCAAACTTCTCATGGTATTCAACACACTCATAAGAAAATTTTATTATTAATCTTGAATGCCTAACATAATTAAAGAAAATTACCATGCTGTTTTGTAGGACTCTCAAAATAATCTAAGTGAAGCATGAGAGAACAATGGTTTCTATAAAACAAATCTACCAACGTGCTCTAAAAGATATACGTGAAGCAGTAGAGCAAAAACTATATAACTCAAAAGATAAAAGTGAAGCACATAGAGTATTCTAACAATTTCTGAATCATGAGTATCTCTCTCAAAAGGTGTGTACAGCAAGGATGATTGTGTAAAACTAACAAATAAAGACTCAAATAATACAAGACGCTCCAAGAAAAACACATATCATGTGGTAAATAAAAATATAGCTCCAAGTAAAGTTACCGATAGAAGTAGACGAAAGAGGGGATGCCATCCGGGGCATCCCCAAGCTTTGGCTTTTAAGTGTCCTTAGATTATCTTGGGGGTGCCATGGGCATCCCCAAGCTTAGGCTCTTTCCACTCCTTGTTCCATAATCCATCAAATCTTTACCCAAAACTTGAAAACTTCACAACACAAAATTTAAAGTAGAAAATCTCGTGAGCTCCGTTAGCGAAAGAAAACAAAACACCATTTGAAGGACTGTAATGAAATCATTATTTATTTATATTGGTGTTAAACCTACTGTATTCCAACTTCTCTATGGTTTATAAACTATTTTACTAGCCATAGATTCATCAAAATAAGCAAACAACACACAAAAACAGAATCTGTCAAAAACAGAACAGTCTGTAGTAATCTGTAGCTAACGCAAGATCTGGAACCCCAAAAATTCTAAAATAAATTTCTGGACGTGAGTATTTTATCTATTAATCATATTCAAAAAGTATTAACTAAATATCACTTTCCAAATAAAAATGGCATCAGTTCTCGTGAGCACTAAAGTTTCTGTTTTTTACAGGAAGATTAAAAAGACTTTCCCCAAGTCTTCCCAACGGTTCTACTTGGCACAAATACTAATTAAACACAAAAAACACAACAAAAACAGAGGTTAGATAAATTATTTATTACTAAACAGGAGCAAAAAGCAAGGAATAAAAATAAAATTGGGTTGCCTCCCAACAAGCGTTATCATTTAACGCCCCTAGCTAGGCATGTAAGCGAAGATAGATCTAGGTATCTTTAGTTGGTAATTCTTTAATGAGACATATATCACCTTTAGGAGTTTCTTTACTTTTATCAATAATCAAACTTCTAGGCACAAAATCGAAAAAATCATTAGTAGCAAATGGTTCCTTAATGATAGTAAAAATATTAGGATGAATACTTATAGATTTGAGATCTCCAGTTTCTTTGCTAGAGGATTCACCCTTATTTTTAGGAACATACATAAGCTTGGCAATTTTAGTTGGAGGACTTGGAGTATTATTTACGGAAGAAAAAGCAGTTCCCTAGTTGGTAATGATACCCTCAAGTTTATCGATTCTAGTGGAATCATGATTTATTCTTTCATTAACTATGAGTTCCTTCTCCTTAATATTTTTCAAAGTGACTCCTACTTTAGATCCATATTGAGTAATTTTGTTGTGGATCTTTTTATCAAAATTTTCAATTAACTCTACGGTAGCAACTTTATTTTCAGTAATTTCAAGTTTTTGCATTACATGCTCCAAAGTGAACATAGTTCCATTAACCAAAAGAGGGGGTGAGCCAAACAAATCTATCATAGCATTATAGGAATCAAAAGTGTGGCTACCCAAGAAGTTCCCTCCGGTAATGGTATCAAGGACATATCTGTGCCAAGGAATAGCACCTACATAAAAATTTCAAAGAAGAATAGAATTAGATTTCTTCCTGGTAGATCTATTTTGAGCATTGCAAATTCTATACCAAGCGTCTTTTAGGTTTCCTCCTTCCCTTTGCTTAAAATTAAGAACTTCATTTTCGGGAGACAACGAAGAAGATAGGGGACTAGCCATAATGACAAGCAAGCAAACCAACACACAAGCAAACAAGAAACGGGCAAAAAGAGGCCAATAGAGAAAGAGAGGGAGGATGGAGAGAGAGAGGGTGAATAAAACGGCAAGGGTGAAGTGGTTACATTCGGCCCGTTTGTGGCCCGTTAACCCGTTGGGCTGTTTTCATAGCATTATCAAATACGGCCTATTAACGGCCCGTTATGGTCCATGAATAGTACGACCCATGTTTGGCGAAATGATTATACTCCTCGTAGAAGGCCCATGGATCCTACGGCCCGTAGAAGACCAACGGACCCTACGGACCATATAAGGCCCATGGATCATAAGGCCCGTAGAAAGTCCATGGATCCTACGGCCCGTGGAAGGCCCACGGATCCTATGGCCCGTAGAAGGCCCATGGATCCTACGGCCCGCAGGAGGCCCATGGTTACAATAGTCTGTGTGTTGCCATGATTATTGTGGCCTAGTTACCAAAAATAGGTTATTGTGGCCACTAGAAAAACGCGGAAAAAGAACTGCAATGACTACAAGCAAACAACTAAACAAGACAATAAGGAAATAAATAAGCAAGGAACTATCGCTAACCTATTATAGCTATTACACATATTACATCCACTGGGCATCAAAGTTTGCCACAGTGCAAACATAGGGAACAAAGCAGCATATTACATACACTAGCCGTCACAATTGGCCACTAGTGCAAATAAACGCGGCGGCAAAACAAGAGTATAACTAAAACAACTTCACAAGAGCTCAAGAAACATTATCCTGGATATCCACCATCATGGCAATAAGCTTAGCAAGCTTATTAGCTTTGTCCTGTTTGGCGCTAAAATCCTCCAACGCTTACTGTTGCACCAGAAAGTATGCATCTAATTGCTCCAGGGACTTCCGCAGTCGTTCCGCTTCTTGTCGTAGCACAGCTGGTCGATGTCTTTCAGCTTGTAGTTGAGACTCAAGAAACCGAACTAATTCAGACAGTGAGTTTGAATAGCTTGTGCAAGCGGTAGTGGCCAGTAACTCGAACACTAAACCAGGATAGGACTTTGGGGTTGTCTCACTGTCTTCAAGATAGTCTTCCTTAGCTATTTTATCAGCTTTGTTGGAGACCAACAAGGATATCTCACTATCCTGAACCTTATCTGCATACTTACTTTACCATTTCTTAATAAGGCACTCTTCCCCAATATTCTATCAGCATTCTAAAAGAAGAAACAAGCAGACACATAACAGGTTTAGCATGTACTAGTATATGAAACTCATTTTGGTGAACCAGTTCATTAGTTAGGTGGACAGGATTGAACTACCAAGTTTTCTATTGCCAAGTACTAGTACATAATAAAAGCATCAAACAAACATATATCTATGTCCTATGGTCACTGCATTGTCTTGCCAAATCAAAATAGAGACACGGTTCAAATCATATTAGTTCAAGACAAAGTAGAAGTGAAACAATACAAAGCATGGGAAACTACACGACACAACAAGATTTCAGATGGGTACCATGGGTCTACATGTACAACAACACTATTGGCTCTATTGTGATGCTAGTAATGTGCATGATATGAGAAGTCAAATGTATACACAATTGAAATTGAAATCAACAGCGCTATTGATAAGAGCAAAGTAGTTAAAGAAACATGCATGAACAAACCTGTTGTGCCATTGGAATTTCAATTGGATCCTTCAATTTAAAAATAAGTTTGTATGAGTAAATACAATGATACAAGAGGAAAGCAGTATGCACGATAGCAATGCAATCTTAACTAGAACATTTGTTCTTCAGGTTTAAGCACTTGTTCTACATCAACATATTACAATAAAACACAAGAATACAATACTTCAAAAAATGAGCTCATAGACCTTACCACATTCTTGGTTCGGGACCAGTACAGAACAAGGCGTTCGCAGTCATTGTCCAGTAAATGTGTCTCAGGAGAACGTAAGGGAATTTGAGGAGTTTCTTTGTGAGTGAAGTATGTTTTCTTCAGGTAATTCTGATACTGCCACCAAGCATTCTTGAAGATAGCGGAGGTATTAGCATAGGTTACATCATCATGAGTTTCCAAATCAGTCCTTCTCTATAGAGAAAAAAGGGAAAATTTGTTTTATTATAACCATCATGGAGGTAGAATGTATGGGACAAAGCAAAGTAATTGCCATGAATAACATTACTTACACATAACTCCTAGACAAACACTTGCAACTGGCATTTTCCTTCATCTTAAGTATAATATGTCCAAGATGGGAAGATACGCACATAGGATTTAACAATATCAAATGCGATAGATGCTAAACTACGACTGGCTGGTTGTGCTTCCTCCACAGGAATAGGCATACTAACTAGTGGAGCTGGGGTTTGCGATGGTAGTATTGTCCCTTTGGGCACTGGAGCTGCCTTACTAACTGTTCTTGTTTGGGAGCTCTGTGGTGGAGATGGTGTTGTGTCAACAGGAACTGGGTTACTATCTGCTGGGGTTGGGGTTAGATTGGGTGCAGCTGGTTCTCTGACCATCGTAGTAGGGGTACAATCTGCGAGAGTCTGGGTTATGTGTGGTAGGGCTGGTTCTCGTGCATGTACAACCGGGGTACTATCTCCACCAAGAGGTATCACTGTTTTATTTGAAGACCGTGTTTTTACTCCGCTATATACTGGCATCACCCGCTCCAATTCAAATGGCTGATAAACAGGAAACGTAGTTGAATGTACAAACATTGTATGAGAGACATATTCAATAGATAGTGTGGAAAAAAGAGGGCATGAAATGGTTGGCATGTATATTGTTTAACTAAAACGGATAGCATGACATAATTTCACATATGTGATGTCTATCTAAACTGGATAGCATAGCATAACATAATTTAAAGATATGATGAATAGCTAAATAGGATCGCATGACATAATCCACATACATGTTATCTAAGCAATTAGGATCGCATGATTTAATTCACATAGGTGATTTATATGCTAAACAGAGGGCATTCGATATGATGTCTGAACTAAGAACATGGTGTTGATATGATGTCTAAACTATGCAATGCAAGACACCATATGCATGATATGAGCAGTATAACCGTGCGAAGTTAGAGCATACACCTCGGTGGGGGAATAGGACTGGTCATCTATCTCTGAATCCATCTCTGAGGAGCTATGGAGACCCAAGAAGGGATCTGCTTTGATAGGTAGCATTGTTTACTCTGAAGGCCTTGTTTTCACTCCAGATTTTTCTATCTCCCACCCAAATGGCTGATTCATGGGAAGAGTAGTTTAATGTACAAACATTGTCAACAAATGGAAATGTAATGAAGAAAAGGATGGGCAAGAGATCATTCTAATATATTATGCCTGGTTAAACAGGATGGCATTGCGCATTTCACATATATTATGGCTGGCTAAAAGACATGAGACAACATAATTCCCATATATGATATAGAAACTAAACAGGTGGCATTACAGAACAAGTCTAAACTAAGCAGATGGCATATATGATGTCAAAAGTAGGAACTTCAAGGCAACATATGCATGATATGACTAACATCATCATGCCAAGGTAGAGAAAACACCTTGGGGGGTAAATAGGAGTGGTCAGCTGCGTCTGAATCCACCTCAGAACAGATATCTTCCTCTGGATTACAGTCTGGAGGGGGAGGGAGGATTTTCCATTGAACCCACCATGGAGCGATGTCTGCATGACATTGTATTGCCGCGCAAAACTCTTCTCTTTTTTTCTGCATGCTCAGCCTGACTGTGTACAATATCTGACATGCATACGAAAAAAAATATGGTGAGATTGTGTAAGGCAAGCATGCAAAAATCTAGAGTGATGGTAACAACCAGTGGATGGATCCAAAAATAATGATAGTAGGCTAATGATTGCTTTAATTTAATAAAAAGACAGATGATGATTGCTTTACTATTTGTTTCCCACCCAAAATGAACAATATAGGCATACCCTAGGTGAAGCAGATATTAGACAGAGATACTATTCATTGCTGCCTCGATATGTGCCCCACAACTAATTTAGAACTCAAGTTTGAACATTAATTTGGACCTGACTTGGAGTTTAAGAGGTGAATAGGACGATAAAGTAGCAGGTGATTTTAAGCAATGCATAACATAAGCAGAAACAAAAGAGTGCGACATCTCTTGTGGACCCGTGTACCCCTCAAGTTCATCTGTTGATTCGATGATGGTGATGCCGTTGGGGTGGGTGCCGACAGCAGGGATGGATTTCTGAGGCGGTGAAAGACTGTCAAGAGTCGTGATGACTGGTTTGGTGTATGCTTCTGTCGATGGAGAAGCTCAGGTGAGGTGGACGACCTCGTGGCAGGAGCAGGACAAACCACACAAAGTTTCCTTCGACACCTACCTGTAACTGAAGTAATTCTGTAAGGGCTCATTTGGCTTGCATGATTTTAAAAATGCAGGGATAGGAAAAACACCAAAATAGGATAGGAATGCACATGGTAAATAGAGCATTTGTAAACACATGATTTCTCTCAACTTGGGTGTTTAGTTCACAGGAATTGGAACAACAAAGGAATGCAAAGAAACATGGCCAAAATAAAGTGAAACCATATGAAAGCGTATAGTTAGAATGTTATTCTGCCACTAATGCACTTGCTCTTGTTTTCGTGCATAGGATTTTGAAAAGAATGCCCAGGTGGATGTTTTGCTCCATTCCTTTCAAGAAAATGCATGAATAATTGAATAGTAGAGTGCCATAGGAAAATTTCCTGTTGCTATGTTTTTTCGTTGAACCAAAATAGCCCTAATGGATCGACATGAATGTAGAGTAATAAGTGATGCAACAAGTGTACAACCTCTTTGCCGTAGCCGTGTCGACCTTAGCATCATTGTGTTGGTCGCTGAAGAAGTTGAGGCAGAGGTGGCTGTCGGAAGTGTGGAGGAAGATCTGAGGAATCTGTAGATGGCGTCCAGGGCACTGCTCTATTGTGATGGATCATTCTGTCATTGGAGCAGCTCCGGTGAGCCGTAAGACATCAAGGCTGAAGGAGCACAAGACAGACATCGTTAATCTCAAGTGGGATTCTAATAGCATCTCCAATAGATGATGTAAAATGGATGTAAAATTTACATCACCAAAAACCACCTGACTACAACAGATGAGGTAAAAACTGTTGACTCTGCACTTAACTGTCGAAACTGAAATTTGATGTGGAATCTGAATGTTACTATCGAAACTGAACGCAATGGTAGCAGTGAGGAACTTGACATGTAGTTTAGGGAGGGCATGTAGTTCATCTTCAACCTGCACGCCCCTGAGCTGCCAGCCAGCACGAACCGCCACCCCCCTCGCCGCCTCGCCGCCCCGAAATAACTCCCCACCGCCGGTCTGCC
>NC_041386.1:198562044-198597956 GCF_002162155.2 Triticum dicoccoides
GGCGAGCCCCCCACCCCCTGAAAATTGACTGACCTAAAAGTCGATTCAGTCGACTGAAGTGTAGCCAAATTGGAGCAGAGCAGCAACACGGGCAAGGAGGAGAGCAGCAGCAGTAGCAGCGCGAGCGAGAGCCGAAGCAGCAGCAGCAGCGTGAGCGAGAGCCGAAGCAGCAGCAGCAGCGCGAGCGAGAGCCGGAGCAGCAGCAGCAGATCCGGTTAGTATGGATGCCGCCATCGAAGGAGCCTCGCACTGGGGGAGAGCTGCCGTGGAGATGTCGCCCGCAGCGCCGGCTTCGAGGTAGCCGCTCCATTGGGGTGTGGGATGGAGCACCGTCGGCGCTGGGAGGTCGAGTTAAGGAGAAGGTGCAATGCGATGAGTGTACAACCTCTTTGGTGGCGCTGAGTAGGCCTCGGCTTCGTCTGAGGAGTCGGTGAGGATGTTTCGGTTCCGGTGGAGCAGGTTAAGGCAGCGCTGTAGGGATGGAGCAGTCGCGATAGACAAGGCAATCGTCGGAGCAGCTCCTTGGAGGTGGAGGATGGGGCGGCTGAACTGGCGGGACGACAAGATGGATGATGGATCCTCATCCGGGGAGGTGGACGAGGGATGTCGAGCTATTGCGGTGGACGACTTCATCGGGGAAGAGGCTCCGACCGGGCAACGGTGAGGTGGTGGACGGAGGAGGGTGTGGTTTCGCGGCTGGAGCGGAGTGGTCATGGCGGCCTGGGATTTCAAATGGCGAAAAGGAGGCGATAAGAGGGGAACCATGACTTATGGATGCGCTTGTCCAAAATGTAGGGTGTGTTACAGAAGTACCCCCACAGATTTGAACTAGCGGCCCTTTCGACTTAGGGTTAGAAGGGGGATTTCGCGTGTCGGGATTTGGCAGTTGGAGGGAGTTTTCGCGCGCGTTGTAATTTCGGTATAGCAAGGCGCCGGTTGTGAAGGCACCAGTTTTGGGATCACGATATATGAATTTTCGGGATATAACAAGGCACGAGTTGAAATTTAGGGACAAGCCTAACGTGTAATATTGTACTTGTACGTACCAAATCAATTCTCACTTCCCTCAATGAAAAAAATAAATAATAATACTATTCACACCACACAAAGAGAGAGTCTTGTCCCGTTTTACTATACAGATGCTATTCAAAGCTATCAATCCATGGTATGTCCAATTAAAAAATTTCACTGGCTGTATAATGCATGTAACCTACTCATACCAACATTTTAGTGCATTCCAAATGTCTATACTACCGCCGCAATTCGAACTAAATTTGAATTCGTTTCTCTATTTCAATAAGAATCTACAATCATGATTGTTGCCAACATCAACCATCATTCGTGTATTACCTTAAAAACACACCACATGATTACTATAGAGATAAATATGAACTATGTGTACTATATGAACTCGAATTCTATTTTTTGAATACACTTGATGTTGATTCCAAAAAATAATACATTTGATGTACTAATCATATATTCGTAATCTAAACCATGTTCCATATGGACACCGTGTTTATCACACAAAGTATGGTGCCCCGCCCCCTATATTATGACAAGTATTTAGCCCTGAGCTGCAAAAGCCACACATTAGCCCAAATTATAATCAATGTTCTACATTATGATATCTTCTTCAAGTATCTGTATCCACTTCTTAATAATGAATTATGACCTTTGTTCGTCTTTTACACCTTCACGATCCTCTTCTCTTTGTATCTAGATAGCGCTAACTTTCTATTGTGCATGCACATGCCCCCCTCTCATCCTCCCCCAGCGTCCCCTCCATCGTGCATGTTCTTTGTTTCTCTTTAGGTCGTTCATGCACGGTGTGTGTAGGCCCCCCGGCTCCTTCTTTCCGGCACACACCGGTTGATATACCTCTCTAGCCAAGTGTGCCTACCACAAACACATACTTCCCCTCTTCTCTTCTCACCGTCCATGCCCCCTATGTCCAATATGGTTCCACGCAGGTGCACACTCCCGCCCCTGTTTTCATCGATCTCATACTTGCACAATCATCGCCCCCCGACATGGTAGGCCTCTCGCACCACCTCCTAGCCGCACCCCTCTCCCCATGCCTGTCTCTCTGAACCTTATTTGATTCTAACACATGCATGCATGTATACGTACCGATCTCCCTACATATAGCCAGGTCAACTATAATTCGTTTTCCCCATGCATCGATAGACTTACCTCACTAGTTATGTCTCTCCCTTTCTCGGACACACGACGGTTGATCTTCCTATGTAATTACCTATGCTTACCACAACCATATCGTCTCCCCTCATCATCCTTGCATACCTTCCGACCCGTCTCTCACACGCACGTGCATAGACAGACAAATATCCCACGCCCTCTCTTATTGATATTGCACTCATACCCTCCATTTGTCTAGCAGGCCTCTCCCACCATTTGTGAGACGCCACTCCACCACCAACCCTCCGATGCTCTACCTTTGTCTTTCCCCCCACCTTATTCCTCTGCTACACATATCCATGGATGCCGATCGATCTCTCTCAATACATAGCTAGGTCCCTCTCCTTCCACACACATATACTAGTCGATTAGTCCATGCCCCCCCCCACACACACTGATAGTAGAACGTTGTAGGTAGGTATCCATGCCACAGAGAAAAACTTCACCTCTGCCCTCCCAAATTCTAGAAGGCCAGCTGCCCTGTATCTTTGGCATGGGCAAACACAAATTCGATGGCACTCTTTATCGATCGTGCAGCCACACACTTCATCCCTGTTTTCGATTCTATTGATATCTGACATCCATGACTCCATTTCAACACATTGGATATGTTACTTTTTTTGTTTGAGATATCATCGACACATTGCCTCTGTTTCGCACAAACCATCTCTCTCACACCCACCCACGTACGTACCTGCACCTAAAGAAGAGGTGCACGCATGATGCACGTACTCACATCTCGTTCCTGGCCACACCTGCGCGGGTACACGGTGGAGTTCGTTCCTGTACGAAAAGGCAGCCCACGTGATAATTTGATGTGTGTAGCGGTTGTTTACTCGAAGGAGGTCGGGTACCACACCAAGATGGAACAAAGTTCGACTTGACGCGTTAGTATTAAATGAAGTTATATATTCATCAATGGCACGTATAGAATATAAAATGATTGCTGTGGGGAAAATGGAAAAATCTGCTCCACTATATAGAATGGAGTCTACCTGCCGGGGTTTGTCTCTCGTCACACCATCTCACACAAGGTGACGGTGGCCTCTCTCTCTCACCGTGGGTAAGTGATGCGGCTGTATCCCGTCAGCCGGCGGAAAGGGAGGATGTGCATCGTTTCTCCGTTCCACGGCGTTGAGGCAGCACGTCCCGATCTGAGGTGCCTGTCGTTCTCTATGACCAAGCTCCGACATGGTAGGGCCTTTGCCACTTGTTCGCTTCCACAGTATGGGAAGATCCTGGCCGCCGGCGCCCTCCTAGTAAAATCCCGATGACCCTCAAGTATAGCTTCCTCTGGCCTTGCTCCACTGCCCATCTTCTACATGTGGATCTTCTTTAGTTGTTTGCTTAAAATGTATCTCGACCAGCGTACTTTCTATCTTGCAATCTCGTCCTCAAACCATTTTTGATAAACCACCATGCTGCTATTTTTCCCTTATTACATGGAATATGCTTCTTTTTTGTCGGCGTATGTGTCTTCAACTCGTGTTATTGGGCAGTAATTGTTACCTTTCTACCTCCTTCTGCAAATAGGGCTATCCACTTTCACCTCGTTGCTATTGTGACCTTTTGGTGAACTGCAAAAATCAGTTTTTTCTTAAGTCTTTTGTGTTGTTCTGCCAAAATGTCACACGGGCAACGTTTTTACATTTCTATGGGATCGCAGAAAGGGAGATTGGTTTTTCTATCCTCCTCATCTAACTCCGTGCCTAATCTTCTCCAACAAGTAGTTAGTCCTAAAGAGAGATCGCAGAGGTGATCGGCTTCTATTTGAGTGTGTTATGTTTCATCATCTAGTTCCACTATTATTGTAATCACACTAACAGGATATCTTTGCAAACAGGGATGGTCAGCTTGATTTTGGTGGAGTTGTACAAAATGATCGGATTGTGGTGTCCTCCATACACCTCTTTTTTGGCTGCAGAGCTGGGAGAAACTAGCTGCCAAGAAATGAACATTGTGCCCAGGAAATGGAGCCATGCCTATGAACAACATCAATCAATTATATATTTTTCTTTATTTGTACACCTTCTCACAACTTTGTCTTCAGTTGTGATGTGAATATTGGCGCTGCTCTGCGAAACATTGAGATGCATTCATGGTACTTTCATTTGTATTTGATGGAATGTTGTAACGAGATAATCTTGAGGCAAGAGGACACATGAATCCTAAGTTGAAGAGTACATATCTGATGGAAACCATATATTCAACGGAAACATGGAAACTAGACTGCGGGCCATTGGATAGGAACTGTGCGGTGCGGGATGATAATAGATACAAAATGCAAATACAACCCCATAGTCATCTGTACCTTGGTACAGGAACGTCTCCAGTGGAAGCTCCATCCCGTTCGTTTATCGATGGAGGTATTCCAATCTTTATTTGGAAATTTCCCCATAAACAACTAGGGCTAGGATACTTCTGGGAGATGCGGCATTCCTCTAGACTCCAGCATGACCAACTCATTCTGCGTAGGGCCGACGAGTGACAGGAGGCGTGGCTGATTCTTCTTCAACAGCTTTCTTCTCTCCGACGGCTATTTGTCCAACCTATGTCAATCAGCGTTCACCACCGAATGTCATACCGAATCAACTTTAGGTCCCAAGGTATGTGGATTTCTATGACAGTGCATAGCTTCTATGCTTTGTCCATGTGCTTCTTCTTGTGGCTCATCTAGTAAGGGCTATGTGTTCAGTGACTGGTGTATAATGTGCAGATTTGCAATCATTATTATTGGCTACTACTACTTAGTTGGCATCCTCGAAGAATACATTAGGCCCTATATAAAATCTTATCAATAGTCAAAACCAAGTGTTCTAAATGAGCTCAAAACGAGAAACTGGACCCACTCACGGCACGGCACGCCTGTCTCATTTGGTCCGTCGGTCAAAGCGCTTCGTCTTCTTGGCATAACAATAGAGTATAGTATTTTTTAGAATGCTCTTGTCATGTCGGTAACATGTGATGACTTAACCAACCTCAATAGACGGCAAAAATGCCAGCCCGCCGTACTTTGAGAGAGATGAGGAGCGAGAAGCGATACGGGCTGCTGGATTACTAGAGCTAGGTGTTGCACGGAGGACAAGAAAAATGGCAATAGCGTGGGTTAGCCATGTAGTATGATGTAATTACACTAGGCTGCCATGTTCCGTACTCTTCCGGTCCATTGTGGTGATGATTGGTTGATTTTATATCTCTGAATAATATAAAATATTATGAGTGCAAACGCTCCACCATGAGGTTCCTTGCTCCTTCTCTCTCGTCGGGAATCTATGCTCTTCCACACATTTTTATTGACGTGAGCTTTGTTCATCCTTTTGCCAGCACGCGGAAACTTGCAGAACGATGAGAAGCTTGTTTACTAAGCCTTCTCCCTCACTAATGCGTGCGCGATGGCTCACAACACGAGGAGAAAGTTTTGCTACGGTGGACGTGCAGCAGTTCATAGTGGGAGTAAAATACTCCTAGGTAGTAACATAGCGCAGTCCAAGACAAGTTTGCTTATGTGGCATGTATTTAATGAGGAGAGATGTGTTTGGAGTAACATAATATGTAGTGTGCGGCACAAGCGAGTAGTCCATCGTAGAAACTAGGGTGGTGCCGGATTAATTCCGCATGTAAATAAGCTTGTAACCGTGGATTTGGGGCTCTTTCCCCTCTCTTCTTTAATGAATGATATGCACACTCATGTGTATTCAAGTAAAAAAGTATGTTACGGTAACATAGCACTTTCCAAGAGAGGATGAGTCTACAAGGTAATAAATGAAGCCAACTAGTATGACACTACTACTATGGTACTTTGCATTATGGAGGTAGTAAATTAGACTAGTGTCATATGCATGACACTAGTCTAACTCACTCTACACTATGACTAGCCAAAGAGCATGGTTAATATTATAGCCAGCTGATGGCTATAAGAAACTGCCATGTTATGTATAGCCATCATTTGTAGTCACTCATATAGTAGTGTGGGCTACAAGGTTGGCTATAACATCACTTAGTACTTTTTCCAACCTTCTCTCTTTCTCTTTCTTCACATTTATTCTATTTGTCTAGGAATCCGCATATAGCTAGGCTCTTGCATGAGAGCCCACTCCCCATAATTTTCCTCGTCATCATCTGAGTCCTAGAAGATCTCACCCAAATCATCATTAGGCATGTAGCCGCCTTGATAGACAACATGCACAAAAGGAGTAGAGGCGACTAGGGACACACCATGTCATGGGCACTCCGTACGTGCTCATGTGTGTGCTTTTCGATCCGTGCTAGCTCTAAGCCCGAGGTTGCGGTCATCTTTGTCTCCGACTAGTCGTTGAGCAACGACGGCAAAGAGGTGCTGCAAGAGATGCGTAGGCGCCATTGTGTGCGAGCTTCGTCGTAGCACGACGAACCGGATGTCGCCGCAGATGGAGCACGCCTCCATGCAGACGAGTGTGTGCGCATGCATGTGTTATTCACGTGCATTCTACGGCCGAGTGTGTGTGCATGCATGTGTTGTGTACGTGTGTTGTGTGCTCCATGTTGTGCGGGTATGTGCCTGAGTTGGATCGGCATGAGTTAGTGCGTTGGCGTGTTTACATGCGTGGCTGCATGCGTCCTGTACATGCATGACTTCTTGCATGGTTACTAATATAAACTATAAAAAATTCTTCAACTTAGCATCCTGATGTATCGTCTCTAGTGGTTAGCAAAGAGTTCATGTTCTTTTATTTGTTTATAGGTGGGCAGGCGGCAAAAAATAGGGGAAAATGCGCAAGGTTCCTTGCAGATGCTCCACCGGGAGGTTCCTTGCTCCTTCTCAGTCGTCGGGAATCTATGTTCTTCAACTCGTTTTTTTACGTGAGCTTTGTTCATCCTTTTGCCAACACGTGAGACATCTAGCATCAAGGTGCACATCTCATGCAAGAAAATGGAGATAATCAGATAAGCAGTGGGTAAGTGAGTCGTGCACTTTGATGGCACCTACTACAAAATATATTTTCTCCTCGATGGCACATGAATAGTGCACGTACTCAATGTCGGAGCACGTGATGGGGGGGGGGGGTAGCCATGACATGGTCAACCCTTTTTTGGAGAGAGTACGTACTAAATAACTTTGATGTGCCCCATCAACTCGCAGATCGACGAGAAGCTTGCTTACTACGCCTTCTCCCTCGCCAACACGTGCACGGTGGCTCGTAGCACAAGGAAAAACTTTTGCTTACAAGCGGTGGACGTGCAGCAGTTCATTTGGTGTCAGATTGCCAGAAGTACTACTGTAGTACCATCATTATTGTTCGGATTCCGGAAGAGGCGAAGAGCCAAGAGCAAGGTCACCTAATAACCTTAGGCTAGGCATAGTGGGAGTAACATAAGTAGGGGTACCTCCTTTTTTTATTCTAGAAACAACCACATGCGGATGCTGGATGGCAGAAGCACAGCAACTGAGTCAAAAATCAAAACCAACCAGTGAACTACTACTACTGGTGAGCATTTGCTAGTAAGTACGTATCATGTACTCCGTCTATCCATGTATATAGGGGTTAATGCACTTTCCAAGACTAACTTTGGCGCTGTTTGGATCCATGGGTTAGAGTTAGTTTGAGCTAGTTGGGGCTCAAATAGCCCTAAATTATCCAAACATGAGGGCTAAATTGGAGCAAGTTGCCCCAAACCCACCAAAAAAACTATCCCACCCAAGAGTCGGTAACATATGATGAGTTAACCGACCTCAATAGATGGCAAAAACGCCAGCCTGCTGCACTTTGAGAGAGACGAGGAGCGAAAAGCGATACAGGCTGCTGGATTACTAGAGCTAGGTGTCAGACGGAGGCCAAGAAATATGGCTATAGCGTAGGTTAGCCATGTAGTACTACACTGGGCTGCCGTGTTTCTTACTCTTTTGGTGTACTGTGGAGATGATTGGTTGATTTTATATCGCTGAATAATATAAAATATTATGAGTGTAGACGCTCCACCACGAGGTTCCTTGCTCCTTCTCGATCGTCGGGAATCTATGAGCATTATTGGTTTGGTGCCGAAAATAGGCATGCCAATGTTTGGTATTGTGCCAAATATTCGCTACTACTACTTAGTTGGTTACTGAGTTGTCTTGCGTATCTCACATAAAGTTGCCAATATTTGGCAAGTCTTAGTATTGCCAATATTTGGCAATTCCAACATTTGGCTAGCCAAATATTGGCAGAAAACCAATCATGCTCTATGTTCTTCCACTCTTTTTTTACATGACAAGGTGCATCTGTCATGCAAGAAAATGGAGATAAGCAGTGCGCAAGTGAGTCGTGCACTACGATGGCACCTAGTGCTACGCAATATTTTTCCTCCTCGATGGCACGTGAATAGTGCACGTACTCAATCACCGAGCACGAGATGCTAGCAATGGACATGGTCGGCCCTTTTTGGGGAGAGTACTAAATACTACTACGTATTAACTTTGATGTGTCCCATCAACTCGCAGAACAATGAGAAGCACACACTGAGACTACACAAAGTGGGAGTAACATAGGTAGTAACTTCACACATGTCTAGATAAAGTAGATGATGTGGCAAGCAATAAATGAAGAAAGAGAGGAAAGTAGTAACATTACACATATCAATGCAAGATGTGTCTGTAGCCTAATAAATGAAGTGTTGCATGTTACCACACATATGTTACCCTCCTCATACTGTTACTATAGAGGTAGTACTAACATAGACTAATAACATGAGTAACATGATCATGTTACTAGTCTATGTTACTACCCATTGTGGCTAGTCTGAGGGGGGTGTCTCCAATAGTGTTCCTCGGCTCGCACCTCTTGCATCACGGTGGTCGAGTTTGGAGTCATTCATCTGGTACACGTGGCATCTCAGATCTGGACACAAGGTGACGTACATCGTCAAGGTCCACGGTCAAGGGGGTCAGGGCGGACGCGACCTCTCACTGCGTCCGCCATTTGAAGCGGTGCGCTGGCCTAGGGTGCCGCCCGCTGCACTCCCAGCTATACCCGCCTCCTCGCCACATTCAAAAACCTACATTTAATACTGCGTGGAATGCGAGAAACAACTCCGGCCACACACATCCGTTCAGGAGCAGGACGCCGGCCGAGCTCCTCTTTCCACCATTTTGTCCACTCTTTCGGCGGCATCCGACAAGCAGGAAGAGTAGTTCTCCGACATAAAAGCCATCTGGGTGGACCGCCGAGCCCGGCAGTTACGAGCGAGGCAGCTCGCTTCTCCACCTACCTCGCCTAGCCCATCGGAGGCAGTTGCCGCACTAAGCCAGCGCATGGTCCCGCAACTGGCCTCTCCAATACAGATCGAGGAAGAGTGCTGACTTGCTCCACGCCAGCTTGTCGGGGAGAACGGCGGCACGGGCATTGTCGTTGCCCTCGACACCGTCGCATCGTACATCGCCTCCAGTGTCTGCGACTGCGCCAGCCACCATCAACGCGCTCGTAGCCGCGACATGCAGGCAGAGAGACAAGCCGTCGTGAATGTCGACGAGGTGATGCGGCTACGCGGATGTCGACGAGGTGACGGGCAGCACGTCCCCGCCCACCATCATCATCGAGAAGAAGTAGAACACGGGAGGCTGTCGGATTCCGGGTTCCCATAAAACCCTAGAGGTTCGAACACTAGGGTGCGCACGAAGATCTCTCCCCCCACTCTAGCTCGCGCACATCATGATCTCACGGCCTAGCTCGACGGACCCAAAGAACAAGAGACACAAGAGTTTATACTGGTTCGGGCCACCGATGTGTTGTAATACCCTACTCTAGTATGGTGTGGTGGATTGCCTCTTGGGCTGAGGATGAGCAGTTACAAGGGAAAAACAGCCTCCCGAGGAGAGGAGTTCTTGTGCTTGGTGAACTTGTGTGGTTGGGGGTGATCTGAATGATCCGTCCCCATTATGGTGGTGGCTAGTCCTATTTATAGAGGCCTGGTCCTCTTCCCAAATATTGAGTGGGAAGGGATCCCACAATGGCCAAATTCAATGGGAGACAAGTAGTACAAGTTATCCTGACTAAAGGTGGTCTTAGCCTACCAAAGGCTCTGGTGGTGACGCCGTTTTGGGCTCCACGGTGACCTCTGTCCTGCCGTCCTGCTAGTCTTGGTCTGATGGCACCAATATGGAAACCTTTTCCTGATGCCTTGGGACTCCTCTCCTGCGCTTTCCCCTTTAGCACCAAAGAGGAAACGAGGACACTATGCGTGCTGAAAACCGCCTGGCCTTGGTCGTCATGGCTTACTTCATAGGGACCTCGCGAGATGTCCCTTGCCTTGATCTCTCCGCCCCTCGCGAGCCTGCTTGGTGAAGCTGCCCCCGAGGTGCTCTTGTGTCGTTCGCCTCGCGAGGCTTGTCCCCTCGCGAGTGTCTTGATTGTTTGCTAGTGAAGATGGGCCGTACAGGGCCGCTGGTGGAGCCACGCTGTGGGCTGCAGGAAGGCAAGTCTGGGGACCCCCATTCCCAGAACGCCGTTAGTAGCCCTAGGCCCAAGGCGCGCTCGGACTTGGCTTTGAGGCGAAGCCAAATGGCAAGTGCGGTGCGCCGCGGGCACCAACAGCTTGTGGCCCCGCTTGCCGCGTGGCGGTTGATTGGACGTGGGCGTCTCCGCTTCCCCACGCTGCCTCGACAACTACCTGACTTTACGAGTCCTTGCTGCATGTAGAAAAAGATCATTATTACCTTAGATCGTGGAGGCTGGCGGTTGGCCTTCCCTTGGCTATAAATGGGAAGAGGGGGCAGAGCCCCTTTCACCCATCTCTTCCTTTGCTTCTCCCGCTCCTTCTTCCTCCTCGCTTCATCGCTTGCTGCATCGACCATGCCGCCGACACGGAGGTTCTCGGCCGTGGACAAGGGAAAGACTCCCCTTGACAAACCCGAGCCACTTCCGCCGAAGAAGAGGCGGTCTCATTGTCACGACATAGTTGGGAGGCCAGAAGTGTCGCAACCATGGTACGAGTGGCCACCTCCCAGGTATCCGTTGCCCTTGTACGCCAGAGCTGAGGGCTCCGGAGGGAGGGGCGACGAGCGCCGCCACCCGTGCCAGGGCCGTGGTCGTCGCGCCATGGTCACACACGCTGTTGCCCGAGGATTCCACGCCGCAGACTCCTCGCGCGAACTCCTCATGTGGGCGATGATGCCTCCGTGCACTTGGATTCGCTTCCCACAGTTCTTCTCCACCGAGATTCCGTCGAGAGGCCCCCTCAAGCTTTGGCTGCAGCATGCCGACTGCGGTGCCCCGGCGACTGGAGTGGAGGTGGAAGCCATTTCCCCAGGCAAGATCGCCCTGAAGGGGGTCGCCATGACGGCGCAGCGGCCGACGCCGAGCCTGCCGCTGGCCTCGCCCGCAGCTCCTCCAGCGACAGTGGTGACTCCTGGTGGTCCAGCGACTCTCCCGAGCCCTACGAGATTCTGGAGATGAGCGACGAAAACTACATGCCTCCGAGCTATCGCCGGGCCCGGAGTAAGGCCCCAGCGTCCAGCCACCGCCGTCGCTGATCTAGATGGGGTTGGCGCCGGCCTCTCGTGGCCCATAGTTGATGATGGCGTCGGCAACCTCGGCGTGTGTATATAGAGCTCCTAGGAACTCCCTTCTTTTTGATCCCTGTGAGGAATCGAAATGGACCCCGTGGGGGCGTGTAAAGGGTCTATAATGTCTTCTGTTCATATTATCCCTATTATGAGAATTTGTGAACGCATGTCTTGTTTTGGCTCGGTCTCCCCTTTCCAACCCCACGATAGCTTGGTGCTCTATGCCGACAGGTCCCGGTCCCCAGGCAGGCTGCAGCCATCGCTGGTATGCCAGGTCGCGATGTCGTGGTCAAGACCAGGAGGTGACCAGCCCGAGGTCCAGTAAGAGCTCCTGAGGCGCGATGCTCAAGAGGTCCCCTTTAGTGCTCAAGCAACTACCAAGAGGCAGGAAAGGGTGGCGATGTTGCCGTAACAAGGCTGCCACAGGTGAGGATCCTATGCTGTAGCGCTGGGTCGATCCATGTGCGAGACTTATCTTGGCATTCCGGAGCTGGTTCCTTGCGTTGTGCCAGACTTGTGTGTCGAGCACTGTTGGGTAGCTAGGTTAGGCCCGCGCGAGCCTCCCCCTATTCTCCATGCTCTTCTATGTGCTCTACGTCCTCACGTCCCGGCCCTCGAGTGAGCTTAGTCGCCGCTGGTATGCCAGGTCGCGATGACGTGGTCAAGGCCAGGGGGTGAGGGCTGGAGAGCCAGTAAGAGCTCCTGAGTTACGATGCTCAGGAGCCCCCTTTTAACGCGCAAGCGAATTGCATGGGAGAAGAAGGAGCCCGTGGTACCGCCCGCTATCGTCCTCAGGAGGACCCTTGAGGTTAGCACGAGGAGGGACATAGATCGCCACGATGATTGTCGGTCTGCCATAGGTCACTCTGCAAGGAGGTGAAGGCACTGAGGGTCTGGTGAGGTGACGTGCGCGGGCGTGCCGCGAGCCAGAGCTCGACCACTCAGATTTGTCAGTGCTGTAGGGACGGACCCGAGCACAAGCGCCATGCCAGCATGGGTAGCTCCCGTGGTGGGTGACAATAAGGTAGGTGATAACCATAGATAGATCATGCATGGAAAGTGAACTAGCTTAGGTAAATGCAAGAACGATACACGCCACTGGGTTGGACCCGAGCGGCTTGGGGATGATGCAACCCGAGTGGCGCCCCAGCAGAGTAAGCTAAAGACGTAAAAGGATACATGCCGCAGGGACAGACCCACGCGGCCTGGGAATGATGCAGCCCAGGGGGTGCTCCCAGCTAAATAAACTTGGAAAATGTCACCTGGTTTGGTTGTCTAAGAAGTGTTGGTGTAGCTGAAGGCACGTGGCGATGGGGTTGCTCCTCATGAGCCACCGGGACCCAGAGCCTCGGGAGCCTCTGGAGGCTCAAGTGGCCTCCTAAGGACTGTCTCCATCTCTACCAGGACTGCGTGATGCCTAGCCTCCTGACCTGCCAGGATGCTCTACAGGTTGCGCTGGAAGGCGGCTGCCATGCTCGGCAGGCCGAACGGCATGCGAACGTAGCTGTGAGGTGGACCCTCACACTGTCCAACACGCGAAGGCCAGAAGCGCTCCTGAGATGCGGCCCTGTTGAGCCCTGGAATGTCGATGGAGACGTGCAGCTCACCACCCTCGCCTGGATGGGGAGCAGCACCAGGTGGGCGGCAGTCACCGCGCATGGCTATTGCATCATGCAGCTCATGAGTGGCCTTGGTGATGAACTCCTGAGCGTCGGGCGCTCCTCGCCCGGTGTCCTCCTGAGGGAAACATGCCGCGAAGCACGCCTCCACGTGGTGCCCGAGCGCTTCCCACACGATGCTGGCTACATCCGAGGCCCTCCAGAAGAGAGCCCCCGAGCCCTGCCCTAGGAGGTTGCCGGGCGCGCCTCCCTATGCGAGGGAGGGAGGCGCCCCAGGCACGGGCGCAGATCCTGAGTTGGCGCCACTCCCCTGAGGCCCAGTGTGGGGTAGCTGCTTCTTGTTCTTGTGGCTGGCCTCAGGAGGGTACTACAAATATGCGCTGACAGGGTCCTCGACTGCCGCAGCTTGGAAGGCGCTTGAGGGAGCACACCGCGTCTCTTTCTTCGCAGGGGACTATGATGATTCCGCCGCTTCTCGGCATCTTGATGACATTGTAGCCATGGTGGGTGACTGCCATGTGTACCCGAGGATGGCATTGTACGACAGGCGGATGTGGGTGACGTCGAAGTCGACGAGCTCGGTTTGGTAGTTATCGCAATAACCGAAGGTGATAGGGAGACGAACTTGACCTATCGGGGTGGTGGAGCCGTCAGTCACTCCTTAGAAAGGCTTGGTGGGCTGAAGCTGATCATATGGTACTTGAAGGCTGTCGAATGTCTCGATGGTCTGGACATTGAGCCCTGCGCCGCCGTTGATGAGGGTCTTGGTGACTTAGACATTGCTGATGACAGGTGAACAGAGCATCGGGAGGACGTCAGCGGTTGCCGCACATTTGAGCTAGTCCGCCAAGCTAAAGGTGATGGCGTACTTGGACCATCTGAGCGGGCGCGTGGCCTCGAGCTTGGGGAGGGCTGCATTCACCTCATGAGAGAAGTGCTTCAAGATGCACTGGGAAGCTGGGGCCTGAGCGCCACCCAAGATGCAGGCGATGGCGCCTGGCTCCTGGAAGCCCCCAGCCCCTTCGTCCTTTTGGTGGTCGTCGTTCCTCCTTGGTGGTGGCGGCAGCGGAGGGAGACCAGGATTGCCCTGAGGATGGTCCTCGCGAGGCTGGTCCCTCCAGGCGCCCTCACGAGGCTGGTCCTGCCAGCAGTCCTCGCGAGGCTGACCGCGCCACTCCTAGCGGGGCCCGCGTTCATCCCAACGTCCTCCACCTCGTCCACCTCCTCAGCCGTAGCCCCGGTCATTGCGCTCGAGGCGTCGACCAAAGCATCCATCCCGGATGGCCCTAAGCTCTTGACAATCATTGGTGTTGTGGCTGCGCATGTTGTGGAAGGCGCAGAACATACGGCTACCCTTGGACGACTCGGGAAGGTCCCAGCCGCACTTTGTGTATGGCTCTGCCACGAGTACGGCCAACCCTTTGCGCTTAACGTCCTTGACCTTGTCCTTCTTCTCCTCTGGATCCACACAGGGAGCTCGAGGAGGGAGAGGCGCCCCTCCTCAGCTCTTGCACACTTGGTTGCTATGTTGAACAGCTCCAAAGTCGTGCACAGCTCCTCATGGATGGCGAGCTCCTCCTTCATCTTGATGTCGTGGACTCCATCGGAAAACGCCGAGATGATGGACTCGTCCGTCACCTTAGGGATTTTGAGGCGCACACTATTGAAGCATTGGATGTACTTCTTTAGGGTCTCTCCCGGCTGTTGCATGATGTGGCGTAGGTCACCCGTGGCTGGGGGGAGGTCGCGAGTGCCCTGGAAGTTGGCGACGAAGTGGTCACGCATCTCATCCCAGGAGGAGATTGAGCCCGGGGGCAGGTTCAGGAGCCATGAGCGGGCGCCGTCCTTGAGAGCCATGGGGAAACAATTCGGCATGACCTTTTCGTCGTCGTTGGACGCCTCGATTCTCAGCTCGTAGAGCTGCAAGAACTCCGCAGGGTCGGGGGTTCCGTCGTCAGATGTGGCTTGAACTTGCCCGGCCAGATGACGCTACACAGCTTAGGAGTGAAGGTGCAGCAGCCTGCCGTGGCCACCGGGGCCCGTCGTGGAGGCAGAGCTTCATCTTGGTGTCCCCGCGCCGCCACGGCAAGTGGCACATGGCCCTGTCATGGCAAACGATCCTGACGCGGCGGTGCTGGGAGCGTGGAGCATTTTCTTATGGCCATGGAACTTCTTGGCAGCTTCTTTCTTCATGTGCGGGCACATGGCGCGGTGGATCATGCCGTGGGACCGCACATCTTGGGGCGAGGATGCCATCTTGACGCGGAGGGGCGGAGGCGCTCCATGTGGTGCGCGTCTCGGCGCGAGGACGCCGTCTTGATGTGGAGGGGGCGGAGGCGCTCCGTGAGCCACATCGCGTGCTGCCGGGGGCGAGCGAGGCAGCGAGAGGGATGGTGCAGGAGAGCCCGCCATGGCACTGACGAGCTCAGCGATCCGGTCCAAACAGTCCTCGTAGAGGTCGTCAACCGGGCGGTAACGTAGGAGCTCGTGTGCCATGAGCAGCGCGGCCTATGCGTCCGTGGGTGCGCGGCGAGCGTGAGACGATGAGCCAGCCGGAGTCAGCGACGGGGTGGCGGTGCGGCCGTCTCGCCGCATGGATGGGTGCAGTGAGGAGGCTTGCTGCTAGTTTGCCGCCGGGCCGGTAGCGGCGTTGGCGGCGGGAGACGGAGAACAACGGGGAGGCCCGTCGATAGGGCTGTCTGAATGATACGAGTGGCTAGAGCGGCCCGACGCTCAGTGCGGGCCCGGCGAGCGTCGGCCATGAGCTTGGTGGAGTGGGGAAGCACAGATTGATGAGGGGAAAGCTTCGGCGCACCCCTACCTGGCGCGCCAAATGTCGGATTTTGGGTTCCAGCAAAACCCTAGAGGTTCGAACACTGGGGTGCGCACGAAGATCTCTCCCCCTTCTCTAGCTCGCGCACATCCTGATCTCACGGCCTAGCTCGACGGACCCAAAGAACGAGAGACATAAGAGTTTATATTGGTTCGGGCCACGGATGTGGTGTAATACCCTACTCTAGTGTGGTGTGGTGGATTTCCTCTTGGGCTGAGGATGAGCAGTTATAAGGGAAAAACAGTCTCCTTAGGAGATGTGTTCTTCTGCTTGGTGAACTTGTGTGTTTGGGGTGATCTGAATGATCCATCCCCATTAAGGTAGTGGCTACTCCTATTTATAGAGGCCCTGGTCCTCTTCCCAAATATTGAGCGGCAAGGGATCCCACAACAGCCAAATTCGAAGGGAGACAACTAGTACAAGTTATCCTGACTAAAGGTGGTCTTCGCCAGCCAAAGGCTCTGGTGGTGACGCCGTCTTGGGCTCCACAGTGACCTCCATCCTGCTGGTCTTGGTCTTGTTGCACCGATATGGAAACCTTTGCCTGATGCATCGGGACTCCTCGCCTGCGCTTGCCCCTTTAGCACCAAAGAGGAAACAAGGACACTATGCGCGCTGGCACCCGCCTGGCGCCCGCCTGGCCTTGGTCCTCATGGCTTACGTCAGAGGGACATCGCGAGGTGTCCCTCGCCTTGATCTCTCCGCCCCTCATGAGCCTGCCTAGTGAAGCTACCCCTGCGGATGTCTTGTGTCGTCCGCCTCGCGACGCTTGGCCCCTCATGAGGGTCTTGGGTGTTTGCTGGTGAAGATGGGCCATACAGGGCCGCTGGTGGAGCCACGCTGTGGGCCGCACGCAGGCAAGTCTGGGTAACCCCGTTCCCAGGATGCCGACAGAGGCCGCCGCCGATTGTATCCCATGAATACAACCGGTGTCTTGCATGATTCTTCTTCTGTCGGATGCTAGAGGAGGAGAAAGAGATCGTGCAACGACCGTTTAGATTAGGTATTTTAATTCTACCAGGCTGTTGTAATGGGAGTATTATAAGTACTATCATGCATGCCAACTAGTAGTAGGAAAATTTGATTAGGTGGCGCAGAATTAAATGAAGAGAGAGTTGAGTATCATATTATGATATCGTATGGAATTAAGACCTCTTCCAATGCAAATGTGCTTAGATGAGGTGCTAAGTGCATTAAATGCCTTAGCAACTCAAGTCTCCAATGCATAGGTGCTTCGTTTGTTGTTGCTAAGCTTGCTTCATTTAATTAGCTATAGACTCAAAACTCTCTTTCCATCGTTTCTTCCTGTTGTCATCAAACTAGTCTCTCTCTTCTTAATTAACTTGCCACATCATATTTTATGCCTACTTAGCAGGCTTAGCAGCTATACATGGTGGAGCACTGGGAGAGGCCAAGGCTGGTCATAGTGGGGAGTAACTTATACTGTAACATATTACCATGTTACTCTAAAGATCTCTCTCCTCATTAACTACATGCCACATAAGCAAAATTTTCTTGGAGTGCACTGTGTTACTAGTACCTAAGTTACTCCCACTATGAGGCGGGCGATGAGCCGCCGAGGTAGCCCGACGACCCCTTGAGCTCTCCTTGTAGGGAAGGTCGGGGTCCATTGGGTACATCTCCGACGACATCCGTGGCTTCCGACGGCGTCGTTGCCATTTCATTAGTGTAAATAATTAGTCAATTCCTAGCCAACAATCAAAACCGCCTAAACTCAAAGATGTGAACACTAAAACCGCTCAACGGGGTGATATACCTGATTTTTAGATATTTGAGGGTAAAAATCATACTGAAATTGACTTTGGGGGGTTATTTGTCCATCAACATACATTTGAGGGTGAAAATATACTTCTTTCAATGGTCCGCTAGTCAGAGTATTCTTTTTAGATTTATAACATGTGGGACTGAGTGTGAGCGAACCGATCTCAATCGACGGCAAAATCGCCTGCCGGACACACTTTGAGAGAGATGAGGAGCAAGAAGCGATATGGGCTTGTCGTGTCATGAAAGAAAATGGTTGGTCTCATGTTTAAAACTTCTTGTACTATAGTAGAGGTATATGTAGATGTAGATGTAGACGTAGATGTAGATGTAGTGTACACATAGATGCAAATGTAGATGTACATGTTGAGGTGTAGAGATAAGTGAGACTCACCAATGGTCACCAACGTAGGCCGAGTACGTGCGCGAATCACTGACACAAAAAAAGGAGTACGTGCACGAAGAGAAAAATTGCAGGCATGGACGCACGTACTCTGTGCCTCATTCCCTAACACACACCCGCGGGTACACGGTGGAGTCATTTCTAGATGAAGAGGCAGCTCACGTGATAATTTGACGCATTTAGTAGTTGTTCACTTAGTGGAGGGTCGGGAACCACGCGTGGACGAATCAAAGTTTGACCATAACGCGGTGGCGTGTTTGTTTTTAATTTTTTTTCTTCAATGGAACGTACATAGTTTTTTTCTTGAATGGCACGTGAATCGTGCACATACTAAATGACAGAGCATGGGATGGGATGGTAGCCATGGACATGGTCGACCCTTTTTGGAAACTACTACACTGGTACTTTGATGTACATTTTGAAAAAAAACTACTACTTTGATGTGTCATGTCAACTCGCAGAACGATGAGAAGCTTGCTTACTACACCCTCTACATAGCCCACACTTTGTATGGCTAGTTATAGTGGGAGTCACTTAGCGCACTCCAAGAATATTTTTTCTTATGTGGGAAGTAGTTAAAGAGAGGTGGTATCATAATATGTTACTGTAAGATAGCGTTTCCCAAGACAAGATGAGTCTACAAGGTAATAAATGAAGCCATCATAACATTACTGTACTACTCCCTCCTTTTGGTTTATAGGGCTCCCTCCTTTCCGGTTTATAGGGCTCAATTCGAAAATCTCACCAACCAAGGTAGATGATAGTGGTGGATTACTTTTTGTAATTTGCAAAAGCACCCAACTTATGCTCTTGTTTTCCTCAAAAATTTATGTTTACCATTGTATTAATTGCAATGCATGCATGCATAAAGTACATGCATTGGTCAATTTTCTCTTAGTACTTGCATGCAATTATTTAACGCACCTTGAAATCTAAACTTGTGATGGGGAACAAACAAATTGATACTTATAAAATGGAAAAACTAAGATTTTGAGATAAGCCCTATAAACCGGAAAGGAGGGAGTACCAACATAGACTGGTGTCATATGCATGAAACTACTAGTGAGTATGGGAGCACATGATATTTCCCCGTCCGGACTAATCCCAAGTTGGCTTCTCACCTTCTTGGCCCAACAAAAAACCCTCCCCCCTCCTGCGCGCGCTTCCTGCCCAGCGCCAGCTGAGCCCTCCGCTCCACATTGATGGCAAGTCAGGACGACGCGACCTCTCACTACTTCCGCCGTTGAAGCGGTGCGCCAATCTTGGGCACCACCCGCTGCACGCCCGGCATTTCAGACTACACAGTGGAGAGTAACTTTAGATAAAGTACTACAATTAGATGACGTAAGGATTTAAATATAGTATTTGTGCTTAGGTGAAGGAGAGAGAAGAGGAGAGAGAAGAGAAGCGGGTTGTAAACTTGTAGCCGGTTATAGCAGGAGCGCCAACATACTTTGTGAGACAAAAGGTGGGGCCATTATTAATGATATAGTATTATACTAAAGGGACTAACTATTGTACTAGCAGGCTATTAGGTTGGTTCTACATGATGTGTCAACTTCATATAGCCGGATGTTGGCTATACTATTAATCATGCTCTAAGTGTTGTGTGAGTGGTACTAAATTTAGTCCCATACTGCTAGGTGAGTGTGAGTTGCACCACTATAATGTGATCTATTCTAGCATTTGCATGAGCATGATAATAGGAAACCTACACGCGCGCTCTTCGAGAACTAGCCTGTCCAAGGACAAAAGCTATCCACGTGGTCTATATTTTTGTTGGTTGGAAAATATATTAATTCATTAATTAATAATTAACGGATGCCTTAATTACTCAGCCATTTCTGATTGTTTTGGATAGTGGGGCTATTATTGACTTGGACGTGGGGTTTGGGCCAAAGGCCAACTATTATACTCGGTCTTACTTGCATGACCGACCTGACAGGCTCTACCCTAGCCGCCGCTGTATCATATGGTTTCGCACCGTTCCAGATCTTAGCGCCGCCACACAATTCTTATCCCCTCCTCCTTCCGGCGTGCACCACGAGAAGGGACAACAGTCCTCCGAACCCCTCCTTTCATGATCCTCTACGGGAGAGGGGCGATCAGGTTTTTGTGGAGCACACTCCTATGACTGCTGTCAGTTACGACTTCCTCGACGATAGCCTTCTTCCCCGACCTCGATAACCTCTTCATCAACGACAAGAGTGACAACATCAACCACAACGGTTCTGCTCCCGATGTACAATATGTGATTCTGTCCTCCTGGTTTAGTCCGCATCATTACTTTGATCTTTGCAATTGTCGTCATGATCTATTTACTATTGATTCGGATTAAATCTCATAGTAAATTGCTCATATATTCAACAATCCAATCAAAAAACCTGAATATAGGCAATTTACTCCGAGTGGTTTTGCTACGCTTTTGAAGCCACCTACTTTTAAGGGGGTGCAGTATAAAAGGTGGCGCACAAGAGCACTTTATTGGTTTCAGATCATGTACTACTATGACGGCACTAAGGGTAAGCCTGAGGGCGATCTTAATTGTACACAACATGAAGCTTTTGAGAACATGGATACCCTCTTCAAAGTAGCCCTGCTGAGTGTTCTTGACGATTCCATTATGGATTCATATATGTTGTTTTACTGCGGCAAAGACATGAGGGCTGCGCTTGAGGCCACGTTTGGGGCCTCGGGCGCTGGCAATGAGTTGTACATCATGGAGCAATTTTGTGACTATAAGATGACTGATGAGCTCTCTGTTGTTCAGCAGACTCATGAGATACAGTCACTCGCTAAGGAACTTGAGTACATTAAGTGTGTGTTGCCGGACAAATTTGTTATTGGGACCATCACTGCCAAGCTTCCACCTTTGTGGAACGATTCTGCTACTTCTCTGAAAAACAAGAGACATGAGTTTTCTGTTTCGGATCTCATTAGCACTCTTGAATTTGAAGAGAAGGCGAGAGCAAAGGACACACGTGCTCGGGTCGCTGAGGGAACTTCCAGCCCAACCAGCCCCAAAACAACAAGAACAAATCTCAGGGGAAAGGAAGTTTGATGCAAAGAACAAGCCGTCACATTCTACCAACTTCAAGAAGAATTCTCATAACGGGAAGGGATACAAACCTAAATTTTGGTAGCACCGCACAAAATTTATATGGCTGCATCTACCTGCTGTCAGCTAACCTCATGGTGCTCCATGTATTCCTACATTTGTAACTAGGTACAATGACCACCGCAAGATGAAATAAGCTTATTCATACATTGACTTGCTGATTGCAGTGCGGAACAATCCTGTCATGTGTGGAGGAGCAAACAAGCAGTGCAGCCGAAGGTGGAAATCAACCAAGGACTTATGAAATTATATATAATCTTCCTCAGGCAGGTCAGTATCCTCTTCGTCCAGATGATCGTGTTTTGTCATGCCGAGCTATTGATATGTGTTACTGTGTTGCAACACCATTTAAGTATAGCTATTGTTTTCCTACCTTTCCAGATTCAGGACAATGAAGATGATTTCATGGGAACTGCACAACATGGACTCATGTTGAGTCATCTCTATTGCCTCATGTGTTTGCTGCAAATGTGTCAACATCAATTGCATGATGAGGCAGCTAGCTAGCTGTGGAGTTGCCAACATGCTCAAAGTGCTCGCAACATTGAGAAGAAACAAACATGCCTAGGAAATTAATGCGTGCGCAAGGAGGCCCTTTGCTCGGAGAAGCATCGACCAATTTTCTTTATTTCCACACCTTCTCATAGCTTTGTATTGGTTATACTATGGTGAATCATTGATATGCATAAACATGCTGAACTTTTGTTCTTGTGAATTTTAGTATGCATACCGTATCTTCTGAAGCTTAGTTTAATGTGAATGTTGACTAGCCTGTGAACCTTTACAATCTAGTAAGTTTATTGTAGGCCTGTTATTTGACACCTCACTTTGTCGTGCTACGCGACCAGTGTGAGTGTCTGCATCTAGTACCGCATCCTCTAATTTGGTGGATGCCAAGTTGAAAAAGGTTACCCATGACTAGCCATAAGCTGGAGGCGTCTCTTTTTTTTCTTTCGAATGGGCAATAAGCTGGAGAGTGTGTCAGGCTGCCTCTAGTGTTAAGGCCGTCCAGTACGAAACACGGGCAATCGACTGGGCCGATACAAAAGCCTATCCATCTTAAAGCCCATTTGTTTTTAGTTTTTGTGAGGAGAAGCCCATATTTCTTGAAGAGGGGGCGATCCCAGAAGAACCCTCCTTCCTCCTTGCTTCCACTTATACTACAGCTCGCTGGACTCTCCCGCTTCCGTTGCCCCCCAATTCCCCCCGCTCCCCATCTTCCTCACTCATTCAGAAAACCCCCGCTCACCTTCTTCCGCACTCGTACATAAAACACATGCTCCTCTTCTTCCACTCCTACAGAAAACCCAAGCCCTCCTTCTTCCCCACTCGCACTGCCACTAGGCTCTTCTCTGGCTACTCTACTCAAACCCGTGAGCTTAGCGCGACGCCCACAAGGAAAATGGAGTCGGCTGGCCCCAGCACCAAGAAGATGAGGCTCCCGCCAGCAGCGACATCGGTTGTAGATCCAATTGTAGATCCCGCACCCGACAGTGCAGGGAGAAGCGGTGAGCCCCCCCTCCTGGATTTGAGGAACCAGTAGAATCTCCAGTGGACTACATCAGCGATCTCCCGGACGTCATCCTTGAGGAGATCATCTCGCTTCTCCCCACCAAGGATTGCTGCAGCACACAAGTCCTCTCAACTCGGTGGCACCCTCTATGGTGCACCGCGCCCCTCAATCTCGACCGTCGTCAGATATTTGTCCTTCCTGAATTTGATCTCCTCAGAGCCATCGTCTCCTCTCACCAGCAGGGCCCCGTTCAATGCCTCTGCATCCCGACACGCTACCTGTTGTCCATACCTGGCATGATGGACGCTTGGCTGACATCCCCTGAATTTGGAAAACTCCAGCAGTTTGAGTTCTACCATTACCACAAAAGTTTCATACAACGAACACACCAAGAATTCGTGCCCACACCACCGTTGGCCATCTAACGGTTTTCCTCCTCTCTCCACACCGCCACCTTCGCCCAGTGCCATCTACCAGACGATCTGGTACAAATTCTTTGACTCCCACTGCTTAAAAAACATTGCTTGTGGTGGTTTATCTGTCAGAGGCCTCACTGCACAACATCATCCACTCCAGTTGCCCTCCCCTGGAGCGCTTACTGATTGTTTTGGGAATAGAAATCCTTATCAGCTGTCTCCAAATAAAGTCACCTCACCTTAAAAGCATTGGAATATGTTTTGAAGGACAACATCTCATCATCGAAGATGCCCCTTCACTTCAACGGTTGCTCCTTGATAATTGTTATAGACCTTCGCAAATAACTATCGTCTCTACGCCCAAACTGGAGACCTTGGGTGTAATTCGTGATCCGTTTAATGATCATGGGAAGTTGGTGTTTGGCTCCTCACATTTTCAGGTACCGTATATTATCATCTACACATTTGTAATCATAAGCTGCATTTTCATTTGTGCGCATAAGTTTTATATCATCTTGGAGTACACTTTGGGTACTAATATTATGTTATATGCTCAATGAAGAGTTCGTCCATGGATAGCCTATCAATGCTGCTGAATTCTGTCAAGATCTTATATATTGGAATGTATAGTTTTGATCTGAACATAATTATTTGCTTGTTGCGATGCTTTCGGTCTCTGTAGAATTTATATATAGAGGTGATGATTTCATGCACCTTGAAAGCCCGTATATATTGTACTAGAATTAACCGTTCAGCTGTCGCTCTTTCGACATACTCTTTTTTCAGACCTTAACAGTTTTAAATCTTCATGTCTACTTAGGTACTGCGACCACATGGAGAAAAACGTATAACCAATCGGTGGTGTAAGAAGCACTAGGATTTTCTCAGTTCTCATGACATTCGTTTGAGGACAATAACGATGGAAGGATATGCATCCAACCAAGCAAACAAAAGCTTTGTCACATTCTTCCTGTTGAATGCAAGGTTACTATTGTCCATGAGGCTTATGTTTTACCGCAAGAGATTTCTCACGGAAGGACATGTTGAACAGCAAAAAAAGAAGTTTTAGGTGGAAAAATGGGCTTCTAAACGTGCTCGGCTTCTATTTACAATAAGTTGTAGTCATCCTGAAATAATTTTTTTTCATAGGATGTTGATTTTATGGATCAGACTGATTCATTTTTTTGTGACTATGAAAAAGAGTGGTCGGGTTAGATGTTACTGCCATGTTCAATCTGGGTTTTGTCTAAAAATTTGATGAACAATTAATCCTTGGGCTTTTTGTACCGTTTGTAAGCTTGGGTTGCATGTTATTTCCCTCGTACTCCCCTCCACCTGCCACTACACTGCCGCATCTTCCATGGCTGCTGTTCGTTCCCATCTGAGGCCTCGCCGTCGTTCTCCGCCTTGGTTCACTCGCCGTGCCCACCACCGTCTAGTTTTGTCAATATGGTCAACAACCAAGAGGAATCAGGAGATGACTGTATGTGGAGAGGCTGACAGTAGGGACCCACCAGGGTCATTGTATTATGCAAGCAGGTGCCTTGTTATTACAAGTCAAAAAAATACTTCCTCCTAATTGTTTGACAACTTGGTCCCACACCATTGTCAATGTAGTCAATAAACGATAAAATTACAAAAAAAAGCGGATAACACTAGGGACCCAGCAGCTCGCCCAGTTGTTTTTTCGTTTCAGAGACGAAGCTCAACTGCGCGCTGTGCGGGGGCTGTGGCCCGTCTAGCCCACGCTTACGCTTTTATTTAAGCAAATGACGAGCCCAGTTGATATCTTTTTTCTTTCTGAAAATGGATAGCCTAGTTCTTTTTTTGAGAATACCAAAACCGAGGCCTACTTACTTTTCTCAGCCCTGCTGGGCTACAAATCTTTCAAGACGAGGAGGGATGTAAGTAGTAAGAAATGGGCTTCCCCAGAAAATGGGCTATAAGTTGTAAGGAATGAGCTATAAATTTTTAAACCAAAGCCAACCAGCAATTTCATTAAATATCATTTTTTTTCTGGATTTCTCTACTCTCTACTCTTATAAAAACCAAAGCCAACTGGCAATTACATTAAAATATCATTTTTTCTCCCACGAGATAAACTACTCATACAAATGCATCTTAATGTTCCGTGCAACGCACGTGCATCTTGCTAGTTAAGATTTTAAATTTCATTCATTTTTTGAGGAGAATTGTTTTTTGAATTTTATTTTGATATAATTTTTTAAAAATTGTTTTTAGCGTGACTCGAAATTTCGTGATTAAAAGAGTTCGGACCCCACCGAAATATGCAAAATTTCGTTGAATTTTTTAGCAGTGCCCAGAATATATATTGTGTAATGCTAATAAAAAGAATATGGGCTTCAAATATCCTTAAGAATTAGCAAATGGGTTGTAAATTATTGAAAATAATGGCAAATGGGAAGGATGTTGTTTTCCACAGATTTGGAGGTTGACTTCTGGGCCTACTAGGTTGGCGATGACATTGTCCTAATTTTTTTTACGCGTACGCAAGGCTTTGTCAACTTAGTCAACATAGAGCACTGACTGTTGGATGTCCATCCAACGGCCACCGTGCTTCTTCAATCTCTGATCTTCCTGCTCCAGCCGCCCAAACCAGCGCCGGTGGGACTGCGTGCTCCCTCCTCCCGTGGCTGGTTGTGCTGCCGCTAGGCCATCCCTCTACCCACCCGCACATCCTGTTATTTCCCGGCGACGTCAGCCTCACCCCACAGCCAACCAGTCAGCGCTCGTACTCCCCTCAGGATGGGCATCCACTGCGATGGTTTCGCCAGCTCCGGGTCGTTCCCTTCCTGGGCCTTCCGTCGTTCATCGCGTTTGTGCTCTCGGCGCGATGAGGTCAACATGGTCAATATATAACAGGCACTGGAAGAGGCTGACAGTAGGGCCCAGACAAGGAAATGCCTCCTTATTACACGCAAAATACTGATTCCTCCACCTGACAGCCGGGACCCACCATCTATATCTTCATAAGCAAGGAAGTGCCTTATTATTATGAACCAAAAAATGAATACTCCCCCAGCTAGCTGGGACCCACCATAGTGGGAGGCTGACTTGTGGGCCTACTAAGATGACGGGGACGGAGGCCTTTGTCAACTTAGATAATATGAACGATTCTAGCTCCAGTGATTGTAAGATGTCCATCCAACGGCCGTAATGCTTCTCCAACCTCTGGGGTTCTTGCTCCAGCTTCCCAAACAAGCGTCGGCCGTGCCGCCTGCTCCTGCATCCCGTGTACGGCTGTGCTGCCAGCGCTGGCCATGCCATCCCTCTATACACACCCACACCTCTTGTTATTCTCTGGCGACGGCAGCCTCACACCGCAGCCGAAGCAGTCAACCCACGTACTCCCCTCCATGTTGGCATCCATTGTCGCGTCTTCCCCGGCTCCGCGTCGTCCCCTTCCTAGGCCTCGTCATCGTCCACCGCCCTGGTGCTCTCGGCGTGGCATGGTCAACTTGGTCAAGGAATGACTTCCATCAAAAGAGTATTGTACGTGGAGAGGCTTACGGCTGGGTCCACGGCAGCAGCAAGGAAGTGCCTCCTTATTATGCACAAAATGATTATTCCTCCACCTGACAGGAGGGACCCACCGGACGGGCCACCGTATTTCGTGAAAAAAATGTTTCCCCTTGACTGATGGGACCCACTGCTACCTCTTGAGCACTGCGTTGGTTTTCCCTTGAAGAGGAAAGGGTGGTGCAGCAAAGTAGCCTAAGTATTTCCCTCAGTTTTGAGAACCAAGGTATCAATCCAGTAGGAGACTACACGCAGGTCCCTCGTACCGACACAAACAAATAAGAACCTCGCAACCCACGCGATAAAGGGGTTGTCAATCCCTTCACGATCACTTACGAGAGTGAGATCTGATAGAGATAATAATGATAAGATAAATATTTTTGGTATTTTTATGATATAGATTGAAAGTAAAGATTGCAAAATAAACGGTGCCTGAAATAACTTGTTGACGGGAGATTAATATAATGGAGAATAGACCCGGGGGCCATAGGATTCACTAGTGGCTACGCTCAAGATAGCATAAGTATTACGGTGGGTGAACAAATTACTGTTCATCAATTGATAAAAAAGTGAATAATTATGAGAATATCTAGGCATGATCATGCATTGTTGAGGAAATTGTTAACTGGTAGCTGCTCGGTCGGCTGGTGAGTAGGGGATTAATAGGCTAATCGGCAAGTTAATCAGCCATTTAATCAATTAATCGGATGATTTATCGGGTAATCGGCTACTCGGAGACCCTATGAGTAGGGATTAATCGGCAAGTTAACTGGTTAATCGGATGAATTCTTGAACAAGGTCATGTATATAGGCATCACATCCGTGACAAGTAGACTGACTCCTGCCTGCATCTACTACTATTACTCCACACATCGACCGCTATCCAGCATGCATCTAGAGTATTAAGTTCATAAGAATAGAGTAACGCATTAGGTAAGATGACATGATGTAGAGGGATAAACTCAAGAAATATGATATAAACCCCATCTTTTTATCCTCGATGGCAACAATTCAATACGTGTCGTTTCCCTTTCTGTCATTGGGATCGAGCACCGCAAGATTGAACCCAAAGCTAAGCACTTCTCCCATTGCAAGAAAGATCAATCTAGTAGGCCAAACCAAACTAATAATTCGAAGAGACTTGCAAAGATAACCAATCATATATAAAAGATTTCAGAGAAGAATCAAATACTGTTCATAGATAGGCTTGATCATAAACCCACAATTCATCGGATCTCGACAAACACAACGTAAAAAGAGTTACATAGAATAGATCTTCAAGAAGATCGAGGAGAACTTTGTATTGAGATTCAAATAGAGAGAAGAAACCATCTAGCTAACAGCTATGGAACCGAAGGTCTGAAGTAAACTACTCACACATCGTCGAGGGGCCATGGAGTTGATGTAGAGGCCCTTCGTGATCGATGCCCCCTCCGGCGGAGCTCCGGAAAAGGCCCCAAGATGGGATCTCTTGGGTACAGAAGGTTGCACTGGTGGAAATAGGGTTTCGTGGTACTCCTGGATGTTTTTGGGGTATATGAATATATATAGGAGGAAGAAGTAGGTCGGTGGAGCCACGAGGGGGGAGGGCGCGCCCAGGGGGTAGGCGCGCCCCCTGCCTCGTGGCCACCTCGTTGGTTGCTTGACGTCTACTCCAAGTCCCGTGGATCACGTTTGTTCCAAAAATAACGCTCCCGAAGGTTTCATTCCGTTTGATATTCCTTTTCTGCGAAACACTGAAATAAGCAAAAAAAACAGCAATTTGAAATGGGCCTTGGGTTAGTAGGTTAGTCCCAAAAATAATATAAAAGTGTAAAATAAAGCCCTTTAACATCCAAAACCGATAATATAATTGCATGGAACAATCAAAAATTATAGATACGTTGGAGACGTATCAAGCATCCCCAAGCTTAATTCCTACTTGTCCTGAGTAGGTAAATGATAAAAACAAATTTTTTGATGTGGAATGCTACCTAGCACAATTCTGAATGTAATTCTCTTTATTGTGGCATGAATATTCAGATCCGGAAGATTCAAGACAAAAGTCTAATATTGAAATAAAAATAAAAATACTTTAAGCATACTAACTAAGCAATTATGTCGTCTCAAAATAATGCGGCAAAAGAATGTTAATCCCTACAAAATCATCTAGTTTGTTCATGCTCCATTTTCGTCACACAAGAATTCTCTTATCATGCACAACCCCGATGACAAGCCAAGCAATTGTTTCACACATTAGTAATCTCAAACTTTTTTCAACTTTCACGCAATACATGAGCGTGAGCCATGGATATAGCACTATGGGTGGAATAGAATATGATGATGGGGGTTATGTGGAGAAGACAAAAAGGAGAAAGTCTCACATCGACACGGCTAATCAATGGACTAGGGAGATTCCCATCAATTGATGTCAATGCAAGGAGTAGGTATTGCCATGCAACGGATGCACTAGAGCTATATATGTATGAAAGCTCAAAAAAAGAAACTAAGTGGGTGTGCATCCAACTTGCTTTCCCATGAAGACCTAGGGCTTTTGAGGAAGCCCATTGTTGCAATATACAAGCCAAGTTCTATAATGAAAAATTCCCAGTAGTATATGAAAGTGAAAAAACAAGAGACTCTCTATCATAAAGATCATGGTGCTACTTTGAAGCACAAGTGTGGAAAAAAGGATAGTAGCATTGCCGCTTTTTTCTTTTCCTTTTTTGGGACTTCTTATTTTGGTGACAATGCTCTATTAATGATGATCATCACACTTCTATTTATTTACAACTCAATGATTACAACTCGATACTAGAACAAAGTATGACTCTATATGAATGCCTCCGGCGGTGTACCAGGAAGGCAATGAATCAAGAGTGCCACATATGAAAAATTATGAACAGTGGCTTTGCCACAAATACGATGTCAACTACATGATCATGCAAGGCAATATGAAAATGATGATGTGTGTCATGATAAATGGAACAATGGAAACTTGCATGGCAATATATCTTGGAATGGCTATGGAAATGCCATAATAGGTAGGTATGGTGGCTTTTTTGAGGAAGATATAAGGAGGTTTATGTGTCACAGAGTGTATCATATCACGGGATTTGGATGCACCAGCGAAGTTTGCACCAACTCTCAAGGTGAGAAAGGGCAATCCATGGTACCCAAGAGGCTAGCAATGATGGAAGGGTGAGAGTGCGTATAATCCATGGACTCAACATTAGTCATAAAGAACTCACATACTTATTGCAAAAATCTACAAGTCATCAAAAACCAAGCATTACATGCATGCTCCTAGGGGGGTAGATTGGTAGGAAAAGACCATCGCTCGTCCCCGACCGCCACTCATAAGGAAGACAATCAAATAACACCTCATGTTTCAAATTTGTTACACAACGGTCACCATACGTGCATGCTACGGGACTTGCAAACTTCAACACAAGTATTTCTCAAATTCACAAATACTCAACTATCACACTCTAATATTACCAGCTTTATATCTCAAAACAATTATCAAGTATCAAGCTTCTCCTAGTACTCAATGCACTTTTTTTGAAAGTTTTTATTATACCGATCTTGGATACCTATCATATTAGGACTAAATTCGTAACCAAATCAAATTACCATGCTGTTCTAAAGGACTCTCAAAATAATATAATTGAAGCATGAGATATCAATAATTTCTATAAAATAAAATCACCACCATGCTCTAGAAGGTATAAGCGAAGCACTAGAGCAAAATTATCTAGCTCAAAAGATATAAGTGAAGCACATAGAGTATTCTAATAAATTCCAATGCATGTTTGTCTCTCCCAAAAGGTGTGTACAGCAAGGATGATTGTGGCAAACTAAAAATCAAAGACTCAAATCATACAAGACTCTCCAAGCAAAACACATATCATGTGGTGAATAAAAATATAGCCTAAAGTAATGTTACCGATAGAAGAAGACGAAAGAGGGGATGCCTTCCGGGGCATCCCCAAGCTTAGGATTTTGGTTGTCCTTGAATTTTACCTTGGGGTGCCTTGTTCATCCCCAAGATTAGTCTCTTTCCACTCCTTGTTCCATAATCCATCAAATCTTTACCCAAAACATGAAAACTTCACAACACAAAACTTAAACATAAAATCTCCTGAGCTCCGTTAGTATAAGAAAACAAACCACCACTTACGGTACTGTAATAAACTCATTCTTTATTTGTATTGGTGTCAAACCTACTTTACTCCAACTTCTCTATGGTTCATAACCTCTGATACTGGCCATAGATTCAACAAAATAAGCAAACAACACACGAAAAACAGAATATGTCAAAAACAGAACAGTCTGTAGTAATCTGTAGGTTTCGAATACTTATGGAACCCCAAAAATTCTAAAATAAATTTCTTGACGTGAGGAATTTATCTATAAATCATCTGCAAAAATAATCAACTTAATCGCACTCTCTAGTAAAAATTGGCAGCTAATCTCGTGAGCGCTAAAGTTTCTGTTTTTTTACAGCAAGATCGCAAAGACTTTCCCCAAGTGTTCCCAAAGGTTCTACTTGGCACAAACACTAATTAAAAGTATAAAACAACATCTAAACATAGGCTAGATAAATTATTTATTACTAAACAGAACCAAAAATCAAGGAACAAAAATAAAATTGGGTTGCCTCCCAACAAGCGCTATCGTTTAATGCCCCTAGCTAGGCATTGATAATTTCAATGATGCTCACACGAAAGACAAGAATTGAAGCACAAATAGAGCAACATAAAACACGTGAAAAATATATCTAAGTCTCACATACTTCCTATGCATATGCATCTTGTAGGCAAACAAATTATCAAGGCAAGCAAAAACTAGCATATGCAAGGAAGCAGAAAGAAACAATAGCAATCTCAACATAACGAGAGGTAATTTAGTAACATGAAAATTTCTACAACCATATTTGACTCTCTCATAATAATTACATGTAGGATCATAAGAAAATTCAACAAAATAGCTATCACATAAAATATTTTCAACACGATCCACATGCATGCAAAGGTGACACTTCCAAAATAGTGGGATTAACATTAACTGAAGTCATGACCTCTCCAAACCCATATCTATCAAAAACTTCATAAGATTGAACATTCTCCAAATATGTGGGATCTAAAGTTCACACTCTTCCAAACCCACTTTTATCAAAAACTTCATAAGATTGAACATTCTCCAAATATGTGGGATCTAAAGTTGACACTCTCCAAACCCACTTTCAATATTATTGCAAACATTATTATCAATCTCATATTCATCATGGGGCTTAATACATTTTCAAGATCAAAAGAAGAATCACCTCAATCATCATCATTGCAACAAATAGTAGTCATAGCAAAACTAGCATCCCCAAGCTTGAGGTTTTGCATATCATTAACACAATTGACATTAAGAGAATTTATAATAACATCATCGCAATCATGCTTGTCATCGAAGGAACTATCAAGTATGGCTGCAATAGCAACGATCTCATGTTTAACATAAGGAACTATAGCAAATTCATCTTCATAAATATTGGCATCATGGCCACAAGAATAGCAAGAATCATGTTCATCAAGGGATATTTCAATCAAATCACCGGAATCATAATTATCTATAGATTCATGCATATCATTATTTTCTTCCGAAGCAGCGGTCATTCTTTCAATAAATTCTTTGACATAGACATTATGATCATAGTTTTCATAGCAATATTTAAGTATGTCAAAATTTTCAGATTCGTAGAGAGTAATATCATACTTTTCAATCAAAGAAGCAACTTCATAAGCACCCTTAAAAGCAACAAATTCTTCAACTTGTTTGATATCGTAGTAACTATAAACACCCTTTGCATAAGAAGATAAGATTTCATTATCATTAAACTCACATAGGTAGTGGATGTGTTTCTTAGGGTTCTTAGAGCAACAAGTAAAATCATAAATTTCACAAAGATTCCAAGCATAACACAGCAATCTATTTATTTGATCCCATAAGAGTCTCCCATTTTCAGACAAACGGTGACGCACAAAATGGGCATGCTCATCTAAAGATTTCCCATCAACTAGGCTAGTTGGGGTTTCAGCAAGAGCACATAAGGATCGAAGATGCTCCAAGTAGAACACTTTAAGTGGATCCATATCAATAGATCTGTAGCAAGCAAAGATGCAAGCAAATAGAAGGCACATGGAAACACAAACAAAGATACATACGGGAAGAAGTGGACGGAAAAAGGGCGAATAAAATGGCAAAGGTGGAGTGGGGGAGAGGAAAACAAGAAGCAAATGGCAAATAATGTAATGCGAGGGATAAGAGTTTGTGATGGGTACTTGCTATGTCTTGACTTGATGTAGGTCTCCCCAGCAACGGCGCCAGAAATCCTTCTTGCTACCTCTTGAGCACTGCATTGGTTTTCCCTTGAAGAGGAAAGGGTGATGCAGCAAAGTAGTGTAAGTATTTCCCTCAGTTTTGAGAACCAAGGTATCAATCCAGTAGGAGACTACACGCAAGTCCCTCGTACCTACACAAACAAATAAGAATCTCGCAACCAACGCGATAAAGGGGTTGTCAATCCCTTCACGTTCACTTATGAGAGTGAGATCTGATAGAGATAATAATGATAAGATAAATATTTTTGGTATTTTTATGATATAGATTGAAAGTAAAGATTGCAAAATAAACGGTGCCAGAAATAACTTGTTGACGGGAGATTAATATAATGGAGAATAGACCCGGGGGCCATAGGTTTCACTAGTGGCTTCTCTCAAGATAGCGTAAGTATTACGGTGGGTGAACAAATTACTGTCGAGCAATTGATAGAAAAGTGAATAATTATGAGAATATCTAGGCATGATCATGTATATAGACATCACGTCCGTGACAAAGTAGACCGACTCCTACCTGCATCTACTACTATTAGTCCACACATCGATCGATATCCAGCATGCATCTAGAGTATTAAGTTCATAAGAACAGAGTAACGCATTAGGTAAGATGACATGATGTAGAGGGATAAACTAAAGCAATATGATATAAACCCCATCTTTTTATCCTCGATGGCAACAATTAAATACGTGTCATTTCCCTTTCTGTCACTAGGATCGAGCACCGCAAGATTGAACCCAAAGCTAAGCACTTCTTCCATTGCAAGAAAGATCAATCTAGTAGGCCAAACCAAACTGATAATTCGAAGAGACTTGCAAAGGTAAGCAATCATACATAAAAGATTCCAGAGAAGAATCAAATATTGTTCATAGATAGACTCGATCATAAACCAACAATTCATCCGATCTCGACAAACACACCGCAAAAAGAGTTACATCGAATAGATCTCCAAGAAGATCGAGGAGAACTTTTTATTGAGATTCAAAGAGAGAGAAGAAGTCATCTAGCTAATAGCTATGGACCCGAAGGTCTGAAGTCAACTACTCACACATCATCGGAGGGGCCATGGAGTTGATGTAGAGGCCATCCGTGATTGATGCCCCCTCCGGCGGAGCTCCGGAAAAGGCCCCAAGATGGGATCTGTTGGATACAATAGGTTGCGGCGGTGGAAATAGGGTTTCGTGGTGCTCCTAGATGTTTTTGGGGTATATGAATATATATAGGAGGAACGAGGGGCCCATGAGGGGAGAGGGTGCGCCCAGGGGGTAGGCTCGCCCCCTGCCTCGTGGCCACCTTTTTGGTTGCTTGACGTCTACTCCAAGTCCTCTGGATCATGTTTGTTCCAAGAATAACTCTCCCGAAGGTTTCATTCTGTTTGGATTCCGTTTGATACTCCTTTTCTGCGAAACATTGAAATAGGCAAAAAACGACAATTTGCACTGGGCCTTGCGTTAGTAGGTTAGTCCCAAAAATAATATAAAAGTGTAAAACAAAGCCCATTAACATCCAAAACAGATAACATAATAACATGGAACAATAAAAAATTATAGATACGTTGGAGACGTATCACCCACCAGCTACATCTTCGCACGGAAGGAAGTGCCTGACAGTTAGGTCCCACCTGGTCGAAGCGTACGTAGCATTCTCATTCTGGTCGCGAACGTGTACATACATACTGGTCGATGTAGAGGCGCACACGCATCATAGTAGAGGCGTGCACATGTCATAGTGGAGGCGCGCATGTAGCATGTACACGTACGTACAACCAGGGTGTAAGAAAGTAAATATGGCCACGTACATACATACGGGCGAGGTCTCGAACGCCTACTCGCGCATACGTACGACCAGGGCTCGTGTACATGGTTGGGACGGAATGGAGAAGCTGTGCCATTGTCGTGATGATGGGGAGGCAACCGGATGGGTCGGAATGGGATGCGTCATCGTGTTCATCGGGAGCCAACTGTCTTGGAGAGGACAGCCGATGGAAACAAGGCCTGGCGTACCGCGGAACGGAGGAAACGACTTTGTGTTCGACAGGCCATGGTCAAAACAGGATCCTGTAAAACGGAGGAAACAGACTTCTCTTGGACCTCCTATGGTCGAAACGGGGTCCTGTTGATCGGGAGGGGTGTGGCGTATGGAGGAAACGGACTTGTGTTGGAGTGCTATGGTCGAAACGGGGGTCCTGTTCATTGGGAGGGGTGTGGCATACCGCAAAACGGGACTCCACGGGATATTGTTCATCTCCACCCTCGACTGCCTCCATGGGTTACTGTTCATCCACCGTCGACCTCCTCCAGCCTCCACCTGCGACTGTTCATCCACGGGATCCTGTTCATCCAGCCTCCACCGCGCGCTCCTCCACCGGCTACTGTTCAACTAGCCTCTCCATGGGGTCCTGTTCAACCACCCCTCCACGGGCTACTGGTCATCCAGCCCTCCACCGGCTACTGTTCAACCAGCCCTCCATAGGGTCGTCCTGTTCATCCATCCCTCCACGGGGTTCTGTTCATCCACCCCCAACCGGCTCGATCGATTGCGGTACTGTTCATCTAGCGGCAATGGCCTCTACTACCACGGGGTCCTGTTCATCCAACCCCCCA
>NC_041386.1:198598264-198627677 GCF_002162155.2 Triticum dicoccoides
GTTCATCCAGAGGCAGCATCGATCGGCTTCAGTTAGCAGCAGTAGCAAAGGAATAACTCGGGTTCAGTTAACAGCAAGGGATCGATCGATCGCTCGGGTTCAGTAACGCGTAGCCTGCAGTGCAATCGCTCGGGTTCAGTTAGAGCCCAACGCCTCACTCGAGTTCAGTTAGAGCCCAACACCGCGCACACATGTGCGCACGTACGAGAGAAACGCACATCGCTCGGCCCCCGACCACCCACCGTAACCGGGAACTCCCCTGATATTTTCCTCGCCCTTGCTTCTACCACGGTTTTTTCCGTCATGGACGGCCCAAAGAATGTCATGCAGCTGCGTCTCCGGCCCGCCCAGGACGAAAAGCCCATTTTTTGTCATGATTTTTGTCATAGAAGTAGGACCCCACCACATCTATGATGATACTATGTTTTGTGACAATTATCGTCATAGAAGTGTCATAAGCATGACAAGAAAAAAATCGTTCGGCCCAAAATGTCATGGGTGTGTCTTTTTTTAGTGAGCCTATCGCCTTCGTAATGCATCGGATAATCACCTAGAGTTGAATCCATGGAACTCTACTCAGCTCCGAAGATACTAGCATAAGTTTGGCCATACTTCTTTTTCATTCTTCTTTCTCCTCTTCATTTTGTTTTTTTTGTTTTCTTATTTTTATACAATTTCCAGAATGTGTTCGGATAAGCCGAACGCTTGAGGGGTACACATTCTAAAATGTATACACCCCACCATGACTGGGAACTTCTTTAACCGAAGCTTATTATTATTCCGAGCCTGAAGCTCACAATATACATGTCGTTTGCTCATATACACCCTTTTTCCATTATATGCACCTCTATGACTTATTTTTTTGCCAAGCTGGGTTTCCTTGCTCCTGTATTTATGCCCTACGTTCCCGATTGTTCAGCCAGGGTGTAAAGGGAGCACCTCTACGATTGCTACAACCGGGTCATCCGGACACATACTTCAGACGGGTGAAGGCGAAAGCTAGCGTTCTTAAGAGAATAATTGGTCGGCAATCAAAGGAAAGATTGTTATATTCTGGTAACTATACAAACATACAGGACAACTTTTTCCATATTGCGGACCAAAGCCACGGCGCGCATAATTTCAGCATGCCAACCCAAGGAAAGGAACCCTTAATAGAACTATTCTCCTTGGAAGATGTTTCTTACATATGTAATATAACATACATCCCAAACTAAAAAATTGTCTGTTCGAGCACAATGACTGGGTTGCCTGGTTTCAGGACATAGAGAATGCTTCTTTTCATTCCAAATAGTATCCGGAAACACTCCACCATTTTGGTTCAGAGGTTAAAGCCGAAAGCCTGCGATGACAAAATTTTCACATGTTTGGATAAAGGTACAGGTCGATCATAACGTACATTAATACATCAAATCAAATACCTATTCCTTATCTATTCCATCTATAAGACTGTCTAACCTACAGTCTTCCTGTGAATACTTCGCAACTATCATTACTTGGTCATACACCAAATTCGGTGGAATTTCTTTCCTGTCTGGTCCCTGTGGTCCCACTCGGGCCATATGATTTGGATCTAGCTTGGTGAAGCGTGTTTTCACCATAGCCCAGGCTTCTCGTGTGCCTTCACGAGAGGCAGATGTCTTTCGTAGCCAGGCACCTTTGAGCAGGTTTGCCAAGCCCTCCATACTTTCTGGAGGAGTATCAGATGGCCATAATGCCTTCACCATACTCCTCATGTCTTTCCGGGCTCGAGCATATAACACAGATAGTTCCTTCAGCATGTTACCCTGAAATCCAGATACTTCTTCTTCCGGCCGACCAGTTAATAGGCCTGCAACAACAGAGTCATGACGTTCTGAATTATGGACTAAACATGAGCCCCTAGGGTGGTTTTAAAAAAAGAAAGGAAGACATACCGAACATGCCGCCCTTCAGCTTCTTATTTTGTTTCTACGTTGCTGATAACTGAGCCCTTAAGTTCTCTATCTCTTCGAATTGTTTGTCTTTTTCCTCATCGTGTTTTTTATTCCTTGATGCGCTCATTGCGGCCTTCTTCATTTCTGCCAGTTCGGCGGTGACGGCATTTAGCTGCATCTAATTTTTCTTTAGCTCCTAGGATAGTGTAGTATTCTTCTCTTTGAGAACCTTCGGGTCATATTGATCCTTAAATCGGTTTGCCTCACCGCTTCAAGTCTCGAGGGCTACTGGCATATGACTATCAAAATTGCATAGCTCTTGTATATCCTTTGAGAACAACTGAGTGACTCCGGTAAGTCCGTCTCGAGCAGTTCAGATATATGCATCCACCGACCTGAGTGCGGTAAACTGTTGCTCGGAAAAGGCCGGAGCGCGCATGGCCTCTTTCAATCGATGATGATTCATCACGCTCTCCACTTCAGAATTCATGACAGAAACATCGTCTGAATCCTCATGAGGCGTGGAACTGGCATTGCATCGGCTCTCGTCCTAGTTGGCGAGTCCGGCATCGGATTGGTGGACATTCGGCTAACAGGGCATTTTCCCACTGTCTGCCGCGTGTTTCTCCTAACATCAAGGCTAAAAGGAGACTTTAAACAATCCAGACTCATGCCTGGGCATGTGTTAAGTAGACATATCTCTTAGAAGACTGTGGGATTTCTGCAGCGCTCCTGGTCCCCTTTCATTTTGAACAACTACCCTGCGTAGGGACCGCCCTTGAGGAGGTACGGTCCGCCGAGCGCCGATCCTATTAAAATTCGGATTAGTATAATGGATAAAGGTGCAAGTAGGGACTTCCTTTTAAGAGCCCTCCAAATACTTACAATGGAGAAGGGATATGGGCGGGGGTAGTTGGCGGTGATAGCCACTTTCGAGACGTCAAGGCTCGCTTGATAAAATACCCCATCATCAAACTCTATGTATATATCTAGATCCTCGTGAAATCCAGGGTCTTCATCGCGATTATGGTCCTCTGGCTGTGGGGAAGAACAGTGAACGTCCTTGATCATCTTCGACCATTACTATTTTAACAAAGAACAAATTGGATTAGCATGCCTTGACAGCAATAAGGCAAACACAGATAGTCAAAGTCTTACCCATTCAATGGGGTTGTACATAGAATAGCCTTCCTGGCAGTTTAAGCGGAGGAAATCTTCTTTTTCACCCTTATACAGATCGGCCAAGATTGTGGCCAGTTTGGCAGGGGTATCCGTACCCTTCCGTCTGTAACGAGACACGTCATCTTCTCTGTTGTAACACCATAAGGGAGATACTCTAGATTGGAGAGGTTGGACGCACCTCTTTATTGCAATAGCCAGAACCTCGACTATCGAGAGCTCGGTATGGGCTAGTAACATGACCTTGCTAACTGAGGGAGTCCTGGATTAGGGGGTCTCCGGACAGCCGGACTATATCCTTTTGCCGGACTGTTGGACTATGAAGATACAAGATTGAAGACTTCGTCCCGTGTCCGGATGGGACTCTACTTGGCGTGGAAGGCAAGCTAGGCAATACGGATATGGATATCTCCTCCTATGTAACCGACCTTGTGTAACCCTAGCCTCCTCCGGTGTCTATATAAACCGAAGGATTTTAGTCCGTAAGACAACATACAATCATACCATAGGCTAGCTTCTAGGGTTTAGCCTCTCTGATCTCATGGTAGATCAACTCTTGTAATACTCATATCATCAAGAACAATCAAGCAGGACGTAGGGTTTTACCTCTATGAAGAGGGCCCGAACCTGGGTAAAACATCGTGTCCCCTGCCTCCTGTTACCATCCGCCTTAGACACACAGTTCGGGACCCCCTACCCGAGATCCGCCGGTTTTGACACCGACATTGGTGCTTTCATTGAGAGTTCCTCTGTGTCGTCACCATAAGGCTCGATGGCTCCTTCGATCATCGCTAGCGATGCAGTCCAGGGTGAGGCTTTCCTCCCCGGACAGATCTTCATATTCGGCGACTTTGCACTGCGGGCCAACTCGCTTGGCCATCTGGAGCAGATTGAGAGCTACGCCCCTGGCCATCAGGTCAGATTTGGAAACTTGAACTACACGGCCGACATCCGTGGAGAGTTGATCTTCGATGGATTCGAGCCTATGTCGGATGCGCCATACAGTCTTAACGCGCATGACGTAACTCTACTATCGGACATTATACGGGAGATCGCATCCGCAGCTACTCCGTCCATATATCCGGAGCAAGTCACGCCATCCGAGAGCAGAGGGATGGACCCCGCCATGGAGGTCGCACTCTCAGCGGCGATAGAGCCGGACACTGACTTCACCCCTTACGAGAGCTATGTTGCCGAACCACTGGATTCATCTTCGGTCGCGGACTCCGAGGTTCTCCTATCCGCGCCCATCGAGTCCGCCTGGGCGCCGATCATGGAGTTCACCTCCGCGAATATCTTTCAGCACTCACCTTTTGGAGATGTGCTAAATTCATAAAGGTCTCACTCCCTGTCAGGAGAACCTTGGCCGAACTATGTCCGTCTAGAATGGGATGCGGACGACAAAGAAATTCGCTGCCCACCCACCACCCACTTAGTAGCCACTGTTGACGACTTAACCGACATGCTCGACTTCGGCTCCGAAGACTTCGACGGTATGGATGACGAAGCCGGAGACGAACAGGATCCACCGCCCTCGGGGCAATGGACCGTCACCTCATCATATGATATATATATATAGTGGACACTCCCAAAGAAGCCAATGGCGAGGAGAAACCAAAGGATGACCCCTCCAAGAAGCAACCCAAGCGCCGACGTCAGCGGCGCCGCTCTAAGTCCCGCCACAATAAGAGTAGTGATACCGGCACAGGAGATAATAACACTCTGGATAGCGCCGAAGACAACAACAATCCCCTCCAGCACGGCAAAGAGCCAGAGGACGAACAAGCTAGCCCTCCAGAGCAGGCAGCATATGGAGAACCAGAGGAGGACAATTACATGCCTCTCTCCATAGACGAGGCGAGCCTCGGCGACGACGAAATTATCGTGCCTGAGGACCCCGTCGAGCAAGAGCACTTCAAGCGCCGACTTATGGCCACGGAAAATAGCCTAAAGAAGAAACAACAACAGCTTCAAGCTAATCAAGACTTGCTAGCAGATAGGTGGACCAAAGTCCTTGCGGCCAAGGAACATGAACTCGAGCGCCCGTCCACGAGTTACCCAAAACGCAGGTTGCTACCTCACCTCGAGGAGGAAGCATTCAAACCTCATTCACCAGTGTACAATGCAGCTGACCAGCCACTACGCGGCCGAGCCAGAGAGACGTTTCAGCCCAAAGTTCAGCCCGCACCCCATCGCCACTCAGTCAAAGATACTAAAGCCTGGGGCAACACAGAGGACCGACGAGACATCTTAGACAGCAACGCAAAAATCGCAAGGTCAATATACAGGACACGAACACGTGCACCCAAACGGGACGATGATCGTCGCATTGGATACACCAAGAGTAAATCTGGCCGGGCCGAATACAGCAGACAAGACTCATACAAACTACGTCGGGATATAGCCCGGCACAGAGGCGCCGCACACCCCTTATGCTTCACTGACGAAGTTATGAATCATGAATTCCCGGAGGGTTTTAAACCCGTAAATATCAAATCATATGACGGCACAACAGATCCCGCTATATGGATTGAGGATTTCCTCCATATCCACATGGCTCGCGATGACGATCTACATGCAATCAAGTACCTCACCTCAAAGGACCAGCTCAACATTGGCTGAATAGCTTGCCAGTAGATTCCGTCGGTAGTTGGGAGGATTTGGAAGATGCATTTCTTTACAACTTCCAGGGCACTTATGTGCGGCCACCGGATGCTGATGACTTGAGCCACATAACCCAGCAGCTAGGGGAATCGGCCAGACAATTCTGGACACGGTTCCTGACCAAGAAAAATCAAATCGTAGATTGTCCGGATGCAGAAGCCCTAGCGGCATTCAAACATAACATCTGCGACGAGTGGCCCGCCCGCCACCTCGGCCAGGAGAAGCCGAAATCTATGGCAGCCCTCACAACATTCATGACCCGCTTTTGCGCGGGTGAGGACAACTGGTTGGCTCGCAGCAACAATACATCAAGGAATTCAGATACCTCGGATGCCAAAGACGTTAACGGTAGGCAGCATCGTAATAGACCAAAGGGCCGCAATAACGGTGGTAACACCGAAGATACGGCAGTCAACGCCGGATTCAAAGGCTCTAGATCCGGTCAGTGGAAAAAGCCATTCAAAATAAATACTTCGGCTCCATCTAGTCTGGTTCGCATACTGGATCGCTCATGTCAAATCCACGGCACCCCTGAAAAGCCAGCCAATCACACTAACAAAGAATGCTGGGTGTTCAAGCAGGCCGGCAAGTTAAATGCCGAAAATAAGGACAAGGGGATGCATAGAGATGACGAGGAGGAGCCCCGGCCGCCGAACCCATGGGGACAGAAGGGGTTTCCCCCACAAGTAAAGACAGTGAACATGATATACGCAACTCACATTCCCAAGAGGGAGTGGAAGTGTGCACTAAGGGACGTCTACACGATGGAGCCCGTCGCCCCAAAGTTCAACCCATAGTCTGTTTGTCCGATCACCTTTGATCGCAGGGACCACCCCACTAGCATCCGTCATGGCGGATCTGCCGCACTGGTCCTAGACCCCATCATTGACGGATTTCATCTCACTCGAGTCCTTATGGACGGCGGCAGCAGCCTGAACCTGCTTTATCAGGATACAGTGTGAAAAATGGGTATCGATCCCTCAAGGATCAAACCCAGCAAAACCACATTCAAAGGTGTCATCCCAGGTGTAGGGGCCCATTGCACAGGCTCAATCACACTAGAAGTGGTCTTCGGATCACCAGATAACTTCCGAATCGAAGGGTTAATCTTCGACATCGTCCCGTTTCGCAGTGGCTATCATGCACTGCTCGGACGGACATTATTTGCAAAATTCAATGCAGTGCCGCATTATGGATACCTCAAGCTCAGGATGCCAGGTCCTCGCGGGGTCATAACAGTAAATGGAAACACAGAATACTCGCTCCATGCGGAAGAGCACACTACGGCCCTTGTAGTAGAGGCACAAAGCAGCCTGTTCAGACAGACCAACCATCCGGCGTTACAACCCCCGGACACCTTCATGCGAGTCTGGAATAATCGGCAACAGGATCTCCTGACACGATTGGCGCTTGCCTAGCAATTCGTCCCCCGTCCCAGTCCCTGTGCGGCAACGAAACACGTGTTGCGCTTACATAATTACGCATTGAAAATACCATGGACATAGGCGGGGGCACAATCAGGACACGCCCCGCATTGTGGCTGAACCACACCAGAGGCTGTATACCTTTGACATTCCTTTTCTCTTTCAGGGCATAACTCTTCGGAAGGCCTTTCCGGCAGTACGACTACCGGACACATTCCGGAAGCAACAACCGATGCGGCAAGAAGCTAAGGTGAACACGGGAACCGACAGGTGGTCTCTAGTAATACTTGATATACCCGTTTTCACTCTTTATGCATAGCTTGCCTTGGATGGGACATTTCGGATTGTCCTGCTTTCAGCTTATTGCACTACTTGTACCAGTACGCTTTGACGTATTATTCAAATAACAATGCATATTATTAAGCTATCATTGCATTATTTAAGTTTTTCTCTTTCTCTTATATGTCCTTTTACGACATACCGCACCTGCACGCTCGGGTACGGTCAGTACGCCAGGGGCTCTCGTTTACCCCGTAATACGGCGCAAGAAGTCCGAACACTTTCGACAATGCGGCACCCCGAACATATAGCGTTATATGCATCAGCTCCGAATCATGTCTTGGGTCAAATGTTGGGTTGCCCGGCTCCCATGCTTTGGTACCTTACGTTCCGCTATATCGGCTTAGGTAGCGGTGGGAGAACTACTGCGGTTGTGTCCCGGTTCTTCCGGATGAGCACCTCAGTAGAGAAAGCCAAAAACTGACTGTCATGATAAGGCGAGAGACCGGTCACTATTCAAAAGGTCTCAAGTCCTTAAAGACTTTTTCCGCTTCGGGCGAGGAGTCGGCCTTGTCTGGCTTAGGCGTGTATAGCGCCCCAAATTCGGCCCTCCGAATACCAGGGGCTTCGCCAAAAATTTAAAATCATAGACTTCTATGGCTAAGTGAGAGTGATAAAGCATTATAGTTCGATTGCCTGGTTCGTTGTGCTGAACACCTCCCTTGGAGGACCCAAAATTGGGGTAAAGAGTGTTCAAGTTTATCCCGAACACCCCGGTTCTAGTTACATGGGGGCAGAAGCCGACGACTGGCCAACTCTCAGATTTTAAAAACGGCCACACATAAGGTAATATTTTAAATTAAGAAAGCGTCGCATGGCGCAAATGAACTCGTTTCATATTACAGGATCACATGAGCATGTTCATTCAAAAATTACATCCTTGGGACACTCATCTGCCACTAGGCGGGATCCCTCTAGGAGACCCTCATAATAATTCTCGGGGCAGCGATGCTCCTTGCCCTCCTTCACCAGCTTCATGGCGTCCAGCTTCGCCCAGTGCACCTTCGCCCGGGCAAAAGCCCTGCGTGCACCCTCGATGCAGACGGATCGCTTGATGACTTCAAGCCGCGGGCAGGCTTCCACAAGCCACCTTACTAGGCCGAAGTAGCTGTCAGATAGGGGCTCGCCAGGCCACATCCGGACTATAAGGCCCTTCATGGCCTGTTCGGCCGCCTTGTGAAGTTCGACTAACTACTTCAGTTGGTCGCACAAGGACACGGGGTGTTCGGTCCCACTATACTGAGACCAGAACAACTTCTTCATTGAGCTCCCCTCCTGAGCCCGGTAAAACTCTAGGGCATCCAGCACGCTGCAGGGAAGATCTGAAAATGATCCTGGAGAGCTCCGAACTCGGGTAAGAAAAAGGAAAGTCTCCTTCACATGCTTGCTTTGGATATTGAATGCCTTACCCGCTGCTATCTTCTTTTCCACATCAATCTCCTGGAGGGCCTTGTGGGCTTTGGCCTTGGCGCTCCGGACGCTTTCAAGCACCTCCGCGAGCTCGGAATCCCGCGTCTTGGAGTCAAGCTCCAAGGACTCGTGCTTCTTGGCAAGAGCCTCAAGCTCTTGCTGCACCTCGCCCACTCGGGCTTCTTGTTTCTCCCATTCAATACATTCTTTGGCCACTTTGTCTTCGGCCGCAGACAACGCCCTCCTCAAGGTCTCCACCTCGGTCGTGGCCCCTGACAAATCCATGATGATCCTATTACTTTACACCCGAACTTATTTTTAACTACATAGACAGGGGTATTTCTTACCTTTGCTCTCTTCGAGCTGCCTCTTGGTAAGGCTGAGTTTGTCCTCGGACCGCTTCAGGTCCTGCTTCAACGCGGCGACCTCCGCAGTACATGCGGCAGTGGCCAGCAGTGAAGCCTGCACATACACATAGACATACTCTAATTAGACTCCTGAGTTATCATTTGATCCTCTATTCGGCTTTTATTTGCGAACACCGAACAGAGCATCAGGGGCCACTATCTATGCGGTATATTTTCTTATGCATTGATTGCTCACCTCAAAGCCTGTTAGGAGGCTGGCGCAGGCTTCGGTCAGTCTGTTCTTGGCGGACTGAACCTTCTTAACCACCGCAGTCATGATAGTGCGGTGTTCTTCATCGATGGAAAGCGCTTCCAACAAGTTGTCCAGTGCCTCTGGTTGGACAGAGGACACCCGCACGGATGGTTGGCCCCCTTGACGGGGGACCGCCTACCGGAGTCCAGAACCATCGAGAGTTCCGGCGCAGTGTCTGGCTGGGGCCCGAACTCAAAGCCCATAGGAGCCTCGCTCCCTTGGTACCCCGGGTCCGGGAAATCTCCGGGAGGCGCCCCCAGGACCAACTCCCCTTGGCTTGGTGCCTGTTTAGACAACACCTCGGCGTTGTCGGTAGGGCGAGGGGTGGAAGCGGTCGGAACAGAACCGCTGTTCATATCCGACGAGTCCAAAGAGCCGCTCGATGAGGGTACATCGAGATGAGCTCGGGATGGATTGCATAATCATGTTCGGCATGAGGAAAGGTAGTACAATAAAACATATCATGAAGTACTATGGTGTCCGGACAATTACGACTTCGCCACAGGCTTGTCACTGGGCAGCCACTCGTCGCCGCTGTCGGCGGCCATCATGGCATAGTTTGGAAGGAGGGTCCTTCCCTTCTTGGACCCTTCGGCCTCCCCGTATGGGTCGGCCTTCCTTTTCTTGTCTCCCCGGGCTAGGGGGGAGAACTTTTCTCCTCCTCCTCCTTTTTGTGGGAGGAGTGCGAGTCGGAGTCATCATCCGATGACTCCGATACAACCTTGCGCCGGAGACCCTTTCGGGTCCCCGCCGCCTTCTTCTTGGGTTTTTCCGGCACCTCGTAGGGTGCCGGAGTCAGCATCTCCATCATAAGAGCGTCTACAGGATCTTCGGGCAGCGGGGCTGGGCTATCAAGCTGCTCCGCCGTCTCTATCCAGTCCTGTTAATGACATGGAAGTTCAGATCATGCACACAACTAAACCGGGGCAAATAAATGCCCTGAGAAATATAAAAAGCTTACCGGATTGGCGTGGCACTTTGCGCTGAGTCCGCGGTCCCTGTTGAGGGGGGAGGGATCTCGGCACTCTTGAACAGCACCCTCCAGACGTCCTCGTGTGTCATTTCATAGAGCTCTCGCAGTGTCTGGTGTTTGGCTGAGTCGAACTCCCACAAAACAAATGCTCGCCGTTGAAACGGAAGGATCCGGCGAAAGAGCATAACTTGGACCATGTTAACGAGCTTGATTTTCTTGCTTGTGATGTTCTGGATGCAGGTCTGGAGTCCGGTCAACTCTACCGGAGAGCCCCAGGACTCGGCCTTCTTTTTCTAGGAGGTAAGCCGCGTGGGGATTCCGGATCGAAATTCGGGGACCGCCACCCAGTTGGAGTCGCGTGGCTCGGTGATGTAGAACCACCCCGATTGCCACCCCTATATGGTATCCACATAGGTGCCCTCGAGCCAGGTGACATTAGGCATCTTGCCCACCATGGCGCCTCCGCACTCTGCTTGCTGGCCGCTCACCACCTTCGGTTTGACATTGAAGGTTTTCAGCCATTGGCCGAAGTGGGGCCTGATGCGGAGGAAGACCTCGCATGATGACCCACGAGTATAGGGGATCTATCGTAGTCCTTTCGATAAGTAAGAGTGTCGAATCCAACAAGGAGCAGAAGGAAATGATAAACGGTTTTCAGCAAGGTATTCTCTGCAAGTACTGAAATAAGTGGTAACACATAGTTTTGTGGTGAGATAATTTGTAATGAGCAACAAATAACAAAAGTAAATAAAGTGTAGCAAGGTGGCCCAATCCTTTTTGTAGCAAAGGACAAGCCTGAACAAACTCTTATATAAGGAAAAGCACTCCCGAGGACACATGGGAATATCGTCAAGCTAGTTTTCATCACGTTCATATGATTCACGTTCGGTACTTTGATAATTTGACATGTGGGTGGACCGGTGCTTGGGTGCTGTTCTTACTTGAACAAGCATCCCACTTATGATTAACCTCTATTGCAAGCATCTGCAACTACAACAAAAGTATTAAGGTAAACCTAACCATAGCATGAAACATATGGATCCAAATTAGCCCCTTACGAAGCGACGCATAAACTAGGGTTTAAGCTTCTGTCACTCTAGCAACCCATCACCTACTTATTACTTCCCAATGCCTTCCTCTAGGCCCAAATAATGGTGAAGTGTTATGTAGTCGACGTTCATATAACACCACTAGAGGCTAGACAACATAGATCTCATCAAAATATCGAACGAATACCAAATTCACATGACTACTAATAGCAAGACTTCTCCCTTATCCTCAGGAACAAACAAAACTACTCACAAAGCATAAACATGTTCATAATCAAAGGGGTATTAATATGCATATAGGATCTGAACATATGATCTTCCACCAATTAAACCAACTAGCATCAACTACAAGGAGTAATTAACACTACTAGCAACCTACTAGCACTAATCCCAGACTTGGAGACAAGAATTGGATACAAAAGATGAACTTGGGTTTTGAGATGAGATGGTGCTGATGAAGATGTTGATGGAGATTGACCTCTCCCGATGAGAGGAGCGTTGGTGATGATGATGGCGATGATTTCCCCCTTTGGGAGGGAAGTTTCCCCGGCAGAACAGCTCTGCCGGAGCTCTATATTGGATCCGCCAAGGTTCCCCCTCGTGGCGGCAGAGTTTCATCCTGAAAGGTTGCTTCTCATTTTTTTACGACGAAAGACTTCATATAGGAGAATATGGTCATAGGAGAGCCACCAGGGGCCCACGAGGTAGGGGGGCGCCCCCACCCTCGTGAGAAGGGTGTGGGCCCCTGGTCTTCATCTTTGGCGAGGATTTTTCATTATTTATTATAAGGTGTTCCGTTGAGTTTCAGGACTTTTGGAGTTGTGCTGAATAGGTCTCTAATATTTGCTCCTTTTCCAGCCCAGAATTCCTGCTGTCGGCATTCTCCCTCCTTATGTAAACCTTGTAAAATAAGAGAGAATAGCCAGAAGTACTGTGACATAATGTGAAATAACATCCCATAATGCAATAAATATTGATATGAAAGCATGATGCAAAATGGACGTATCAACTCCCCCAAGCTTAGAGCTCTCTTGTCCTCAAGCGAAAAGCCGAAATCGAAAAATATGTCCACATGTTTAGAGATGAAGGTGTCGATAAAAATAAAATACGGACATGAGGGCATCATGATCATTCTTATAACAACAACTTATATAATTTTTGTCATATGATCTCTAATGCTAGAGTAATAATTCAATCACAATATCAACTATGAATCGCAAACTTCATTGAAAACTAACAAACTACAATCTCTGTCATTGAAGCAATTGCAATTTACCATAACATAGCAAAGAGTCAATGTATAAGAGTTTTTGAGCAAGTCCACATACTCAACTATCATATAATCTTTCACAATTGCTGACACTCACGTAATACTTATAGGTGTGGAGTTTTAATCAGACACAGAGAAAGATAGGGGCTTATAGTCTTGCCTCCCAATGTCTTACCTCAAGGGTAATGTCAACAGTAATAGTTCATGAAAACTCACATCCAATTAGCCATATATACCAGGATCTTTCCAACATATTGTGCTTTCCAAAGGATAAAGTGTAAAAAGGAAGGGTGAAAATCACCATGATTCTTGCATAAGGTAGAAGATAATGATAAAAGATAGGCCCTTCGCAGAGGGAAGCAGAGGTTGCCATGCACTTTTATGGTTGGATGCACAAAATCTTAATGCGAAAGAACGTCTCTTTATATTGCCCCTTGTGATATGAACCTTTATTATGCAGTCCGTCGCTTTTATTACTTCCACATCACAAGATCATATAAAGCTTATTTCTCCCACACCAATCAATCATAAATATTTAGAGAGCAATTTTTATTGCTTTGCACCGATGACAACTTACTTGAAGGATCTTATTCAATCCATAGGTAGATATGGTGGACTCTCATGGCAAAACTAGTTTAAGGGTATTTGGAAACATAGGGGCCTTCCCATTTAGAGAGAAGTTTCCCTGCAAAAAATCTTAAACGAGAGTTGTATAGCAATACATAATCACCTACATTAAACTCACACTTTTGTATCCTTTTGTCATGCCATCTTTTAACCTTTTCTTTAAACAACTTGGCATTTTCATAAGCTTGGGTTCTGTATTCATCAAGTGAGCTAATATCAAATAACCTCTTTTCACCGGCAAGTTTGAAATCATAGTTGAGCTCTTTAACATCCCAATATGCCTTGTGTTCTAGTTCGAGAGGTAAGTGACATGCTTTTCCATATACCATTTTATACGGAGACATACCCATAGGATTCTTATATGCAGTTCTATAGGCCCATAATGCATCATCAAGTTTCTTGGACCAATTCTTTCTAAAACTATTGACAGTCTTTTGAAAAATTAATTTGAGTTCTCTATTACTCAATTCTACTTGACCACTAGACTATGGGTGATAAGGAGATGCAATTCTATGATTGACGTCATATTTAGCAAGCATTTTACGGAAAGCACCATGAATAAAATGTGAACCACCATCAGTCATTAAATATCTAGGGACTCCAAACATCGGAAAAATAACTTCTTTAAGCATTTTATAAAAGTGTTATGATCAGCACTACTAGTTGGAATAGCTTCTACCCACTTATTAAGGTAATCAACAGCAACTAAAATATTTGTATATCCATTAGAGGCAGGAAAAGGTCCCATATAATCAAAGCCCCAAACATCAAATGGTTCAATAACAAGTGAATAATTCATAGGCATTTCTTGACTTCTACTAATATTACCAATTCTTTGACATTCATCACAAGAAAGGACAAACTTACGGGCATCCTTGAAGAGACTAGGCCAATAAAAACCGGATCGCAATACCTTATGTGCAGTTCTATCTCCCGTGTGGTGTCCTCCATAAGTTTCGGAGTGGCACTTGCGTAGGATCTGTTCCTGTTCATGCTCAGGTACACAACGTCTAATAACACCATCTACTCCTTCTTTATAAAGATGTTGGTCATCCCAAAAGTAATGTCTCAAATCATAGAAGAACTTTTTCTTTTGTTGGTATGTGAAACTAGGTGGTATAAATTTAGCAACTATGTAATTAGCATAATCAGCATACCAAGGGGTACTACGAGAAGTACTTATGACATTTAATTGTTCATCAGGAAAGCTATCATCAATAGGTAGTGTGTCATCATGAACATTCTCTAACCTAGATAAGTTGTCTGCAACGGGGTTCTCAGCTCCTTTTCTCTCAACAATATGTAAATCAAATTCTTGTAGCAAGAGAACCCATCTAATAAGTCTAGGTTTAGCATCTTTCTTCTCCATAAGATATTTAATAGCAGCATGATCAGTGTGGATGGTTACTTTAGAATCAACAATATAAGGTCTGAACTTATCACAAGCAAATGCAACTGCTAAAAGTTCTTTTTCAGTAGTAGCATAATTTCTTTAAGCATTGTCTAGAGTCTTACTAGCATAATGGCTAACATTTAATTTCTTATCAACCCTTTGCCCTAGAACAGCACCTACAACATAATCACTAGCATCACACATTATTTCAAAGGGTAAATTCCAATTAGGTGGCTGAAAAATAGGTGCAGAGACTAATGCTTTCTTAAGTATTTCAAATGCTTCTACACAATCATCATCAAAGACAAATGGTATATCTTTTTGTAATAAATTAGTGAGAGGCCGAGAAAATTTTGAGAAGTCCTTGATGAACCTCCTATAAAATCCACCGTGACCAATGAAACTTCTTATACCTTTGATGTCCTTGGGACATGGCCCTTTTCAATAGCATCAACCTTGGCTTTATCAACTTCAATACCTCTTTCAGAAACTTTATGCCCCAAGACAATACCTTCATTAACCATAAAGTGGCACTTTTCCCAATTCAAGACAAAATTAGTTTTTCTTCACATATCTGCAAAACTCGATCAAGATTGCTCAAGCAATCATCAAAAGAAGATCCATAGATAGAAAAGTCGTCCATGAAAACCTCACAAATCTTTTCACAGAAGTCAGAGAATATAGCCATCATGCATCTTTGAAAGGTAGCAGGTGCATTACATAAACCAAAAGGCATACATCTATAAGAAAAAGTAGCAAAAGGCATGTAAAAGTAGTCTTTGATTGATCTTTAGCCAACACAGGTATTTGAGAGAAACCAGAATAACCATCTAGAAAGCAGTAATGTTTATGTTTGCATAATCTTTCTAGCATTTGATCAATAAAAGGTAAGGGGTAATGATCTTTCTTAGTAGCCTTATTTAATTTGCGGAAATCAATTACCATCCTATAATCGGTAATAATCCTTTGTGGAATCAATTCATCTTTATCACTAGGAACAACAGTAATACCTCCCTTCTTAGGGACACAATGAACAAGACTTACCCACTGACTATCAGCAACGGGATAAATTATACCTGCCTCTAGAAGCTTTAGTATTTCTTTTGTTACCACTTCTTTCATTTTAGGATTCAGACGTTGTTGAGGATCACGAACTGGTTTGGCATCTGCTTCCAAATTTATTTTATGTTGACATAGAGTGGGACTAATGCCCTTAAGATAATCAAGAGTATATCCAATAACAGCACGGTGCTTCTTCAGAGTTTTCAATAATCTTTCTTCTTCATGCTCTGAAAGGTTAGCACTAATAATAACAGGATATATCTTCTTTTCATCAAGATAAGCATATTTAAGATTATCAGGCAACGGTATGAGCTCAAACACGGGATAACCCTTAGGTGGAGGAGGATCCCCTAGGATTTCAACAGGAAAACTGTGTTTTAGCATAGGTTCTTGTTTAAAGAAAACTTCATCTATTTCCCTTCTTTCATTCATAAACATATCATTCTCATGGTCTAGCAAATATTGTTCTAAAGGATCATTAGGAGGTACGGCAATAAAAGCAAGACCAATAATTTCAACCTTACTAGGCAATTCTTCTTCACGGTGTTGTCTACTAAATTTAGAGAAATTAAACTCATGAGTCATATCATCCAAGCCAACAGTAACAACATTCTTTTCGTAGTCTATCCTAGCATTAACTGTATTAAAGTAGGGTCTACCAAATATAATGGGACAAAAGATATCTTGTGGAGAACTAAGAACAAGAAAATCAGCAGGATATTTAGTTTTCCCGCACAAGACTTCAACATCTCTAACAATTCCCATTGCTGAAATAGTATCTCTATTAGCAAGTTTAATTGTGACATCAATATATTCTAACTCAGCAGGTGCAATTTCATGCTTGATTTCTTTATACAAGTCATAAGGTATAACACTAGCACTAGCACCCATATCACATAAGCCATGATAAAAATGATCTCCTATTTTAACAGAAATAACAGGCACGCCTACCACAGGTCTATGTTTATCTTTAGCACAAGGTTTAGCGATTCTAGCAGTTTCACCGCAGAACTGAATAACATGCCCATCAATATTATCAGACAAGACCTCTTTAACAATAGAAATATTAGGTTCAACTTTAACTTGCTCAGGAAGTGTATATGTTTTAATATTGCTTTTACGAACCATAGTTGAAGCTTTAGCATGATCCTTTATCCTGATAGGGAAAGGTGGTTTCTCAACATAACAAGTAGGAACAATAGGATCATTATAAGTGACAGTCTTTTCTTCAACTTTAATATGTGCCACTACTTTTACTTCTATGGGGGGATGATATTTAAACCACTTATCCTTAGGAAGATCAACATAAGTAGCAAAAGATTCACAGAAGGAAGCTACTATCTCAGAATCAAGTCCATATTTAGTGCTAAACTTACGGAAAATATAGGTATCCATAAAAGATTTAACACAATCAAACTTAGGTGTCATACCTGACTCCTTACCATTGCCGAGGTCCCAATCTTCAGAGTTGCGTTTAATTCTATCCAATAAATCCCATCTAAATCCAATAGTCTTCATCATAAAAGGGCCGGCACAAGAAGTATTGAGCATGGTGCGATTATTTTCAGAAAGCCGAGCATAAATTATTGAAGAATTGTTTCTCTTGGAAGCTCATGATTGGGGCATGAATATAACATTGATTTAAGCCTCCCCCAGGCTTGAGCGATGCTTTCTCCTTCGCGAGGCCAAAAATTATATATATAATTGGGATCACGATGAACAAGATGCATAGGGTAATACTTTTGATGAAATTCCGATTTCAATCTTCTATAGTTCCATGATCCCATATCATCACATAGCCTATACCATGTCAATGCATCTCCCTTCAAAGATAAAGGGAAGACCTTCTTCTTAGCAACATCATCGGGAATACCTGCAAGCTTAAATAATCCACAAACTTCATCCACATATATTAGGTGTTCATCAGGATGCTTTGTTCCATCTCCTATAAAAGGGTTAGCTAGCAGTTTTTCTATTATACTCGAAGGATATTCATAAGGAATTTCATTTTCAATAGTTCAGTAGGTTGAGGAGCAACTCTTTGCTCTACTGGTCGGGGTGAAGATACCCCGAACAAGCCCCTCAGAGGATTACTTTCAATAGTAACAAGTGATAGTAAATTTCAGCAGACTATATAAATTTTTCCTTACCAAATTCCACCTAGCAAAGGCGCTTCACTCCCCGACAATGGCGCCAGAAAAGAGTCTTGATGACCCACAAGTATAGGGGATCTATCATAGTCCTCTCAACAAGTAAGAGTGTCGAACCCAACAAGGAGCAGATGGAAATGATAAATGGTTTTCAGCAAGGTATTCTCTACAAGTACTGAAATAAGTGGTAACAAATAGTTTTGTGATGAGATAATTTGTAACGAGCAACAAATAACAAAAGTAAATAAAGTGCAGCAAGGTGGCCCAATCCTTTTTGTAGAAAATGACAAGCCTGGACAAACTCTTATATAAGGAAAAACGCTCCCGAGGACACATGGGAATATCGTCAAGCTAGTTTTCATCACGTTCATATGATTCGCGTTCGGTACTTTGATAATTTGACATGTGGGTGGACCGGTGCCTGGGTGCTGTTCTTACTTGAACAAGCATCCCACTTATGATTAACCTCTATTGCAAGCATCCGAAACTACAACAAAAGTATTAAGGTAAACCTAACCATAGCATGAAACATATGGATCCCAATCAGCCCCTTACGAAGCAACGCATAAACTAGGGTTTAAGCTTCTGTCACTCTAGCAACCAATCATCTACTTATTACTTCCCAATGCCTTCCTCTAGGCCCAAATAATGGTGAAGTGTTATGTACTCGACATTCACATCACACCACTAGAGTCTAGACAACATACATCTCATCAAAATATCAAACGAATACCAAATTCACATGACTACTAATAGCAAGACTTCTCCCTTGTCCTCAGGAACAAACGTAACTACTCACAAAGCATAAACATGTTCATAATCAGAGGGGTATTAATATGCATATAGGATCTGAACATATGATCTTCCACCAATTAAACCAACTAGCATCAACTACAAGGAGTAATTAACACTACTAGCAACCTACTAGCACCAATCCCGGACTTGGAGACAAGAATTGGACACAAGAGATGAACTAGGGTTTTGAGATTAGATGGTGATGATGAAGATGTTGATGGAGATTGCCCTCTCCCGATGAGAGGAGCGTTGGTGATGACAATGGCGATGATTTCCCCCTCCGGGAGGGAAGTTTCCCCGGCAGAACAGCTCTGCCGGAGCTCTAGATTGGATCCGCCAAGGTTCCGCCTCGTGGCGGTGGAGTTTCGTCCCGAAAGGTTGCTTCTCATTTTTTTCTCGACGAAAGACTTCATGTAGGAGAAGATGGTCATCGAAGAGCCACCAGGGGGCCCACGAGGTAGGGGGCGCGCCCTAGGGAGGGCGCCCCCACCCTCGTGAGAAGGGTGTGGGTCCCGTGGTCTTCATCTTTGGCAAGGATTTTTCATTATTTATTATAAGTTGTTCTATGGAGTTTCAGGACTTTTGGAGTTGTGCAGAATAGGTCTCTAATATTTGCTCCTTTTCCAGCCCAAAATTCCAGCTGCCGGCATTCTCCCTCCTTATGTAAACCTTGTAAAATTAGAGAGAATAGCCATAAGTATTGTGACATAATGTGAAATAACAGCCCATAATGCAATAAATATTGATATAAAAGCATGATGCAAAATGGATGTATCATCGCACACGAAAAAACGCCGAGATGTTGAGGATGAAGTTGGGAGCCAGATCATGAAAATCCAGCCCATAGTAGAACATGAGCCTGCGGACAAACGGGTGGAGGGGAAATCCCTGTCCGTGGACGAAATGGGTAAGAAAAACTACCCTCTCGTGGGGTTCGGGCGTTGGGACGATCTGCCCCGCATCAGGCAGCCGGTGCGCGATATCTGCGGCCAGATATCCGGCTTCCCGTAATTTTTTGATGTTCTCCTCCGTGACGGAAGAGACCATCCACTTGCCTCCTGCTCCCGACATGCTTGGAGTGGTTTGAGAAGAAGAACGCGAGCTTGGGCGCCGGAGCTCGAGTGTGCTGGAATGGGAAAGCGAGAAGGAAGAGGGTGTGTGTGAAAAAAGTAGATCTTTGTCCCTTTTATAAGGGCGGAGGAGGCAATGAGTCTCCCCACTTGCCTGGCAAAACCGCTTATTCCCCAGGCGCCGTAATTGATGGCGCGGTTGGGTTACCCATGTCCGTATTGATGAGAATCGCGTGATAAGGGGAACACGATCTCTGCTTTGACAAGACGTATCGAGAAAACCGCCTCGCGATGTGTGCGGAGCTGGTTGAGAAAGGCGGTTCGGATAATAACTGGGCCATGAAGTGATGTCATACTATCAAAACATGTCAGCAAATTGGATTTATGGAAGTATTATTCTCTCTACGGTGGTATGTGGAACTTATTTTACAGGATCGGACACTATCCTTGCATTCAGACTCTTCCATGGTGTATTCGGAGGAGGAAACCGCCTTGCAATGCTGAAGACAACACTGCGCACCGGACTCATCGTCATTGAAGCCTGGTTCAGGGGCTACTGATGGAGTCCTGGATTAGGGGGTCTCCGGACAGCCGGACTGTTGGACTATGAAGATACAAGATTGAAGACTTCGTCCCGTGTCCGGATGGGACTCTACTTGGCGTGGAAGGCAAGCTAGGCAATACAGATATGGATATCTCCTCCTTTGTAACCGACCTTGTGTAACCCTAGCCTCCTTCGATGTCTATATAAACCGGAGGATTTTAGTCCGTAGGACAACATACAATCATACCATAGGCTAGCGAGGTAGGGTTTAGCCTCTCTGATCTCATGGTAGATCAACTCTTGTAATACTCATATCATCAACAACAATCAAGTAGGACGTAGGGTTTTACCTCTATCAAGAGGGCCCGAACCTGGGTAAAACATCGTGTCCCCTACCTCCTGTTACCATCTACCTTAGACGCACAGTTCGGGACCCCCTACCCGAGATCCTCCGGTTTTGACAACGACACTAACCAACCTTTTTATTTCCGCACTGTCTTCCTCCTTGGGACTTTGGGGATGCCAGTTGAAACACTTATTTAAAGGAGCATTGGAAAATTCAGGAAGGCCGCGCCGAACTGGGTCCGGCAGTGGGACGTCATCTATGTAGAACCATTCCGAAGACCACTGTGGGTATACCTCTTTGGGAGTTCCTATGAGATATCCAGATCCAGTTATACACCATACTTCGGCACTGCCCACTTCAAATATGGAGCCTCCTCGATGGCGGGGAATGAGGCAAAAGAACTTCCTCCATAGTTCAAAATGGGCCTCAATGCCTAAGAACAGTTCACAGAGGGCAACGAAACCTAAGATGTGCAGAATCAAACCTGGGGTGAGGTTGTGCAGTTGGATGCCGTAAAATTCCAATAGGCCTCTGAGAAAGGGATGGATTGGAAATCCTTGGCCCCGCAACAGGAATGGGACAAACCACACCCTCTCCTCCTTATTGGGGTTGGGTAAATCCTCAGCCATCACATCGTTTTTGATTGAGGCCAATCCCGCTCGAACGGAGACTAGATCTGCGAGGGCAAGATAGCCCTGCGACTGGAGTCGACTCATCTGAAGATGAGGCACAGAGCAACTCTGCCAATCACCCTCTTGAGGGCCATGGGGGCACAAAGAGGAGCCTGGGGCACTGGCCATGTTGGAAGGCTCTTTTCGTAGCTGATCTTGATGATTTTTCTTTTGCGCGATGTGAGATGGGATTTGGGGATCTCAATCTCCTTATATAGATGTTGTCCGAGCGTGATGAGGGGCTTATTTGCAAAAAATCATGGACCATTCGTATTCACCCGGCACGCGGAAATCGAAGCGATAATAGGAAGGAGTCATAAAGACAGAACATAGAGGTCAAAACCAGACTATCGCTGGTCTGAAGTATAATGAAGATCCTGCCTTGCAAAGCCGAAGGCATAAGCCGGATACTACATCGTCATTGAAGGCAAGTTCGGGGGCTACTGAGGGAGAGCTAGATTCGGGGGTCCTCGGGTGTCTGGCCTATTCAAGCATGGGTCGGGCTGATGGGCTGTGACGGAAGATCGTTCGCCGTATTCGGGTAGGACTCCTGGATGTGTGGACGGCAAGATTGGAGTCTGGATGTGTTGTTTCATTCCTTTGTAAACCGACTATGTGCCCCTTTGGTGTATATATAAACCGAAGGGCTTAGTCCATAGGAGAGATCGGAATTCATACAAGCTAGACATCTAGGGTTTAGCCATTACGATCTCGAGGTAGATTGACTCTTGTCACCCCTATACACATCAAATACAATCAAGCAGGACGTAAGGTTTTACCTCCATTAAGAGGGCCTAAACCTGGGTAAACATCATGTTCCCTGTGTCCCTTATTACCTTCGATCCTCAGACGCACAGTTCAACCCCCTACACGAGATCGGCTGGTTTTGACACTGACACCCAACGAGGAGCGGAAGGAAATGACAAGTGGTTTTCAGCACGGTAATGTCTGCAGTGCTGAAATTGTAAGTAACATAGTAGTTTGATAGCAAGATAATTTGTAACAAGCAAGTAACAATAATAGTAGAAAAGGTGCAGCAAGGTAGCCCAATCCTTTTGAGGCAAAGGACATGGCAAAACGGTCTCTTATGATAAGCAAATCGTTCTTGAGGGTACACGGGATTTTCATCTAGTCACTTTCACCATGTTGGTTTGATTTGTGTTCGGTACTTTGATAATTTGATATGTGGGTGGACTGGTGCTTAGGTGCTATTCTTACTTGAAAAAACCTCCTACTTATGATTAACCCTTCGGCAAGCATCCGCAACTACGAGAAAAGTATTATGAATAAATTCTAACCATAACATTAAACTTTTGGATCCAATCGGTCCCTTACGGAATAGTGCATACACTGGGGTTTAAGCTTCTATCACTCTCGCAACCCATCATCTAATTGCTACTCCGGAATTCATTCCCTTAGGCCCAAATATGGTGAAGTGTCTTGTAGTCGAGGTTCACATGACACCACTAAGGGAATCACAACATACATACTATCAAAATATCGAGCACATATCAAGTTCACATGATTACTTGCAACATGATTTCTCCCGTGACCTCAAGAACAAAAGTAACTACTCAGAAATGATAAATATGCTCATGATCAGAGGGGTATTAAATAGCATATAGGATCTGAACATATAATCTTCCACCAAATAAACCATATAGTAATCAACTACAAGATGTAATCAACACTACTAGTCACCCACAAGCACCAATCTATAGTTCCAGTAACAAGATTGAACACAAGAGATGAACTAGGGTTTGAGATGAGATGGTGTTGTCGAAGATGTTGAAGGTGATTGCCCTCCCCAAGATGGGAGAGTTGTTGGTGATGATGAGGATGATGACTTCCCCCTCTGGGAGGGAAGTTCCCCAGGTGGAATCACTCCGCCGGAGGGCAAAAGTGCTCCTGCCCAAGTTCCGCCTCGAGACGGTGGCGCTCCATCCCGAAAGTCCTTTCCTTTTTATTTCTAGGTCAAAATGACTTATATACCAAAGGATGGGCACCGGAGCTGGGCCTGGGTGAGAACAACCCACCAGGGTGCGCCTAGGCTCCCTGGCGCGCCTAGGTGGGTTGTGCCCACCTGGTAGGCCCCCTTTGTTTCTTATTTTCTCCAATATTCTTCATATATTCCATAAAATTCTCCATGAAGTTTCAGCTTGTTTGGAGTTGTGCAGAATAGGTAGCCTGACATAGCTTTTCCAGGTCCAGATTTCCATTTGCCGAAATTCTCCCTCTTTGTGTATAACGTGCATATTATGAGACAAAAGGAATTAGAATTACTCCAAAAGGCATTATTATGGATAAAACAGCATGAATAACATTATGAAAACATGATGCAAAATGGACATATCATACTACAACATACTTGCTACTTATATTATGCCAATCTGCACTCTTCTAATGTACCAAGATCCTAGTCTTTGATAGGCTAGGCTTTCCCTTCTCTTCTGGCAGTTTTGTAGTTCAATCCAAAGATATAGCCCCATTCCTTTGATACCGATGCATATTTAGTATAGATCTGATGTAAGTCTTGCGAGTACTTTGCATGAGTACTCACGATAGCTTTGCTACTCCTTTCCCCTATACCCGATTGCTGCGATCACATGACAGAGTCCAGGAGCTAGCTCACACAACCGGTGAATACTACTACCCGATGGCACCTACTACTACGTGGAGACCGCCGCCGACGAGGAGTAGATATGAGGCTCCAAGACAGGAGGCCTTGCCTTTTTGGTCGTTGTTGTTGTTTGTGCTAGCCTTCTTAAGGCAGACTTGTTTACCTTGTGTCTGTATTCAGATATTGTTGCTTCCGCTGACTCGTTTGTATAAACAATTAGTATTTGAGTCCGTGAGGCCCCTGGCTTGTAATATAAAGATTGTATAACTTTAATATGTGTTTAGAGTTGTGTTGTGATATCTTCCCGTGAATCTCTGATCTTAATGAGCACATTTGCGTGTATGATTAGTTCATGATTAAGTCAGGCATCACAAGTTGTTCGTCAAAGACGACTTCCTATAGGTAGCCCCCTTTCCAACTCCTTGGCTGAAGTTGAGTATAGTTTTTGGAAAACTTTTACTAACATTGTTGTGTGGCTTACGGGCCCACATCACAAATGGGTGGTACTAGGATTTTTATTCCCCATCTTCACTCTTGGATCCTGATCTCTCTTTTATTTGGGTTAAAGATTTTATTGACTCTAACATTAGGTTCTCATAACTACTTCCTCCCAGAGAGCCCATCATTCCAGATGATCGCTCGGTGCACCAGAAGACTTCGAAGATACTCTCTGATGTTCTCTCGAGACCTTGTGCCCCCACCGTTGCAATTCCCTACCACCGATATATTCTTATGGATAACTTCATACACTTGCCATTCATACTTTCATTCCCAGTTGCTCTTGTTATTACAAGATGCCCCGAGATACCCTCCATTGTCGTGAGAATCCTTCGAGCTTGCTGCCTTGTAGTTCACTACCGCATGAAAGCCCTTACGAATAATTCCTCACACTTACTGGGGATTCATTTATCCCCAATTGCTCATGTGTTTCGCAAACTCCTTTGAAACACTATTCGGTCTTCCGGAAATCCTATTCAATATATTGCTCTTGAAATTCTTGCCTGCTTGCATTATGGTTAATTCCATATGTCTAGCAATATTCACTAAAATCCTTTGTGATTGCCATTTTGATCCTATTAATGCATCATGTGTTCGAATGCACGCAATCATCAGTTGATCCTTATAAATTATCTTTCCGGCTCAGACGTTACTTTGAACATGAGCTGGTTCTCGACCAATCAATTTGCTGTCGAGTATGCCCCTAAGTTTTTTCAGCTAATCCATCCTTGATCAGAGTGTCTGCTTCTGATCCTTCATTTTGGAAATCATAATTCCTTTGTTATCTAAGCATCGAATAAATTAAATGTTCTATAACCAGATGCCTTGGCATTGTTTATTCCTCTTATTGAGTACTGATACTCACATCAGCTCCATTGTGGACCGCCAGATCCATTGTTGGATTATTGTCCGACAATATCCTTCATATTTAATCACCTTGTGAGTTCTTTCCCTGATACATAATGCCTTTGGTAAATTGTATCCTCTCCTTTGTCAACCATGCTCTGCTTTCAAGATTATGTTAGTTACTCCTGAAGTTCGTGGTATATGTTCCTATGATGACCCGATGGGTTGAACCAATGCCTTCCCTAATCTATGTGAACCTGAAAGATTTCACAGGTCATACTCATCTGGTAATTCACCAAGAAAAACTTCCAACACTAATGCCATTTTTGAAACGAGAAGTGAATGGAGGGCTATGCATTGAAGAAGTGGGAGTCGACCTTGAACTTTGTGTTCATGCCCATGGAAATGACGTAGATCTTATCATGGAAGCTCCTCTTAAAATTAATTACCCCCTTGGTATAAGTTCATCTTATATCTAGGATTTGTCCTTTTGCAATCGTGGTTCCGACTATATTGTTCTTGTCTGATTCCATTTCTCACACAAGTTAAAATTACTTGCTTTGTGCAGATCAATACGCTTACCCAACCTCTATTTTGATCTACCTTCGAGTATTACCCCCTGGTATCTCGAGGATATCACGCCATTGCACTACACCTTATGAATCTGTGATGAAGTAGTACCTTTCCCTGTCATAGTCACTCCACGGGTTCTAGGTTTCGTCAACCGAGAACACTGAATAGTGAATCGAATCAACACTGTGATTCAGTACTCCTAGTACTTTGTTGTTGGGAAGTTTAATACTCCATCACGTCATTTCTAGCATGATTAGCTACATCTTTATCGTGCTAATTTTAACTGCGCTACATGGTCCTTCTTCCTGGAGCACAATTTTCAGCGATGAGCTAATCTTACGTCGATCTTCCTTGTCATATCTTTTGCCTTGAACAACAAGCTTGATTCCGAGTTTGTGTCGTATCCGTGGTTCCAATAACCTTTCGCTTCATCATCCCTTTTGCTTGATGTCATCATTGATTGATTACATCATGAAACTCTCGACAAAAGGTGTCGTAATCATCAACAATATTTTGACTTCTTCCAAGATATGAATATAATTCATGATGAGAAATATCATCCTTGCCCCTCAATGAGTTGTGTTACCATCGATAACATTCTTGCCTTCCCTCCAATACAAATTTGTTCATGTTTTGTGTTGTACCTTGAGTTCCTTGCTATCCAGCTTATGTTATGTTCAACCTTGGGGCATTACCATCTTTCGAGTCAAAAATGTCGGGAGAATTTCACCACCCCTTAAGAGTTCTTGATACAAGTGATACTTATCACCATCACCATTCTTTTCTTTGTCCCCATGTTGCTTCTAATCGGAATACTGATAAATGAACTATGGTATGTGAATACAAAACTTCTAGCAACCCTGTTGCTTTGGAGTTAATAGTCGAAAGTTACTTTCTTCATCTGTTGGTTATTGACTCATCATCCTAACCTCGTTCTACTTAGTTTCGGGTGCTTTTTTGGTCAATGTTTAATTGTGAATGTTTTCCTTGAATGGATATTACCTTGTTCACATAATTGTGAAAATCCATCTTTTTGGAAGTCTCGATGAATTGGCACTAAGCCCATCAGGCATACTCCTCATCTCCTCCATGGTTAATAATGAATTCTTGTTTTGGAGATTGCTTCCATATTTGATTTCCCAGGAATCTTGAAACATCTTGACATCGAATTGTGTTGCACTCTTTTCTTCTCAGGCATCCTGAGTTTGAGGTATCCCGACACCAATCAAATCTGAATCCCTGTCAGATATGATGGTTGGAACATTTTCCAAGAATTATAATATTGGTATTTATGTAACCCGGTAATATGATGTCATGCCTAGCACACTTGGCCAGAGGAACTGTTGTTATAATATCTCCTTTAGCAACGTTAGCCATTCTTCCATGAGAAAATTATAAGACTTATTCTAGAAGCTGATCCTGATGGATCCTTGTGTTTCCAAACTCTGACCTTTACCTGATGACCATGTCAATGCTACCCCGAAGCATGTCTGTGGTACTCCGATCATCAATAAGAACACTGAAACTGCAATGCTAATTTTTCATGATCAATTATACAAACACCGTTGTATGGGTAAATATCCTAAATTACTTGCCCCTTTGTCTAAATGGTTACATACTTGGAGTCCTATCATGTATATCATGCTCGGATTTTCCTTGGGGAAGATATACCCTTGATACTCGGGTATGAACACATTTTCCTTTCAATTGTTTTGTTTGACCTTTCTTGTAATCTAACTTAACTGAGCAATGATAATTCCCTGCTTACGTCAACACCCCCAATTACAACTTTGTTAGTAAGACCCTATTACTATTGGAGATGACATTCCGGTAACCACCGATGGATGAGAACTTTGCCTATTGGTTTGCCTCATTTCAACGAGAAGGAAAATAGTTCTCCATGTCCCCCGCCCTTGGTACCGACGTTTTTGCCGACATAGCCGACATGCTATCCTTTGACATGCCTTGCTATCATGACCGTGCAAGATGTCATCGCCCTTCCTACTTTTAACCTACATGTGGGCCCATTACCCACAGTTCCATGGGATCTAAACCTGACTCTCCTGTACAACCTTGATTCCGAAGTATACTTTGCACTTGGCGTCATTTGTAACTAACGATCTAATTCCTGTACCATGTTTCATTCCGGTATCAGGTGCAACATTATCCTTGATTGCTTTGAACCCCTTCATCACCTATTTTAGGCATCAGATGGATGCCTACCTGGTCAGAAACTTGTTGAACCTCCTTATATCGCTCATGATATGTTTACTTCTAAAGTATTCTTCCCTGAGATAATTACCAGATGCCAATCCTTCTACTCTCCCATCTCTACAAAGTTTTCCCCTCTTGTACTATACGTAAGTACGATGGATATCCCAAAGAAATGTTGATGACTTCGTCATGATGACCTGAAGTAGATAATTGAAGACATCAATGAAAGGGATCAACTTCTTTGAGAAGAGTAACAAAGAACGAGAAGCTCCGTTAGAATTTCATAACTAGAACATTCCCCTTACTCCACCTCTTAAAGCTCAGGACGACATTTCTTGTAGTGGAGGAGACTTGTAACACCCCTAGTCTCATGCTATAGTGACCACACACAAATGGTGCCATGTCATCATGTTTAAATAAGCCAAATTGCCACTTGATAAAAATCAAAGCCATTTTCAAATTTAAAATGACGTCAAATAAATTATTTCTTCAAATAGTAAAACTAAAATGTTCATAATATTCTATAAATGCCCTTGATCATTGTCATGTTGAACCCAACATTATTTGGAACTCTAAAAATGCCCCCAACTATTTTTGAAATGATCTAACAGCACCTACCAATCACTTATAAATTCAAACAAAAATCAAATGAATTCAAATAAACCCCCAATTTTTTGTGCAACACTAAATAATGCCTAGTATTTGTTTTGACAAGTTTCATATTTTACAAAGTACATTTGGTGGCTCAACTTAACACAAAACAGAAATGAAAATGAAATAGAAAAGAATAATGGAAAAGGGTTAAGGTAATATACCTGTTGTACCCCTAGGCCTTGGGTGAACAGGCACGGCCCAGCCAGCCCGGCCTGCCTCCCCATTCGTCATCGAGCACCCGACTGTTGTCAAGGTACGTAATGCGGCCGTGGAACAGATGATCAAGGCTCACGTCGAGAAATCCCACATCATGGACAAAATGAAGAAGATGGCGGAGGAGATGCGTGAGGAGATGTAGGTCATGGAGGCGATGAAGAAGCAGTTACGACTCCGCGGCCAGCAACCCTTCATGTAGTAGAGAGCAGTGCCCCAGACTTGTGTGTGCGTCTTCCTTGTTTTTTTGGGG
>NC_041386.1:198628102-198661429 GCF_002162155.2 Triticum dicoccoides
CCTTCTTCTTTTTCTCCTGTGTATCTTCTTTTGCTTTGGGTGTTTCGCCTCACGTGTCACGTTCTCTGAGAGGCATGAATAGAACAATGCTAACGATGAGCGGCGTCATGGGATCGATGACTAGCAAATTAGATCATTTTTATCCCCATATCGCACTGGGCTGCCGTGTTTCCTGCTCCTCCGTCGTACTAGTACTCCAGTGGAAAACTTGAGTATACCGCACGTTTCTTTGCTCCTCCTCGGGTCGTCCGCAACATTTATATGAGCAGTCAAATCACAAGGCCCCGCCTTCCAGCAGTAATGAGCCGTTAAATCATAAAGACCATCACCTCTCGTGAAACCGACCAAGCGAGACTGCCCCGCCCTATAGCCCTTTAAATGTATACTTCTGTACAGTAGCAGTATCGATGGATTGCGCCATGGAGCAAAACTAATAAGATGAAATTAAAGAAAAAAGGTGGTACATATACAGAGCGCTCGTCGCCAAATTATGCATATAGTACTATTAAAATAGCTAGTACGTGCTTAGATGGGATGCTAAAGTCTATTAAAGAAATTAGCATACCTATTTAATTATTTGAAAACTAAACTCCTTCATGCTTTGGGTAAGCTTCTCTCATTTAAGTTTTTTTAGAATTACATATCTCATTTAAGTGTTTTGCATATGTGGCATGGTTAGAGCGTGGTTAATAGTATAGCCAACTGTTGGCTACACGATGTTGGCCATATATATTGTACGTATATAATGTGAAGAAACGAGTGGTAGTACTACCAACTACAAGACGAACTGTAAAAAATACTAGTAGGTACATACTGAAGAGTTAAAGTAACTTGAAGGAACATAACATAGTTCTGCTGGGGGCTCAACACAACACACCCCTCCAATAAAACTAAGCACCCGAAATTAAACTAAGCAACTAATACGGTAGACACTGCATTAGAACCACCATGAGCAACGACACGGGCACCTTACTCAGACTCCTTGTCCACGTACTTGACTTCGTCCTTGTCGCTCTTCCTCTTGGCCGATACTTCTTTGCTTGAACCACAAAATTGGGTCTCGCCCTTCATCCAACCCTGGTAGATATTGAAACAAAGGTAGGCATACATTGCAGCGTACTGGATGTGGTCTCTTTCGAGAACATTCAACTACAATGCAAGATGAAACTTGGGCGGAGGTTTTGTCAGTTTATCGAACGAAGGATCAACCACGGCTACTGCTAGGGACAGCATTGAAGGCTGACAGGAGGACACCAGCCCATTCCTATGGAGGTTGAATGGCTGGCCTACAACGAGGCCTATCCAATCCAGGACTTCTTTGTCGTTCGTAAAGTCTACATAAATGAATTTGACTTTGCCGCCCGCAAGGAAGTTCTTAAAATCCTCACACTCAACGTCGGCATAGCATATGTGGTAGACCAAGCACAAATTATGCACGCAAACCTGGATCACGATGGGCTTCTTCTTCTCTTCCTCCTTTAGATTCTTCTCTTTTCCCAGGACTATGGTGTACTCAACATCTAGCGCAGCGACCCACCCATCACCCTTTGACTTTCCGAACATGCGTCTGAAGCGAGCAAGGCATCCTTTCACATTCACAGAAGAACGGGGGTAGATGATGTTGAACTCATCTCCGGTGATGCTTCTAACCATGTACTCACTGCCGATCATGGAGATTTGGCATCCCATGGATTTTGGAGGTGGGTTGGGATTAGTGGAACTGTTGTAATTTGAAAGGACAGGACGACTAGGAGCGAAATGTCGTAATGTTAAAGGACGGCCGATGTCGGATTTGGGGCCCCGCAGACCCTTGATAGATTCGAACTCTAGGGTGTGTGCGAATAACTCAACCTCCCCAATCTGGCGACTCATCGATCTCATTGCCTAGCTCAATGAACTGGAAGGAAATGGAACATGGCAGTTTACCCAGGTTCGGGCCACCTTGTGGTGTAATACCCTACTACTGCTTTGTGGTGGATTGGCCTCGAGTTGGGCTGAGGATGAGCTAGTACAGTGGGAGAACAACCTCAGGAGGTGTGTTCTTATGCTGGTGAGGGAGAGGATGGTATGAATCATCCGTCATCTCTTCCTTGCCGTCCCCGCATCTAAGGTGGTGCCTAGGCTATATTTATAGTGGACTTGGTTCACTTCCCCCAAAATGAAGGCGGGAAGGGATCCCAGAATGGCCAAATTCGAAGGGAGACAACTAGTACATCTTATCCAGACGAAAGGTGGTCTTCGCCTGCAAAGCTTCTAGTCGTGACGCCGTGGTGGGCTCCGCGATGACCTCCATCATGCCGTCCTAGCGGTCTTGGTCTTGTTGCATAGAAATGGAAACCTTTGGTTGCCTCCTCGGGACTCCGCGCCAATGCTTGCCTCTTTAGCACCAAAGAGGAAACCTGTTGTACTGTGCTGGCTGGCGCCCGCCTGGCCTTGGCCGTCATGGCTTACGTCATCAGAACCTCACGAGGTGAAGGCTTGCATAGAAATATCCGCTCCTCAGGAGCCAACCTAAGGAGGCTGCTCCTTCTGGAGGCCTTGGCGTCGTCCGCCTCGCCAGGCTTGGCCCCTCGCGAGGGTCTTGTGTTGTTCATGTTGAATATGGGTCGTACCAGGCCGTCAATGGTGCCACGCCGTGGGCCGCAGGCAGGCAAGTCTGGGTACCCCAGTTCCCAGAATGGCGATAGTAGCCCCCGGGCCCAAGGTGCGCTCGGACTTGGCTTCGAGGCGAAGCCAAGGGATAATGGTGGAGCGTCGCGAGCCCTAACCGCCTGCGGCCTTGGTCGACGTGTGGCGTTGATGGGACATGGTGTTGGGGAACGTAGAATGCAATTTCAAAAATTTCCTACGCTCATGTAAGATCTATCTAGCAGAGGCATAGCAACGAGAGGGGGAGAGTGTCTCCACGTACCCTCGTAGACCGAAAGCGGAAGCGTTTGTTAACGCGGTTGATGTTGTCAAACTTCTTCTTGTTCCGACCAATCAAGCATCGAACGTACGGCACCTCCGAGTTCTGCACACGTTCTGCTCGATGACGTCCCTCAAACTCTTGATCCAGCAAAGTGTCGAGGGAGAGTTTCGTCAGCACGAAGGCGTGGTGATGGTGAAGTGATCCGCGTGGGGCTTTGCCTAACCACTACGTGAATATGATTGGGGGCTTTGGCTAACAATGTTTGTTGTCTGTTCCAGCGTTGCACCCCCTACCTATATATAGGTTGGAGGGGAGGAGAGGCAGCCAAGGGGGTGCCCCAAGTAGGAGGAATCCTACTTGGGGTCCTCCCAATTCGGCCTCCCCCCTTTCTTATTCCTATTCGGAGTAGGAAGGGAAGAGGGGGAAGGGGGAATCCTATTCCCTTTTTTCCTTTCCTTCTTCCCCTTTTGTTCTCCAATTTGGCCAGCCCATATGGGGGGGCTCACTAGCCCCTTTGTGGCTGGTGTGTTTCCCCTCTTGTCCCAATAGGCCCATATAGTTTGTCGGGGGTAGCCCGGAACCCCTTCTAGTGAACCGATACGTACCCAGTACCCCCGGAACACTTCCGAGGTCCACATACTATCGTCCTATATATGAATTTTTACCTCTTAACCATTTCGAGACTCCTCGTCAAGTCACTGATCTCGTCCGGGACTTCGAACAACATCCGCTCACCAAATCACATAACTCATATAATATAAATCGTCATCGAGCGTTAAGCGTGCGGACCCTACGGGTTCGAGAACTATGTAGACATGACCGAGACACCTCTCCGGTCAATAACCAAAAGCGGAACCTGGATTCTCATATTGGCTCCTACATTTTCTACAAAGATCTTTATCGGTCAAAACCGTTATGACAACATACGTTATTCCCTTTGTCATCGGTATGTTACTTGTCCGAGATTCAATCATTGGTATCTCCATACCTAGTTCAATCTCGTTACTTTTAAGTCTCTTTACTCGTTGTATAATACATCATCCCGCAACTAACTCATTAGTCACATTGCTTGCAAGTCTTAGTATGATGTGCATTATCGAGAGGGCCCAGAGATACCTCTCCGATACTCGAAGTGACAAATCCTGATCTCAATCTATGCCAACCCAACAAACACCTTCAGAGATACTTGTAGAAGATATTTATAATCACCAGTTATGTTGTGACATTTGATAGCACACAAGGTATTCCTTTGGTATCCGGGAGTTGCATAATCTCATAGTCAAAGGAATATGTATATGACATAAAGAAAGCTATAGCAATAAAACTGAACGATGAACATGCTATGCTAACTGATAGGTCTTGTCCATCACATCATTCTCCTAATGATGTGATCCCATTCATCAAATGACAACACATGTCTATGGTTAGGAAACTTAACCATCTTTGATTAACGAGCTAGTCTAGTAGAGGCTTACTTGGGACACTATGTTTTGTCTATGTAACCACACATGTATCAAGTTTCCGGTTAATACAATTCTATCACGAATAATAAACATTTATCATGATATAAGAAAATATAAAACAACAACTTTACTATTGACTCTAGGGCATATTTCCTTCAGTCTCCCACTTGCACTAGAGTCAATAATCTAGTTCACATCGCCATGTGATTTAACACCATTAGATCACATCGCCATGTGATTTAACACCATTAGATCACATCGTCATGTGATTAACACCCATAGTTCACATCTCCATGTGATTAACACCCAAAGGGTTTATTTGATTCAATATTCTAGTTCACATTGCCATGTGATTAACACCAAAAGAGTACTAAGGTGTGATCATGTTTTGCTTGTGAGAGAGGTTTAGTCAACGGGTTTTCCACATTCAGACCCATATGTATTTTGCAAATTTCTATGTCTACAATGCTCTGTACGAAGCTACTCTAGTTAATTGCTTGCACTTTCAATATGTATACTAATTGTGACTCAGAGTCATCCGGATCAGGCACAAAGCTTGCATCGACGTAACCCTTTACGACGAACTCTTTGTCACCTCCTTAACCAAGAAACATATCCTTATGCCACTAAGGATAATTTTGACCGCTTTCAAGTGATCTACTCCTAGATCACTATTGTACCCCCTTGCCAAACTCATGGCAAGGTATACAATAGGTCTGATACATAACTTGACATACTTTATAGAACCTATGGCTAAGGCATAGGGAATGACTTTTATTCTCTCTCTATCTTATGCCGTGGTCTGGCTTTGAGTCTTACTCAACTTCACACCTTACAATACAGGCAAGAACTCCTTCTTTGATTGATCCATTTTGAACTTCTTCAAAATCTTGTCAAGGTATGTGCTTTTTGAAATTCCTATTAAGTGTCTCGATCTATCCCTATGGATCTTGATGCCCAATATATATAAGTAGCTTCACCAAGGTCTTTCATTGAAAAACTTCTTATTCAAGTATCCTTTTTATGCTATCCAGAAATTATATATCTTTTCCAATCAACAATATGTCATCCACATATAATATTAGAAATGCTACAGAGCTCCCACTCACTTTATTGTAAATACAGGCTTCTCCAAAAGTCTGTATAAAACCATATGCTTTGATCACACTATCAAAGCATATATTCCAACTCTGAGATGCTTGCACCAGTCGATAAATGGATTGCTGGAGATTGCACACTTTGTTAGCACCTTTAGGATCGACAAAACCTTTAGAAAATCTCATTGTAGTAAACACCTTGAATTTGTCGAAAACCTTTTGTGACAAGTCAAGCTTTGTAGATGATAACAGTACCATCAGTGTCCGTCTTCCTCTTGAAGATCCATTTATTCTCAATGGCTTGCCGATCATCGGGCAAGCCCACCAAACTCCACACTTTGTTCTCATACATGGATCATATCTCAGATTTCATGGCCTCAAGCCATTTATCAGAATCTGGGCTCATCACTGCTTCCTCATAGTTCATAGGTTTGTCATGGTCTAGTAACATGACTTCCAGAATAGTATTACTATACCACTCTGGTGCGGATCGTGCTTTGGTTGACCTACGAGGTTTGGTAGTAACTTGATCTGAAGTTTCATGGTCATTATCGTTAGCTTCCTCTCTAGTTGGTGTAGGCATCACGGGAACGGTTTTCTATGATGAGTTACTATCCAATTCGAGAGAACGTACAATTACCTCATCAATTTCTACTTTCCTCCCACTCACTTCTTTCGATAGAAACTCCTTCTCTAGAAAGGATCCGTTCTTAGCAACAAAGATCTTGCCTTTGGATTTGTGATAGAAGGTGTACCCAATAGTTTATTTTTGGTAACCTATGAAGACGCATTTCTTTAATTTGGGTTCGAGCTTATCAGGCCAAAGCTTTTTCACATAAGCATCGCAACCCCAAACTTTAAGAAACGCCAGCTTAGGTTTCTTGCTAAACCATAGTTCATACGGTGTCATATCGACGGATTTAGATGGTGCCCTATTTAACATGAATGCAGTTGTCTCTAATACATAACCCCAAAACGATAGTGGTAAATCGGTAAGAGACATCATAGATCGCACCATAACTAATAAAGTATGGTTATGATGTTCGGACACACCACTACATTGTGGTATTCCAGGTGGCATGAGTTGTGAAACTATTCCACATTGTTATAAATTGAAGGCCAAACTCGTAACTCAAATATTCACCTCTGCGATGAGATCGTAGAAACTTTATTTTCTTGTTACGATGATTCTCCACTTCACTCTGAAATACTTTGAACTTTTCAATTGTTTCAGACTTGTATTTCATCAAGTAGATATACCCATATCTGCTTAAATCATCTGTGAAGGTCAGAAAATAACAATACCCATGGCGAGCCTCAACACTCATCGGACCGCATATATCGGTATGTATTATTTCCAATAAGTCATTAGCTTGCCCCATTATTCTGAAGACTAGAGTATTAGTCATCTTGCCCATGAGGCATGGTTCGCAAGTATCAAATGATTCATAATCAAGTGATTCCAAAAGCCCATCTGCATGGAGTTTCTTCATCCGCTTTACACCAATATGACCTAAACGGTAGTGCTAGAAATATGTTTCACTATAATTATCAACTTTTGCATCATTTGGCATCAATATTAAGAATATGTGTATCACTACGGTCGAGATTCAACAAACCATTCACATTGAGTGCATGACCATACAAGGTTTTATTCATTTAAACAGAACAACAATTATTCTCTGACTCAAATGAATAACCGTTGAAATAAACATGATCCAATCCTATTCATGCGCAACTCCAGCACCAAATAACATTTAAGGTTCAACACTTATCCTGAATGTAGAGGGAGTTTGCGATGATGATCATATCAACCTTGGAATCACTTCCAACACACATCGTCACCTCGTCCTTAACTAGTCTCTGTTCATTCTGCAACTCCTATTTTGAGTTACTAATCTTAGCAACTGAACTGGTATCAAATACCCAGTGGTTGCTACGAACACTAGTAAAGTACACATCAATAACATGTATATCAAATATACCTTTGTTCACTTTGCCATCCTTCTTATCCGCCAAGTTTTTGGGGCAGTTCCGCTTCCAGTGACCATTTCCTTTGCAGTAGTAGCACTCAGTTTCAGGTTTGGGTCTAGCTTTGGGCTTCTTCACAGGAGTGGCAACTTCCTTGCCATTCTTCTTGAAGTTCCCTTTATTTCCCTTGTCCTTTTTCTTGAAACTAGTGGTCTTGTTGACCATCAACACTTGATGCTATTTCTTGATTTCCACCTTTGCCGATTTTGGCATCGCGGAGAGCTTGGGAATCGCTTTCGCCATCCCATGCACATTATAGTTCATCACGAAGTTCTAGTAACTTGGTGATAGTGACTAAAGAACTCTATAAATCACTATCTTATCTGGAAGATTAAGTCCCACTTTATTCAAGTGATTGTAGTACCCAGACATTCTGAGCACATGCTCACTGACTGAGCCATTCTCCTCCATCTTGTAGGCAAAGTACTTGTCAGAGGTCTCATACCTCTTAATACGGGCATGAGTCTGAAATATCATTTTCAACTCTTAGAACATCTCATATGCTCCATGGCATTCAAAACATTTTTGAAGTCCCGGTTCTAAGCCGTAAACCATGGTGCACTAAAATATCAAGTAGTCATCATACCGAGCTTGTCAAACGTTCATAACGTCTGCATCTGCTCCTGCGAATAGGTCTGTCACCTAGCGGTGCATCAAGGACATAATTCTTCTGTGCATCAACAAAAATAATCCTCAGATCACGGACCCAGTCCGCATCATTGCTACTATCATCTTTCAACTTAGTTTTCTCTAGCAACATATCAAAAATAAAACAGGGGAGCTACACGCGAGCTATTGATCTCTAACATATATATGCAAATACTATCAGGACTAAGTTCATGATAAATTAAGTTAAATTAATAATATTACTTAAGAACTCCCACTTAGATAGACATCCCTCGAGTCATCTAAATGATTACGTGATCCAAATCAATAAAACTATGTCCGATCATCACGTGAGATGGATTAGTCTTCAATGGTGAACATCTCTATGTTGATCATATCTACTATATGATTCACGTTTGACCTTTCGGTCTCCAGTGTTCTGAGGCCATGTTTGTACATGCTAGGCTCATCAAGTTTAACCCGAGTATTCCACATGTGCAAAACTATCTTGCACCCATTGTATGTGAACATAGATCTTATCACACCTGATCATCACATGGTGTCTCGGCACGATGAACGTCGCAACGGTGCATACTCAGGGAGAACACTTATACCTTGAAATTTTAGTGAGGGACCATCTTATAATCCTACCATTGTACTAAGCAAAATAAGATGCATAAAATATAAACATCACATGCAATCAAAATATGTGGCATGATATGGCCATCATCATCTTGTGTCTTTGATCTCCATCCCCAAAGCACTGTCATGATTTCCATCGTCACCGGCTTGACACCTTGATCTCCATCATAGCGTCGTGGTCGTCTCACCAACTGTTGCTTCTACAACTATCGCTAACGCATAGTGATAAAGTGAAGCAATTACATGGCGTTTGCATTTCATACAATAAAGCGACAACCATAAGGCTCCTGTCAGTTGCCGATAACTTTTACAAAACATGATCATCTCATATAACAACATATATCACATCACAACATGCCCTACAAAAACAAGTTAGAAAACCTCTACTTTGTTGTTGCAAGTTTTACGTGGCTCCTACGTGCTTCTAGTAAGAACGGTTCTTACCTACGCATCAAAACCACAACGGTGATTTACCAAGATTGCTAAAACAAGGATAGACCATAGTCAAATTCGATTCAACTAAAGTTGGAGAAATAGACACCCGCCAGCCACCTTTATGCCAAACTAGTTGCATGTCTGTCAGTGGAACCGATCTCATGAACGTGGTCATGTAAGGTTGGTCCGGGCCGCTTCATCCACCAATACTATCGGATTACGGGTTCTGGCAAACCCTTGAGGTTCGAACACTGGGGTGCGCACGAAGATCTCTCTCCCTCTAGCTCACACACTCGCAATGATCGCAAAAGCCTAACTCGCCGAACCCGAGGAACGAGCGACACAAGAGTTTATACTGGTTCGGGCCACCATTGCGGTGTAATACCCTACTCCAGTGTGGTGTGGTGGATTGCCTCGTAGGATGGGGATGAACAAGTACAAAGGATGAACAGCCTCCTTATGAGAGGTGTTCTTGAGCTCAATGAGCTTGTGTGGCTAGGGATGATCTGAATGATCCGTCTCCAAATGACCCTCCCCCCTCTGACTATGGTGGTGGCTAGCCCTATTTATAGAGGCCCGGGTCCTCTCGCCAAATATTAGGTGGGAAGGGATCCCACAACGGCTAGTATGAAGGGGGGCAACGAGTACAAGTTATCTAGACAAAAGGTGGTCTTCTCCTGCCAAAGGCTTTGGTGGTGACGCCGCCGTGGGCTCCGTGATGACCTCCGTCTTGCCGTCCTGCTGGTCTTGGTCTCGTTGCACCGATATGGAAACCTTTGCGTGACGTCTCGAGACTCCTCAGGTGCGCCTGCCTCTTTAGCGCCAAAGAGGAAACTGGTACTCTGCGCCCGCTGGCGCCCGCCTGGCCTTGGTCGTCATGGCTCACATCACGGAAACCTCATGAGGTGCCCCTTGCATTGATCTCTCCACTCCTCGTGAGCCAGCCTAGTGAGGCTGCCCCTGAGGAGGTCTTGTGTCGTCCGCCTCACGAGGCTTGGCCCCTCACGAGGGTCTCGAGTGTTGGTTGATGAAGATGGGCCATACTAGGCCACTGGTGGAGCCACGCCCTAGGCCGCAGGCAGGCAAGTCTAGGTACCCTCGTTCCCAAGACGCCGACAGTAGCCCCCGGGCCCAAGGAGCGCTCGTGCTTGGCTTTGCGGCAAAGACAAGGGGCAAGTGCGAAGCGCCACAGGTCCTAACAGCCCGCAGCCTCGATTGACGCGTGACGATTGACAGGACGTGGGCGTCTCCGCTTCCCCACGCTACCTTGGCAACTGCCCCACTTGAAGAGTCCCTATTGCATGCAGAAAAAGGTCATTATTACCTTATATCATGGAGGCCGGCGGTTGGCCTCCTCCTAGCTATAAATGGGAAGGGGGTGGAGCCCCTGTCACCCATCTCTTCCTCCGCTACTCCTGCTTCTTCTTCTTCCTCCTCCATGTTGCGACACCCATGGCGCTGGTGAAGAGGTTCTCCGCTGCCAAGAAGGGGAAAACCCCCCCGTGAAGAGCTTGGGCCTCTCCCGTTGAAGAAGAGGTTGGCTCGCTCGCGCGATGCCGTTGTGAGGCCGGAGGTGACGATGCCCTGGGACGAACGGCCTTGCCTGGGCTATCCACTGCCTTTGTACGCCCAGGTAGATGGCTCCGGAGGAGGAAGCAGGGACCGACGCTCCCCATGCCACGGCCGCGGTGGCCGCGCAGTGGAGGCGCACGCTGCCGCCCCACGAACCCATACTGAGGGCTCCTCGCGCGAACTCATGGTGTGGGTGGTGATGCCACCAAGCACGTGGATCAGGTTCCCACTTTTCTTCACCGAAGTGATGCCGCCGAGGGGGGCACTGGAGTTGTGGCTACAGCATGCTGGGTGCGACACCCTGGCAATAGGGGCGGACGTTGAGGTCGTCTCCCCGGCAAGGTCTTCATGAACTGCGGATGGTGTAACACCCTCGATGCGACTATATCTCCCACATGTCGAGGCACGACTTAGAGGCATAATCGCATTGAAGGCATATGTCGCAAGTTAGGCAATCTTCACCACATCCCATGTAATATAGATAATAAAAGGGGAGATAACATAGTTGGCTTACACTCACCACGTCAATCAAGTACATAAATAACATTACATCATCCAAACACTCATGGCCCGACTACGGCGCCAAAATAAAAGATAACCCAACATGCGACATGGTCCCGATCACCCCCAACTGGGCACCACTACTGATCATCAGGAAAGGAAACATAGTATCGTTGAGAGTCCTCGTCGAACTCCCACTTGAGCTCGAGCGCGTCACCTGGAGCGGAATCATCAGGCCCTGCATCTGGTGTAATAGTAATCTGTGAGCCACAGGGACTCAGCAATCTCGCACCCTCGCGATCAAGACTATTTAAGCTTATAGGTAAGGCAAGGTAAATATGTGGAGCTGCAGCAAGCGAATAGCAAAAATGGTGGCTATCCTGTTTGCAAAAAAAGAGCGAGAAGAGAAGGCAAAGCGCGAACGCATAACTAAAGAGGGCAACCTGCAGCAAGCATTACTCCAACACCATGTCCACATCCCGGACTCTGCCGAGAAGAGGCCATCACGGTAACACACTCAGTTGATTCATTTTAATTAAGTTAAGGTTCAAGTTATCTACAACCGGACATTAACAAATTTCCCATCTGCCCATAACCGCGGGCACGGCTGTCGAAAGTTCAAATCCCTGCAGGGGAGTCCCAACTTATCCCATGACAAGCTCTCACGGTCAATGAAGGAATATACCTCCTCCCGAGATGTTCCGATCAGACTCGGTATCCCGGTTCTTCAAGACAACTCTGACAATGGTAAAACAAGTCCAGCAACACCACCCGCTGTGCCGACAAATCCCGATAGGAGCTGCACATATCTCGTTCTCAGGGCACACCGGATAAGCTAAGCGTACGGGAGCCAACGTAACCCAAGTTGCCAAGGGACGGCCCCGCACGATGCTCTAGGTTGGACCAACGCTCAGAGGAGCACTGGCCCGGGGGGTTTAAAATAAGATGACCCTTGAGTCCGCGAAACCCAAGGGAAAAAGGCTAGGTGGCAAATGGTAAAACCAAGGTTGGGCATTGCTGGAGGAGTTTTATTCAAGGCGGACTGTCAAGGGGTTCCCATTATAACCCAACCACGTAAGGAACGCAAAATCCGGGAACATAACACCGATATGACGGAAACTAGGGCGGCAAGAGTGGAACAAAACACTAGGCGAGAGGCCGAGCCTTCCACCCTTTACCAAGTATATAGATGCATTAAGATAACATGGCAATATAATGATATCCCAACAAGTAAATAATGTTCCAACAAGGAACGGTCTCCAATCTTCACCTGCAACTAGCAACGCTATAAGAGGGGTTGAGCAAAGCGGTAACATAGCCAATCAACAGTTTGCTAGGACATGGTGGGTTAGAGGTTTGACATGGCAATTTGGGAGGCTTGAAAGCAAGTGGTAGGCATCGTAGCATGGCATAGCAAAAGAGCGAGCATCTAGCAAAGCAAAGATAGTAGTGATTTCGAGGGTACGATCATCTTGCCTGCAAAGTTGTCAGAGTTGACTGGATCCTCAAAAGCAAACTCAACGGGCTCCTCGTTAGCGAACTCGTCTCCCGGCTCTACCCAAACAAGACAAACAAGCAAACGGAACACAATCAACCACGTGCAAAGCTCAAACAATATGATGCAAAGATGATATGCTATGCAGGATGCGATGCGGGATGCATATGTAAGATTTGACAAGGAATGCATGAACCTGGCCTCAACTTGGGAATCCAAGTGTGCCACAGGAAAGATGAGATGAAATCGCTTGAAAACGATATAAAGAACGCCGGAATCGGAGTTACGGTTTGGAAATGGCAAGCAATTCAAATGACACCGGTCTGCGATTTACAGCAAGTAGCCATCTAAATGCAACAAGAGGAACATGCTACAGCACCCAAACATGGCATAAAAATACATGGCATGGATGCATTCAAGATGCTTAACAAAAGTCTAGCACCGAGCTATGGCCAAATCATCCATTAACAGGTTCAAACAAGCATGGCAAAAATGCATTTGGCAAACAGATCTCAGACTTAGTGAAATTAACACTTGTCTGGAATTTCAGATCAGATAGCACTCTTCGGAGTTACAAAACTACATGCTACAGGACCTGAACATGGCAAAGTAAAGCATGGAATGGAGATACTCAAAGAGCTTAACAAAAGTCCCTTAGTCACCTTGATCCAAAAGGGATCAGAAAATACAATTGCAAGCATGTGAACATGGCAAAAACATAATCAATTCTCAGACTGGAGCATGCTGAAACAGATATCAAGTAGGCATGTTTACGAGCTCGATGCACTCACTACGGAGCAAGTCATGACAAGATAAGAATACATCCACCAAGAATACAGAAAATTCAAGCTAGACATGGCAAGAACAATAGCATAGCATGCACGGATCAACTACAACATCCTCGGCAAAATCGCTAACAAGTAGACAATCTGCCTAGATTCACGAAATAGCAAAAGTAGAGCTCGATTGACTCAAGCTAGGGTGCTCCATAATTGCAAACAAATACATGTATGGATAGAGCACTACAAGACTAAAAAAAAATCCTTACTGATCATGCTCAAAAGAGGCACGAATCACTAGGAAACAACATGAACATATGGCAACATGAGATAAACAGCTCAAGGACTTAGTGGAATTGCTAAGTCCCTGAAATCAGCATTACCAAGTGCCTCACTTTGCAAGCTCGTGCTAGTCACCACACACATCACAAAAATACATGGGTTGCACCTCTATAAAGATGGCAAAACCCTTAACAAAACATATGTAGAGCACCAGGGCATATCATGCACACAATAATCATGGCAAAAATGACAAATATCTAAATGGAGCAGCAGATGTGACAATTAACTCAAGTAGCACTCTTCTAACTGCATTTTGGGTATCAAGATGAACTCAAATTAAAATGATGCAATGTAATGAAATGATGTACTCCCTGAGGCGAACATTTTGATATGCTATATGCCCAAAACGGAGCTACGGATGCAAAGTTACAGCACGATGAACAGGGCAACATGAGCTAGGGTTTCGGGAGAAAGTCAACCGTGAGAATAGCCAGATCCAGATCCAGCACGGGTTAGGAGGCGCTCGCCGGAAACACTTTTCGCCGGAGTTGGGGTCGCCGGGGAAGGAGAAGAAGGCCGGCGAGGGGGCGCCGTGGTGGTGGTCCGGCAACGCGGGCGGCGCGGGACGCCGGAGTTGCTGGCGGCGGCGGCGGCGGTGGACGGTGCCGGAGACGGCGGACGGCGTCGGAGCGGAGGCTTGCCGGCGCGGGCGAGCGCGGAGTCGGGTGCGGCGCGTGAAGAGGCGGGCGGCGGGGCTCGGTGGGTGCGGGCGGCGGGAGGAGCCGGGCGGCGGGGCGAGGCGGCTGGGCCGCGGGGGCCCCGCACGGGCTTCGCGGGCCAGCGGCGGGAGGCGGAACGGCAGTGGCCACGTGTCGAGCAGCGGTTGGCGGCGGTGATTTCGTCCGGTGCGGCCCGGACGTGTCCGGCGCGCCGGATGGAGCGGGGCTAGGGTTAGGAAGGGGAGATCCGCGAATTTAGAGCAGGGGGTCTATATATAGGCATAGGAGGAGCTAGGAGAGTCTAAATGAGGTGCGATTTGCGACCACGCGATCGTGATCGAACGCTCTAGATGATGGAGCAGGTTTTGGTGGGTTTTTGGGCCAACTTGGAGGGGTGTTGGGCTGCAACACACACGAGGCCTTATCGGTCCCTCGGTTAACCGTTGGAGTATCAAACGAAGTCCAAATGGTACGAGAACTTGACAGGCGGTCTACCGGTAGTAAACCAAATCCGCTTGGCAAGTCTTGGTCCAATCCGGAAATGTTTAATCCCCACACACGAAAGAAAGTTAGAAATGACCACCGGAGGAGAACGAAGCGCCGGAATGCAAAACGGGCAACGGGGAAAATGCTCGAACGCATGAGATGAACACGTATGCAAATGCAATTCACATGATGACATGATATGAGATGCATGACAAAGATAACAACACATGGAGACAAAAACCCGAACCCGAGAAAATAAAATAACTTAACGCCGGAAACGGCAAGAGTTGGAGTACATAATTGGGTAAGTTACATCCGGGGTGTTACAGATGGGGTGAGGTTGCCCATGTCTGTCGCGCGGAGGGGGCGCTCGCCATCCATTTTGAGTACGACGCCGCCTCCACGGTGTTCTTCAACGTCTTTGACAAGGAGGGCAATCGCCTGGATTGCTGTCCTAGACGGGGTCGCCAGGATGATGCGGCGGCAGGCACTCAGCCCACCCTTGGTCCTGCCGACAGCTCCTCAAGTAGCAGCGGTGGCTCCTGGTGGTCCAGCGACTCTCCCGAGCCCGACGAGACTCCGGAGATGAGCGACGAGAGCTACGTGCCCCGAGATCTCACCTTGCCCGGAGTGCAGTGATGATGTCTACCCACCGCCGTCGTTGATCTGGATGGGGTTAGCGTCAGCCCCTTGTGGCCCACTGTTGATGATGGCTTCGGCGGTGATGCCTGTAGATGGGGCTCCTAGAAACCTTCTTCTTTCATTCCCTGCAAAGAGTCGAGATGAACCCCATGGGGGCGTGTAAAGGGTATGTAGTATCTTTTGTTAATATTTCCCTTATTATGAAGATCTATGACTGCGCGTCTAGCTTCGGCTCGGTCCCCCTTTCGGTCCTCTCTATAGCCTAGTGCTATATGCCAACAGGTCCCGGTCCCCAGGTAGGCTGCAGCCATCGCTGGTATGCCAGGTCGTGATGCCGTGGTCAAGGCCAGGAGGTGAGCGGCCCGAGGTCCAGTAAGAGCTCCTGAGGCACGATGCTCAAGAGGTCCTCTTTAGCATGCAAGCAACTACCTAAAGGTAGGAAAGGAAGGCGGTGTTGCCATAGCAAGTCTGCAAGAGAGGGGAATCCCGTGTCGCAGCGCTTGGCTGATCCAGGTGTGAGACTTATCTTAGTGGTCCAAAGTCGATTCCTTGTGCCGCGCCAGCTTCGTGCGTCAACTAGGTCGAACTCGCGCGAGCCTCCGCCTCCTTTCACATCCTTCTATGTGCTCTGCGTCCTCGGGTCCCGGCCCTCGAGCAAGCTCAGCCACCGTTGGTATGCAAGGTCGTGATGCCATGATAAAGGCCAGGGGGTGTGGGCTGGAGAGTTAGTAAGAGTTCCTGAGTCGTGATGCTCAGGATCCCCCTTTAATGCGCAAGCGAGTTGTGTGAAAAAAGGATGAGCCCGCGGTGCCATCCACAATCAGCTTCCAGGGGTTCCTGCAGGTTAGCGCAAAGGAGGAATATAGGCTGCAACCATGCTTGCCGGTCTGCCACTGGTCGTTCCACAAGAAGGTGAAGGCACTGAGGGCCTGGTGAGGTGACGTGCGCGGGGCGTGCCGCGAGCCAGAGCTCGATCGCTCAGTTTGTCAGCGTTGCAGGGACAGACCCGAGCACAAGCGCCTTGCCAGCATCGGTAGCCCCCATTGCGGGATGAGCAGGGGGCTGATGGGCAGCGCGGGTGGCCGCGATGGATAATAGGCAAGCGAGTGATAATCATGAAATGACTCAAGCAAAGAGGCAGGTTAGCTCAGAAAGATGCAAGAACGATACATACCACCGGGATGGACCCGAGTGGCCTGGGGATGATGCAGCCTGAGGGGCGCCCACAGCAAGGTAAGCTAGAGATGCAAAAGGATACATGTCGCAGGGGCAGACCCGTACAACTTGGGGATAATGCAGCCCGAGGGGCGCTCCCAATTGAATGAACTGAAAAGAGTCACCTGATAACGCTGCCAAAGTGGTGTTGGAGTAGCCGATGATGCGTGCTGAAGAGTCGCTCCTCATGAGCCACCAGGACCCTGAGTCTCAGGAGGCTCCGGGGGCTCGGGTGGTTCCTTGAGTATCGTCACCTTCTCCGCCAGGACAGCTTGATGCCTGGCCTCCTGAGGCGCCAGGATGCTCTGCAGGTGGCGCTGGAAGGTGACGGCTGCGTTCGGAAAGCCAAATGGCATGTGAACATAGCTGTGAGGTGGACCCTCACACCGACCAACGCGTGGAGGCCAGAAGCGCTCCTGAGATGCAGCCCTATTGAGCCCTGGAATGTCGACGCAGACGCGCAGCCCGCCGTCCTCACCAGGTTGGGGGTCTATGCCAGGTGGTGGGTGGCAGTCGCCACGTATGGCCCTTGCCTCTTGAAGCTCCTAGGTCGCCTAGACGATGCACTCCTGAGCACCGGGCGCTCTTCGCCCAGTGCCGTCCTGAGGGAAACGTGTGGCGAAGCACGTCTCCACGTGGTGCCCGAGCACCTCCCTCATGATGTTGGCTAGGTTTGTGGTCCTCCAGAAGAGAGACCCTGAGCCTTGCCCGAGGAGGGCGCCAGGCGCGCCTTCCTATGCGAGGGAGGGAGGCGCCCCAACTATGGGCGTAGGTCCTGAGGTGGTGCCGCTGGAGACGCTGCCCTCCTGAGGCCCCGAGAGGAGTAGCTGCTTCTTGTTCTTGGGGATGGCCTCAGGAGGGTACATGATGCCTTCGTTGTCGGGGTCTTCGATCGCAGTGGCTTGGAAGGCGTGCTCAAGGGAGCACACCGCATTGCTTTCTTCGCAGGGGACCGTGATGATGCCTCCACTCCCTGTCATCTTGAGGACGTTGTAGCCGTGGTGGGTCACTGCCATAAACTTGGCCAATGCTGCATACCCAAGGATGGCATTGTATGACAGACGGATGTTGGAGACGTTGAAGTCGATGAGCTCGGTGCGGTAGTTGTTACGCTGGACGAAGGTGACAGGGAGGCGGACCTGCCCAATCGGGATGGTGGAGTCGTCGGTCACTCCCGAGAAAGGCTTGGTAGGCTGTAGCTGATCGTATGGCACTTGGAGGCGATTGAATGTCTCGACGGACAGGACATTGAGCCCTGGGCCGCTGTCGATGAGGGTCTTGGTGACTTGGACGTTGCTGATGATGGGTGAACAAAGCATCAGAAGGACGCCGGTGGTCGCCGCACAATTGAGTTGGTCCGCCGAGCTGAAGGTGATGGCGCACTTGGACCACCTGAGCGGGCGCGTGGCCTCGAGCCTAGGAAGGGTCGCGTCCAGCTCACGAGAAAATTGCTTAAAGATGCGCTAGAAAGCTGGGGCCTGAGCACCGCCCAGGATGCAGGCGATAGCACGCGGCTCCTGGAAGCCCCCAGCCCCCTCGTCCTGGTGGTGGTCATTGTTCCTCCTTGGTGGTGGCGGCAGCGGAGGAAGGCCAGCATTATCCTGAGGACGGTTCTCACGAGGCTGGTCCCTCCAGGCACCCTCACGAGGCTGGTCCTGCCAGTGGTCCTCGCGAGGCCGGTGGCGCCACTCCTGATGGGGGCCGCGGTCATCCCAGCGTCCCCCACTTCGTCCTCCTCCTCGATCGTAGCCCCGGTGTTGCGCTCGGAATGCCGACCGAAGCATCCATCTCGAAGCTCTGAGCTCTTGGCAGTCGTTAGTGTTGTGGTTGTGTACGTTGTGGAAGGCGCAGAATGGACGGCTGCTCTTAGATGACTCAGGGTGGTCCCGGCCATGCTTCGAGTCCGGCTCCACCGCGAGCACGGCTACTCCCTTGCGCTTCACGTCCTTGGCCTTGTCTTTCTTCTCTTCGAGGTCAGCAGCGGGGAGCTCGAGGAGGGAGTGGCGCCCCTCCTCAGCTCTTCTGCAATTGGTCGCCATGTTGAACATCTCCAGGGCCGAGAATAGCCCTTCGTGGATGGCGAGCTCCTCCTTCATCTTGACATCGCGGACGCCATCGGAGAACGCAGAGATGATGGCTTCGTCCGTCACCTTGGGATCTTGAGGCGGACGCTGTCGAAGCACTGGATGTACTTTTGCAGGGTTTCCCCTGGTTGCTGCTTGATGTGCCGCAGGTCGCCTGCGGCCGGCGGGCGGTCGCGAGTACCATGGAAGTTGGCGAAGAAACGCTCGCGCATCTCGCCCTAGGAGGAGATCGATCCCGCGGGAAAGTTCAGGAGCCACAAGCGAGGGCCATCCTTGAGAGCCATGGGAAACCAGTTCGCCAAGACTTTCTCATCGCCGTTGGCTACCTCGATGCTCAGCTCATAGAGCTGCAGAAACTCCGCGGGGTCGGGGGTGCCGTTGTAGCATCGAGGCAGATCCGGCTTGAACTTGCCTGGCCAAATGATGGTGAGCAACTCGGGAGTGAAGGCTCGGCAGCCTGCTGTGAGCACCGAAGCCCGTCGTGGCGGTGGAATCTGGTCTTGGTACCCACGCACCACCGCGGCGGGCGGCGCGCGGTCTTGACGTGGTGGCGCGGGGAGTGCGGGAGTGTTTTATTGTGGTCGAGGGACCTCCTGGCAGCTTCTTTCTTCGTGCGCGGGCACATGGCGTGGCGGGTCACGCCATGGGACCACGCGTCTTGGGGCGAGGACACCGTCTTGGTACGGAGTAGGCGGGGCTCTCCATTAGCTGTGCGTCTCGGCATGAGGGCGCCGTCTTGATGCAGGGGCTGCGGAGGCGCTCCGGGAACTACGTTCCCGGTGGCAGGAGGCGGGCGAGGTAGTGAGAGGGATGATGCAGGAGAGCCCCCAGCGGTACTGACGACCTCGGCGATGAGGTCCAGCCAGTCCTCGTAGAGGTCATCGACCGGGCGTTAACGCAGGAGCTCGCGTGCCATGAGCAACGCGGCCTGCGCGTCCGTGGGTGTGCGACAAGCGTGGGACGACGAGCCGGCCGAAGTCAGTGACGGGGTGGCGTTGCGGCCATCCCACCGCACAGAGGGGTGCAGCGGTGACGCCTGCTGCTTGTTCGTTGCCGGGTCGGTGGTCGCGTTTGCAGTAGGTGATGGAGAATGGCAGGGAGGTCTATCAATTTGTGTCGTCTAACCAACGCGAGCGGCGAGGGCGGCGCGACACTCAGCACGGGCTCAACGAGCATTTGACATGGATGCGATGGAGCTGCGGAACGTGGATCGACAAAGGGAAAGCTTCAGCGCACCCCTACCCGGTGTGCCAAATGTCGGATTATGGGTTCCGGCAAACCCTTGAGGTTCAAACACTGGGGTGCCCACAAAGATCTCTCTCCCCCTAGCTCACACTCTCGCAACGATCGCAAATCCTAACTCGTTGAACCCGAGGAACGAGGGACATAAGAGTTTATACTGGTTAGGGCTACCATTGCGGTGTAGTACCCTACTCCAGTGTGGAGTGATCGAATGCCTCGTAGGCTGGGAATGAACAAGTACAAAGGAAGAACAGCCTCCCGAGGAGAGGTGTTCTTGAGCTCAATGAGCTTGTGTGGCTGGGGATGATCTGAATGATCCGTCTCCAGATGAGCCTCCCCCCTCTGACTATGGTGGTGGCTAGCCCTATTTATAGAGGCCCGGGCCCTCTCCCCCAATATTAGGCTGGAAGGGATCCCACAACGGCCAGTTTGAAGGGGGACAACGAGTACAAGTTATCCTGACAAAAGGTGGTCTTTGCCTGCCGAAGGCTCTCATGGTGATGCCGTTGTGGGCTCTGTGATGACCTCCGTCTTGCCATCCTACTGGTCATGGTCTCGTTGCACCAATATGGAAACCTTTGCCCAACGTTTCAGGACTCCTCGCTTGCGCCTGCCTCTTTAGCACCAAAGAGGAAACTGGCACTCTGCGCCCGCTGGCGCCCGCCTGGCCTTGGTCGTCATGGATCATGTCACGGAAACCTCATGGCTATCGTCCTATATATGAATCTTTACCTGTCGACCATTTCGAGACTCCTCGTCATGTCCGTGATCTCATCCGGGACTCCGAACAACATTTGGTAACCAAATCACATGACTCATATAATACAAATTGTCATCGAACGTTAAGCGTGCGGACCCTACGGGTTCGAGAACTGTGTAGACATGACCGAGACACCTCTCCGGTCAATAACCAATAGCGGAACCTGGATGCTCATATTGGCTCCTACTTATTCTATAAAGATCTTTATCGTTCAAACCGTTATGACAACATACATTATTCCCTTTGTCATCGGTATGTTACTTGCCCAAGATTCGATCGTCGGTATCTCCATACCTAGTTCAATATCATTACCGGCAAGTCTCTTTACTCGTTCTGTAATGCATCGTCCCGCAACTAACTCATTAGTCACATTGCTCCCAAGGCTTATTATGATGTGCATTACCGAGAGGGCCTAGTGATACCTCTCAAATACTCAGAGTGACAAATCCTAATCTTGATGTATGCCAACTCAACAAACACCTTCGGAGATACCTGTGGAGCATCTTTATAATCACCCACTTACGTTGTGACATTTGATAGCACACAAGGTATTCCTCCGGTATCCGGGAGTTGCATAATCTCATAATCAAAGGAATATGTAAATGACATGAAGAAAGCTATAGCAATAAAACTGAACGATCAACATGCTAAGCTAACGAATGATTCTTTTCCATCAAATAATTCTCCTAATGATGTGATCATGTTCATCAAATGAAAACACATGTCTATGGTTAGGAAACTTAACCATCTTTGATTAACGAGCTAGTCTAGTAGAGGCTTACTAGGGACACTATGTTTTGTCTTTGTATCCACACATGTATCATGTTTTCGGTTAATACAATTATAGCATGAATAATAAACATTTATCATGATATAAGGAAATATAAAATTACAACTTTATTATTGCCTCTAGGGCATATTTCCTTCACGTGGGCATCTCCGCTTCCCCACATAGCCTCGGCAACATTTCGACTTGACTAGAGCCTGCTGCATGCAGAAAGATCATCATTACTGGGGATTAGAGGCCGGTGGTTGGCCTCCCTATGGCTATAAATGAGGGGAGGGGAAGAGCCCCCCTGCTCATCTCCATTTTCTCGCTGCTCGCTCTTCCTTGTTCTTACTTGTCTCGCCGTCTCGCCGTAGCATCCATGGCGCCGATAAGGAGGTTCTCCGCGGCAAAGAAGGGAAAATCTCCTCAGGAGCAGCCCGGGCCACTCCTGCCAAAGAAAAGGCTTGGCCGCTCCCGTGATGCTGACAAGGGGCGGGAGCTGATGCAGCCTTGGTATGAGTGGCCTTCCCCTGTCTTCCCGATCCCTATGTACGCTCGCGCGCAGAGCGCTGGGCAATGGAGCCACGCCCTGCGTCGCACGGGTCGGGGTCGAGGAGGACATGCTGTGGCTGTACGGCCGGCCGGCTTGCAAACTCAGCCGAGGGCACATCACGCGAGTTTGTGGTATGGGCGGTAATGCTACCTCGCCCGTGGATCCGGATCCCGAGGTTCTTCGCCGAGGAGATGTCGTCGAGTGGTCCCACAGAGCTGTGGTTGCAACATGCCAGGTGCTGCAGCCTAGCCACGAAAGCAGGTCGAGGTCGTCCCCCCGGGCGACGTCTTCGTGACTCGAGGATGGGGCGAGATCGCCCATGTCTGCTACCCAGAGGGGGCCCTTGCCATCCACTTTGAGTATGATGGAGCCTCCATGCTTTTCTTCAAGGTCTTTAGTGAAGACGGCCGGCGCCTGCAGTGCAGCTCTGGGAGAGGCGACCCACGCGGCGCGGCCTCCGGCGCTGAACTGGCCCTTGGCCTTGCCAGCCGCCCCTCCAACAGCACCAGTGATTCCTTAGGATCCAGAGACTCTCCTGAGTCTAGCGATTCTCCGGAGTCCAGCGATGAGAGATACATGCCGTCGAGCTCTCGCCATGCCCGAAGTGCAGCAGCGCCATCCATCCGGTGTCATCAGTGACGCCCTGCGGCTGGGGTTCTTCTAGGTCCTCCTTTTTTGTTTTCCCTTTGTGAAATTGCGACGAGCCCCATGGGGGCATGTAAGAAACTGTAATGCTTTTGCTTCAATGTTATTATTCCTAGCCTATTGTTATGATTGCGTATCTCGCTTCAGCAGGGTGCTCCTTTTTGTTCTCGCGGTAGCTTAGTGCTCTACGTGATAGGACCCAGTCCCCAAGCAGGCTTCAGCAGTCGCTGGTATGCCAGGTCGTGATGCCGTGGTCAAGGCCAGGAGGTGAGCAGCCCAAGGTCCAGTAAGAGCCCCTGAGGCGCGATGCTCAGGAGGTCCCCTTTAGCGTGCAAGCAGCTCCCTAGAGGCCGAAAACAAAAGCGACAATGCCCGGGCGAGATCACGAGAGTCAAAATACTAGATCATGAGGTTCACATCGATATGTATGGGGTAACTTACCTTGGCGGGACCACGGTAATTCCCTTGCACGATGCCCGACTGTGTCCTGGTGGTGGCGCTTCTAGGCTGGGTTTATGCCGACCCCCTTTTCCTCGCTCATCTAGATGCTCTACATCCTCGGGCCCCGGCCCTCGAGCAAGGCTCGGCCAGCGCTGGTATGCCAGGTCGCGATGCCGTGGCAAAGGCCAGGGGCGAGGGCTCGAGAGCCAGTAGGAGCCCATGAGGCACGATGCTCATGAGCCCCCACGCTTTAACATGCAAGCGAATCATGTGAAAAGGGAGTGGCCAGCGGGGCCGCTAGTAGTCAAGCTCTAGAGGTTCCTGTGAGTTAATCTGAGGAGGAGAATACAACATATAACCGCGCTTGCTGTCCTGTCGCTGATCTTTCCGCAAGAAGATATAGGCACCGAGGATTTGGTGTGGTGACGTGCACGGGGCAGGCCATGATCCAGAGCTCGATCCCTCAGATTTATCAGCGTTGCAGGGATGGACCCGAGCACAAGCGTCGTGCCATCATGTGTAGCCCCTATTGCGGGATGAGCAAGAGGTGGGTTAGCAACGCGTGGAGGCCGCGAAGGGCAACGAACCACCAGACAGGCAGGTGATAATCATAAAGCAACTCATGGAAGAGGGTAAAGCTAGTTCTGATAGATGCAAAGAACAATACAGGCTGCAGGGATGGATGATGACCCACAAGTATAGGGGATCTATTGTAGTCCTTTATATAAGTAAGAGTGTCGAACCTAACGAGGATCAAAAGGAAATGCAAGCAGTTTTCAGTAAGGTATTCTCTGCAAGCACTGAAATTATTGGTAACAGATAGTTTTGTGATAAGGTAATTCGTAACGGGTAACAAGTAATAAAAGTAAACAAGGTGCAGCAAGGTGGCCCAATCCTTTTTGTAGCAAAGGACAAGCCTGGACAAACTCTTACATAGAGGAAAGCGCTCCCGAAGACACATGGGAATTATCGTCAAGCTAGTTCTCATCATGCTCATATGATTCGCGTTCGTTACTTTGATAATTTGATATGTGGGTGGACCTGTGCTTGGATACTGTCCTTCCTTGGAAAAGCATCCCACTTATGATTAACCCCCCTCTCAAGCATCCGCAACTACAAAAGAAGAATTAAGGTAAACATAACCGTAGCATGAAACGTATGGATCCAAATCAGCCCCTTACGAAGCAACGCATAAACTAGGGTTTAAGCTTCTATCACTCTAGCAACCCATCGTCTAACTATTACTTCCCATTGCCATCTCCTGGACCCAAACAAAGGTTAAGTGTCATGTAGTCGACGCTCACATAACACTAGAGGAAATACAACATACATCTCATAAAAATATCGAACGAATACCAAATTCACATGACTACTTATAGCAAGACTTCTCCCATGTCCTCAGGAACAAACGTAACTACTCAGAAATCATATTCATGTTCATAATCAAAGGGGTATTAATATGCATAAAGGATCTCAACATATGATCTTCCACCAAATAAACAAACTAGCATCAACTACAAGGATTAATCAACACTACTAGCAACCCACAAGTACCAATCTGAGGTTTTGAGACAAATATTGGATACAAGAGATGAACTAGTGTTTGAGATGAGATGGTACTGGTGAAGATGTTGATGGATATTGACCCCCTCCTGATGAGAGGATCGATGGTGATGACGATGGTGACGATTTCCCCCTCCGGGAGGGATGTTTCCCCAGCAGAACAACTCCGCCGGAGCCCCAGATTGGTTCCACCAAGGTTCCGCCTCGAGATGGCGGCGCTTCGTCCCAAAAGTTTCCTTATGATTTTTTCCAGGGCAAAAGACTTCATATAGCAAAAGATGGGCACCGGAGGCTTACCAGGGGGCCCACGAGGCAGGGGGCACGCCTAGGGGGTAGGGCGCGCCCCCACCCTCGTGGATGGTGGGTGGCCCCCCTCTGGTGCTTTCTTCGCGTGATATTTTTTATATATTCCAAAACTAACTTTCGTGGAGTTTCAGGATTTTTGGAGTTGTGCAGAATAGGTCTCTAATATTCTCCTTTTGCAGCCTAGAATTCCAGCTGCCGGCATTCTCCCTCTTCTTGTAAACCTTGTAAAATGAGAGAGAATAGGCATAAGTATTGTGACATAATGTGTAATAACAACCCATAATGCAATAAATATCTATATAAAAGCATGATGCAAATGGATGTATCAACTCCCCAAGCATAGACCTCGCTTGTCCTCAAGCGGAAGCTGATATCGAAAAACATGTCCACATGTTTAGAGATAGAGGTATCGATAAAATAAAATACGAACATGAGGGCATCATGATCATTCTTAGAACAGCAATATATATATATATTATCATATGATTTATTATGCTAAAGTAACAATCTATTCACAATGTAAAGTATGAATCAGAAACTTCATTGAAATCTAGCAAATAATATTCTCAGTCATTGAAGCAATTGCCATTTATCATAACATCAGAAAGAGTCAATATAAGAGCTTTTCAGCAAGTCCACATACTCAACTATCATTTATTCTTTCCCAATTGCTAACACTCACGCAACACTTATGGGTATGAAGCTTTAATTGGACACAGAGAAAGATAGGGGCTTATTGTTTTGCCTCCCAACCTTTTACCTCAAGGGTAATGTCAACAATAATAGTTTATGAAAACCCACATCCAATTAGCTATATATATCAGGATCTTTCCAACACAGAGTGCTTGCCAAAGGATAAAATGTAAAAAGGAAAGGTGAAGATCACCATGACTCTTGTATAAAGTATAAGACAAAAGTAAAAGATAGGCCCTTCGCAGAGGGAATCAGAGGTTGTCATGTGTTTTTATGGTCGGATGCATGAAATCTTAATGCAAAAGAACATCACTTTATATTGCCACTTGTGATATGGACCTTTATTATGCAGTCCGTCGCTTTTATTTCTTCCACATCACAAGATCGTATAAAGCTTATTTTCTCCACACTAATAGATTATACATATTTAGAGAGCAATTTTTATTGCTTGCAACAATGACAACTTACTTGAAGGATCTTACTCAATCCATAGGCAGATATGATGGACTCTCATGGAAAAACTGGGTTTAAGGATATTTGGAGGCACAAGTAGTATCTCTACTTGGTGCAAAGAATTTGGTTAGCATGAGGAGGAAAGGCAAGCTCAACATGTTGGATGATCCATGACAATATAATTTATTTCGGATGTAAGAAAACATAACCCATTACGTTGTCTTCCTTGTCCAACATCAACTTTTTAGCATGTCATATTTTAATGAGTGCTCACAATCATAAAAGATGTCCAAGATAGTATATTGATATATGAAAACCTCTCTTTCTTTATTACTTCCTATTAATTGCAACGATGACCAAAACTATGTTTGTTAACTCTCAACAACTTTTATTCATCATACTCTTTTATATGTGAAGTCATTACTCTCCATAAGATCAATATGATCTTTTTATTTCTTTTTATTATTTCTTTTTTCCCTCGAGATCATAGCAAGATAGCAAAGCCCTTGACTCAAAACTAATCTTTATTATATATAACTCACGGACTCGATTACATAGAAGGATCATAAAGCAAAGCTCAAAACTAGATCATACTAAAACTTTATTCTACTAGATCAAGATATAATAAAAAATGGATCGGACTAAGAAAAACGGTAAAGATAAAAGTGTGATGGTGATACAATACCAGGGCACTCCCCCAAGCTTGGCAGTTGCCAAGGGGAGTGCCCATGCCCATGTATTTATGTCTCTTTCTTCGGAGGTGCTGATGTGATATTCTTGGCGATGATGCCCCTTAGGATATGATTCTCTTCCTCGAGCTTATTGACTTGCTGCTTGAGATCCATTATTTCTCCATGGAGCTTACCCGTGATGGCTAAAGCTCCTTGCACCCATGGATGTTGCATAGCTGCGGGAGAACAAGTAACACTTTTTTCTCATATTTTCATAAGAAAGGAATCTAACATTGGGAGGGATCACCGAGTTTGGAATTGCTGAGCTCTGAAGTTCCTCCATCGTGAATTTGGCTTGGAGACGAGAGGTAACTTCTTGATCCTCCTCCATGGCATCTATCCTCTTCAAGTCGACCTCCATCTCTTCCTCAGTTAATGGCCCAAAGTGATCGACATCGCTGTTTGCTTTTGGCCATGGTGCTGGGTGAGATAACCGGCTCTCCCCAACTGACTCTTGAGAACAAATCTTGATCTAAATCTGCAGCAGAGACAACTCAAAACAAGAACAGGAGATATTCGCATGGTGTGGTGGTCAAAACCTTCGAGAGATTATATAATGAATTTTTACCGACCAAAAGAAGTATCGTGCAAGAAAACGGAGTCCGAAGGGCACACGAGGTGCCCACGATGCAGGGGCGCGCCCAAGGGGGTAGAGCGCGCCCTCCACCCTCGTGGATGCCTCGTGTCCTTTCTTGACTGCTTCTTATTTTCCTATTTTCTTAAATATTCCAAGACGGAGAAAAATTGCTATTAGAACTATTTTGGAGTCGGTTTACTTACCATACCACATACCTATTCCTTTTCGGAGTCTGAAACGTTCTAGAAAGTGTCCCTTATATACTCCTCCAGGGTTACGGTGTCAATAACATTAGTTTCAACATTTATGGGATTACCTGAGATATAGTGTTTGATTCTTTGACCATTCACCACCCTCGGATTTGTGCCTTCGAAGTTGTTGATTTTTATGGCACCGGAACAATAGACCTCCTCGATAACGTAAGGACCTTCCCATTTAGAGAGGAGTTTTCCTGCAAAAAATCTTAAATGAGAGTTGTATAACAGAACATAATCACCTACATTGAACTCACGTTTTTGTATCCTTTTGTCATGCCATCTTTTAACCTTTTCTTTAAACAGTTTGGCATTTTCATAGGCCTGGTTTCTCCACTCATCAAGTGAGCGAATGTCAAATAGTCTCTTCCCACCGGCAAGTTTGAAGTCATAGTTGAGCTCTTTAATGGCCCAATATGCCTTATGTTCTACTTCGAGAGGTAAGTGACATGCTTTCCATAAACCATTTTATACGAAGACATACCCATAGGATTTTCTATAGGCCCATAATGCATCATCAATTTTCTTGGACCAATTCTTTCTAGATCTATTAATAGTCCTTTGAAAAATTAATTTAAGCTCTCTATTACTCAGTTCTACTTGACTACTAGACTGTGGGAGGTATGGAGATGCAATTCTATGATTAACATCATACTTAGCAAGCATTTTACGAAAAGCACCATGAATAAAGTGTGAACCACCATCAGTCATTAAGTATCTAGAGACTCCAAACCTCGGAAAAATAACTTCCTTAAGAATCTTAAAAGAGGTGTTGTGATCAGCACTACTAGTTGGAATAGCTTCTACCCACTTAGTAAAATAATCAACAACAACTAAAATATGTGTATACCCATTAGAGGAAGGAAACAGTCCCATATAGTCAAAGCCCCAAACATCAAATGGTTCAATAACAAGGGAATAATTCATAGGCATTTCTTGACGTCTACTAATATTACCAATTCTTTGACATTCATCACAAGACAAGACAAACTTACGGGCATCCTTGAAGAGAGTAGGCCAATAAAAACCGGATTGCAATACCTTATGTGCAGTTCTATCTCCAGCATGGTGTCCTCCATAAGCCTCGGAGTGACACTTGTGTAGGATCTGTTCCTGTTCATGCTCAGGTACACAATGTTTAATAACACCATCTACTCCTTCTTTATAAAGGTGTGGGTCATCCCAGAAGTAATGTCTTAAATCATAGAAAAACTTTTTCTTTTGCTGATATGTGAAACTAGGTGGTATAAATTTAGCAACAATGTAATTAGCATAATCAGCATACCATGGAGCAGTACGAGAAGCATTTAGGACAGCTAATTGTTCATTAGGAAAGCTATCCTCAATAGGTAGTGGGTCATCAAGAAAATTCTCTAACCTAGACAAGTTTTCTGCAACGGGGTTCTCAGCTCCCTTTTTTATCAATAATATGCAAATCAAATTCCTGTAGTAAGAGAACCCATCTAATAAGTCTAGGTTTAGCATCTTTCTTTTCCATAAGATATTTAATAGCAGCATGATCAGTGTGAACAGTTACTTTAGAATCAACAATATAAGGTCTGAACTTATTATAGGCAAATACAACTGCTAAAAATTCTTTTTCATTAGTCGCATAATTTCTCTGGGCACTATCTAGAGTTTTACTAGCATATTGGATAACATTTAATTTCTTATCAAATCTTTGTCCTAAAACAACACCTACATCATAATCACTAGCATCACACATAATTTCAAAGGGTAAATTCCTATTAGGTGGCTGAAAAATAGGTGCAGAAATCAAGGCTTTCTTAAGTATTTCAAATGCTTCTACACAATCATCATCAAAGACAAAAGGAATATATTTTTGTAAAAGATTAGCCAGAGGCATAGAAATTTTTCAGGAATCTTTAATGAACCTCCTATAAAAACCGGCATGACCAAGGAAATATCTTATACCTTTAATGTCCTTAGGACACGGCATCTTTTCAATAGCATCAACTTTAGCTTTATCAACTTCAATACCTCTTTCAGAAATTTTATGCCCCAAGACAATACCTTCATTAACCATAAAGTGGCACTCGCACTAGCACCCATATCACATAAGCCATGATAGCAATGATCTCCTATTTTAACAGAAATAACAGGCATGCCTACAACAGGTCTATGTTTATTTTTAGTATCGGGTCTAGCAATTCTAGCAGCTTCATCATAGAAGTAAATAACATGCCCATCAATATTATCGACCAAGATATCTTTAACCACAACAATAGTAGGTTCAACTTGAATTTGCTCAGAGGTGTAAGTGTTCTAGTATCACTCTTACGAACCACAGTTGAAGCTTTAGCATGATCCTTCATTCTAGAAGGGAAAGGTGGTTTCTCAATATAAGCGGTAGGAACAATAGGATCAACATTATATGTGATAGTCTTTTCCTCAACTTTAATATGTTCAACTACTTTTACTTCAATGGGAGGATGATATTTAATTAAGACACTTCTCCTTAGGGAGATCAACATGAGTAGAAAATGATTCACAGAAAGAAGCTACTATCTTAGAGTCAAGTCCACATTTAGAGCTAAATTCACGAATAGCATCGGTATCCATAAAAGATTTAACACAATCAAACTTAGGTGTTATACCTGGCTCCTTACCTTCCTCGAGTTCCCAATCTTCATAGTTGTGTTTAATTCTTTCCAATAAATCCCATTTGAATTCAATAGTCTTCATCATAAAAGAACCAGTACAATAATTATCGAGCATGGAGAGATTATTGAGAGAAAGGCTAGCATAAAATTTTGAATAATAAATTCTCTTGAGAGCTCATGATTGGGGCATGAATATAACATTTACTTAAGCCTCCCCCAAGCTTGAGCGATGCTTTCTCCTTCACGAGGCCAAAAATTATATATATATATATATATATATATATATATATATATATATATATATATATATATATATATAATTACGATCACGATGAACCAGATGCATAGGATAAAACTTCTGATGAAATTCGAATTTCAATCGATTGTCGTTCCATGATCCAATATCATCGCATAGCCTAAACCATGTCAATGCCTTTCCCTTAAAAGATAAAGGGAAGACCTTCTTCTTGATAACATCCTCGGGCATACCTGCAAGCTTAAATAATCCACAAACTTCATCCACATAGATTGGGTGCAAATCGGGATGTAATGTTCCATCTCCTGTAAAAGCATTAGCTAGAAGTTTCTCTATCATACCCGCAGGAATTTCAAAGTAAACATTTTTAGTAGGTTAAATAGGTTGAGGAGCAACTCTTTGCTCTACCGGTCGGGGTGAAGATACCCCGAACAAGCCCCTCAAAGGATTGTTTTCCATAGTAACAAGTGACAGTTGTCGGGGAAACTGATCCACGAACACCTATGGGGCCGGCGGACCGAGCCCCTTTCGGTTCGGCGGGGGGCGGAGATCGCACGAAGAGCAGATCGAGGCGAAGAACACGAGCAGTTTACCCAGCTTCGGAGCTCTCCGGAGAGATAACACTCCTACTGCTGCTTGTCTGGTTGTATTATGTTCTTGCTCGCGAGAGCTAAGTGTTTTCTGGCTTACGAATGAACCGAACCGAACCTCTCCAACCGAGCCTCCTCTATGTTGCGCATGGGCCTCCTTTTATACGCTAAAGGGGTCACCGACAGGTGGCAACGCAGAGAAGGGTACAAATGTAAAAAGTGAGGTGGTTGGTACAGTTACTTGTACAGTGCACCCTACCTAACCCTGACGACAGGGGACAAGGGCATTAAATGCCCGTCTGAGTCGCCCAAACAGTGCAGAAAAGGACCGTCAGGGGCGCCACCGTTCGCCACGATGGCGATCTTGTCAGCTTCGCATGCCACTGCGCACCGCTGGCTACACAGCCTCCCGCCACGCGCGCCTGGGGAGGCCCCCCAGAGCGACACGTTGGTGGATGTGCTGGAGCGTGGGCACAGAGTGGCCGCCTGCCGCGGCAAGTGCCTTGCCGCTGCTGTTATCTTGTCGGGTCCGGAAGCTTGTCGCTCACCGGGCCTCGGGGTACCTTGGTTGGTCTTCCTGGCAAGCTCCTCTTGCCGGGGCCTTGTTGCCTTGCCGGAGCGTGTGGCGCGTCACGGCAAGTTCCTTGGAGTGCCTTGGTTGGCCTTCCCGGCAAGCTCCTCTTGCCGGGGCCTTGTCTCCTGAGCTTAAATACTTTGTTCTTGAATGGCTCCAAGGGAACCACGGAGGATCTTGGCGTTCGCCTGGCAAGCCTTGCCGCGGGGTGCTGCAACTGCCCGTGCATAAGTTCGGGGTACTAGGGTACCCCTATTCTAGTACACCGACAACAGTAAATTTTAGCACACCATATAAATTTTTCCTTACCAAATTCCACTTACCAAAGGTGCTTCACTCCCCGGCAACGGCACCAGAAAATAGTCTTGATGACCCACAAGTATAGGGGATCTATCGTAGTCCTTTCGATACGTAAGAGTGTCGAACCCAACGAGGAGCAGAAGGAAATGACAAGCGGTTTTCAGTAAGGTATTCTCTGCAAGCAATGAAATTATCGTTAACAAATAGTTTTGTGATAAGGTAATTCGTAATGGGTAACAAGTAATAAAAGTAAACAAGGTGCATCAAGGTGGCCTAATCCTTTTTGTAGCAAAGACAAGCCTGGGAAAACTCTTATATAGAGGAAAGCGCTCCCGAGGACACATGGGAATTATCGTCAAGCTAGATTTCATCATGCTCATATGATTCGCGTTCATTACTTTGATAATATGATATGTGGGTGGACCTGTGCTTGGGTACTGCCCTTCCTTGGACAAGCATCCCACTTTTGATTAACCCCCCTCACAAGCATCTACAACTATGAAAGAAGAATTAAGGTAAACCTAACCATAGCATGAAACATATGGATCCAAATCAGCCCCTTACGAAGCAACGCATAAACTAGGGTTTAAGCTTCTGTCACTCTAGCAACCCATAATCTAATTATTACTTCCCAATGCCTTCCCGTAGGCCCAAACAATGGTGAAGTGTCATGTAGTCGACGTTCACATAACACCACTAGAGGAAAGACAATATACATCTCATCAAAATATCGAACGAATACCAAATTCACATGACTACTTGTAGCAAGACTTCTCCCATGTCCTCAGGAACAAACGTAACTACTCACAAATCATATTCATATTCATAATCAGAGGGGTACTAAAATGCATAAAGGATCTGAACGTATGATCTTCCACCAAATAAACCAACTAGCATCAACTACAAGGAGCAATCAACACTACCAGCAACCCACAGGTACCAATCTGAGGTTTTGAGACAAAGATTGGATACAAGAGATGAACTAGGGTTTGAGATGAGATGGTGCTGGTGAAGATGTTGATGAAGATTGACCCCC